>NC_048596.1:126265620-126618120 GCF_003668045.3 Cricetulus griseus | reverse complement strand
CTTTAATGGCATTCCAGTGACAAACAGTCCAGTCTACTTGCCACTGATTATTAACACGTCAAATCATATTTTAAGTAAACTGTTTTATTTGGAGAGGGTCTTCAAGAAGAGTTCCTTTCTTTGAGTTGTTTTAGTCTGAGTTTGAATTTCTTTGAGTTTTATTATGAAACAGAAAAATGGAAAAAAAGATTATTTGAATCTTTGTGATCTACCCATATTTATCCTCTATAATGAAATGCCAAACTGAGTTCTCACAAAAGATTTTTCTTTTGTGATCTTGCCCAAAGTAGCATTCTGGTAAGGATGGTGGATTCTTCATGCCTGCCCCGGCAGAGAAGGTGAAAGCTCTTAACAGGCCTTTTAGAACCTCAGGAGCAGTGCAGGGGGTTAAAGAGAGAAACATTGACTCCTAGCTGTGTAACTGATTCAGGGGAGTGGTGTATCAGCCTTCCTTCAGGGCCTGGGGCTATTCTCCTGGACGGTGAACTCAGGCTTGATAAGTCAGTTAGTACTCAATACAATTAACTCACTTGGCTGACCTCCATACACTTCACAGCATTTTTTTCATTCTTTCTGTCCCTCTGTTACCCTTTACTACCAGAGACTTTTTTTTTTTTTTCTTTTCAGAGAAGAATATAGGGCTGGAGAGATGACTCAGCTGTTAAGAGTGCCCTCTGCTCTTGTACAGGACCCATGCTTGGTTCCCTGCACCGACTCACAGCACTGTAACTCTAGTTCCAGAGATTCTGACGCCCTCTTTTGGCCGCTGCAGGTACTGCACATTCGGATACATGTAGTAAAAACACTCATGCACATAAATAATTAAAATATAAATTAAATGTGAAGTATAAATATAAAATTAGAAATTCTCAGTTTAAAAAAAGGGGAAAAATTGAACACCAGGGCTTGCTAAATTAATAATTTAGCTTAGTAATCTTCTTGTGCCTTAAGTAATTACATGTCTTAATATTCATGCACTCCCACAAAGTTCTTATTGTTCTTTCTTATTTATTCTTCAGCGGAAAAGTCTGTTGGGTTCATCTTTCACTGTTCTTAAGAAATCAGTGATTCCAAACAGTTATTTTTTTTTTAACTCGCATTTTCTCTCAAAGGTCTCAAAATAACGTGGCATCAGAGTGATCTGTGATGTGTACCTCCAGATCCTCACAGAACCTCAACTACAGTTACTGCTGGGCTTTTCAAAAGAGGAGGCAGCTGGGAGAGTTGTCTCACACCATTAATTCTGGTGTTCAGGAAGCAGCGGCCTCAGACTCTCTGTGAGTTGGAGGCCAATTAGGTCTTCATAGTTAGTTCCAGATCATCCAGTGCTGTATAGAAAGATCTTGTATCAAAGAAAAAAGGTAGGGGAAAAAACCCAAAAGTTAAAATAAAAAAGAAGAAAGGAAGAAAGAAAAAGGGAAAACAGTAGCTTAATGGTTCACTCTTCTGGGGTTTATTGGGTGTAGAAGGAACTGTAGCAAACATCCAGTTGGGTGTTTGGCAGTTAGGCTGTAATACTGGCTGAAGGAAGAAAATGACAAAACTTTTCTCCTAGAGATGGTAGGCTCAAGGAAGCCAGCATGTCATACTCATCTTTGGTGACAGCTGGATAGAGAAGGCCATGGCTCTCCACAACTTTAATAAAGACAGGGGAGTACTTTGGAACAATGGAGATAGGCTAGAGAAGCATGCTTTACTGTGACACAGTCCAGGTATTGAAGGTATAGTTTCTGACCATGCCATGTTTAATCACTAACTTTTCTGTCTTCTCTTCCTTCTCCTTCTCTTTCTCCTGTTTCCTTCCTGCTTCTCCCCTTCTCTGTTTTTCTTCTTCCTTTTCCTCCCTGCCTTATCTCCTTCTTTGTCTCTCTCCTCCTCCTCCTCCTCCACATTCTTCTCCACATCTCCTTTCACAGTCACATCTGCCAAAGGTTTGCAGGCCGGCCAGAGAATGCTTTCATCCCAGTGAGATGCCCTTGGTAAGGGTTCTGGCACATGGCTCTCTCTCCCATCTCCTCATTAACTTCTTTACTCTTTGAGGTGTGGGGTAAATGCAGGATTCATATTTCCTACTTCGCCTCCTTTCGAATTTGTGACTTAATCACACCCAATGAGAAAAGGAAGAACACTTAAGGTAGAGGGAACTCACAAAATATCTGTGCTTGTCCAAATGCAGGCAGCCACACTAACAGCAGTGCAGCAGTATCAGTACAGCATCTCTGATGCTAGTGGAAGCAAAGTGCTCTAGCTGCAATACTCAGTCAAGGCCATGAATATCCTTTAAACAATGGCTGTGGGAAGAAACTGTGGCCAGGCAACTCATCTAAAACAAAAAATAATTAAAATTCTTCCTCTGTGATAAAATTCATGTAAAAAACTAAGTTTATTGAGATCCTAAGGGAAGCAGGGGGGAACTGAAAGTGATGGCTGGACAGTGAAATCGTGAGAGCTCTGGGAAAGTAACTTAGTTAAAAGACGCTTGTGGGCCTTATTTATTGCCACCAAAGCAAACTGCTTCTCAGGTCCAGATGGGGATCAGAAAGCGGGACTCCGCCCTGGGCCTGCTCTGCAAGGGGCATCATGGTCTACCTCATTTAAAACAACTGGATTCTTGCATTTGGAACGTAGGAAACCTAATTACACTCTGCACTCTGGTACATTCTCTTCAGTCTACCAAACATCGGGTGGGGTGGGGAACAGTGGCAGAAACTGAAAGGCCAAAAAAGAGAAAAGAGTCCCTAAGACCTAATGAATCCAAACTAAACACCTCTCCACAGAAATGTCAAACATTTCTCTTAGCACAAAACAAGGCTTAAAGAATCCCTTGCTTTTGTCTCTGGCCTAATTCCTTAAGCAGAGAGGGGGATTTTCCACTGGGAGTGTTATTTCACAAAGAAAGAAACAGCAAATAAACAAAAGACTCTCAAAGAGAGAGAGAGAGTATAAATAAAATTCATGACTCTTTAAAGAGTTTACCCGAAAGAATGAATGTGGAGGGTTATCACCATTAAAGCGGCTAGTGAGTGTGAGCAGGGATGGGTAGATACCAAAAGGGACAGGACTTCATTTCATGGATTTCAGGAGAAAAGCGCACCTGCATATTTGCAGCATGCAAATGAATTACCCAAACTCCTTGCCTTGACTTTATTTTTTAATGGTAGTTTTCTTGTATCTGGATTTTTAAACCCGCATTCAGCTTATAACTTTTTTTTTATTAAAAAAAGTTGCAGATGGTGTATGTTGCCTTTTGATTACAACAAATGATCCTGAAGGAGTTCTAAGAAAAAGTTCTTTTACCAAAAAGAAAAGAAAAATTTTCTTCTCTCTGCATCTCTGTCTCTCTCCTCCTCCTTCTTGTGTGTGTGTGTGTGTGTGTGTGTGTGTGTGTGTGTGTGTGTGTGTGTGTGTAAAGGTCATTTTCTGCTTTTAACAACTATCTTAAATAAATGTTTTCTCTGGCCAAAGGAAAAAAATTCCTTTGGTTAAATAAAAGAAAAGTTATAATCTACCAAAAAAAAAAAAAGAAAGAAAGAAAGAAAAGAAAAAAAATGTTTGAGTTAAAAGAGAAGGAGGAGAAGAAAGTACAAGCCGAGAACTACTAGTTTCCTGGTCATGGGGACAATGCAACAGTGTATTTAACAGAAGTCAGGTTGGAGAAAGGATATGGATGAATCTGGAACAAAGGCAAGATTTCAGTATTAATGCAGCAGGCAGACAGAAATAAATTGTTATTAAGATAAAGAAGCAGAGGTGGAGGAAACCGCTTGATTATGAATTATAGAGCAACCATTCGCCTTTTCAAGTGTGTGTGTGTGTGTTTATTAGACATCGGAATCTACTTTGAGTGTGACTTAAAACAATACTGATAATGTTAAAAGCCCTGGTACAGGAGCCATCTAGACAAGTGGAGTTTAAAGGGAGTTGGGGTAAAAAGCGTGGTCTTCCAGCAGGCTTAAATTCTGTGCTTGGGAGAAGGGTGAGGATTTAGGCGCTTGCAGAGTTTAGATTGAGTCTTGTCCTGACGGGCCCGTCTCGGTGAAATATCTGAAACATTTGGCCCCACGAGATTAAAAGAACAGTGCTTATATTTAGCATCTGCTGCGCCCGACTCCAACTTTGCTACTAATAAAATTCAGCTCTATGGAAAAGAATTTGAATTCCAGCTGGGCAGTTTTCAAAATAAGATGAAAAGTTAAGCAGGCAATTGGTGTGTATTTAAGGCTCAAAACACCTTTCCCCCTAAGAAGACTTGAAGGAGTTAATCCCTTCTCAAGATAATCCACTAAAGAGCATCCTTCATTATGATGTTAAAAGCAAGGATCAGTGCCGGGGAGTGGGACAATGGGACAGGGGCTTTTCAGTCCCCACCGCATTCTTCCCAGGTTAGAAACAGAAACTGCTATGACTCCAGCTGAAAAAGGGAGGGCTTTACCCAGAGTCACATATTCAGATGGAAGGAAGGGAGCAAGAAAACCGTCCTTATTAACAAAATTCTTCATTAGTTAATTTTGAGGGGGCTGCTAATCTTTTTTATTGCAAAAAAAAAAAAAAAGCAAAAGAGGAATGATTCTGTAAAGCAGTAGTTACACATTGTGGTGTCACTTTAGATTTCACAGAAAAGGGAACTTTCCATTAAAGACTATTGAATTATTCTTCCCTCATCATAAATTCAATGAACATGAAAATCACCAGGAACTTTTGCCAATACTGTGTACCAAGTTGCATATTTTATTTTTATGGTCACACTTTATTTCTCAAAGACTTTTAAGCATTTCCCATGAGTGACCAGACAACTGTTTTGTTTGTAGTAAAATTAATCTAAAACATTAGATGTTTAAAACCTTGTTCTAGAATAGTTAGTTGTATTGACCATATAAGTTAACATGTGGAAGACTTGACTATTGCAAATGACTTTATAAGGTTTAATTTTTTAAAATATATAAATGCCTTGAATATAAATCAGTATCTTAAGATAAATGGGATGGCAAATGTTGGAAATATTTTATTATTGTTGTTTTCTTTGTTTTGTTTTTTGAGACAGGGCTTCTATGTAGCTCCCTGGCTTGGGACTTACTATGTAAACCAGGGCAACTTCAAATTTACACAGCTCTTTTGGTTTCTGCTTCCTAGTACTGGGATTAAAGGCAATGCCATCACATTCAGCCAGGAATATATTCTTAAATTAAAAAGTGTAAATACATTTTTCTTTGAAAAGATATGCTTGTTTTTAAGAGACTTCATCATGGGCCTACAAGAAAACTCAGCAGCTAAAGGAGCTTCCTGTGCAGGCCTGACAAATTCAGGCCAGTGTTTGATCTGAGGAGAATCCTCTTAAACATGGAAGGAGAAAAAATGATTCCACAAAATTGTCCTTGGATCTCTACATGTCTGCCATGGCCAGTGTCTCCAACCCCCATTCACACACACACACACACACACACACACACACACACACACACACACACACACACACACACACACACTTTTTTTTAAGCAACTTCATCTTCATTGGCATCAAATCAAGGCAGAGAAATTTATTTGAGGATTGTATTTTGGGAGAAATTAGCTCAGTCTCCCAGGCACAAGGTTTGTCTCACAGTCTCTCCATCCCTCACCTACGAAGTTGTCTGTAGCTGGATTCAAAGTTCTGAGCTCTAACTTTAGCTTTCCAATAGTCACAGCTATGAGTATCCTGGCGCAATGGTAGGGCTTCCTGGGGCATGTTAAGGTAATGGTTAGCTATAGGAATTAGAGAAATTGTTTAGAAGAAAAAGAGGCACAGATTGGTGTGATTTGATTTAGATGGACCGAAAGTACCATTTGGACCTTGGTAAGACAAATAATTTGAAAATATAGAAGAATCAGTAAGGAACACACAAGTTCTTGGAACCTCGTCAAAGATAGAGGACTTTATGGAGAGGCCTTGAAGCCAGCAGTTAAGCAGGGTTTATTAATATCTCATATCCACAAGACACCCATGGAAGGGGAAATATCTTTGATGTCAGATAGTTGGTACTTACCCAGAATGTGGCTTGGTTTCTGTTTGCCTGCTTGTATGATTCACTAGGCAAAGTCAATCAAATCAAGAGCCTTGCCAATATGGTTACTCTCACAAGCCAGCTTGCTCTGGGGATCCCCGGGCTTCCCGTTCCAAAGCTGGAGTTACAGGTGGATCATCCTACCAACTGGGTGTTCATGTGTGTTTGGGGGATCTGATCTTGGCATAACCACTGAGCCATCTCTCCAGCCTTACTTCATTATTTTAAAGGGAGAGGATAAACAATGCTATGAGCTTGTTATAAAAGATTTCGATCTCTGTCAGAAGGCAGTTTTTCTTATCCCATATTTCTACATATAAATTTTAATAATAATAAATAATAACAGATTACTTCACATAGACCTATTGTCTTCATTTCATTGTTTTACTTTTATGTTGTTGGTCAGAGTGAGTCACTGGGAATTATTGCAAGTACTTGTTCTTGAAACATTCAAGGCCCTGTAGACTGTGAAGGACTTGGAGAGTGGCCCAGCTGGAGAACACCTGCCTAGCATCTGGGAGGCTGGATTCACTCCCCAGCACTGCTTTAAGAAAGGAAGATGTTTGATAGTTTACTCTTTCCCTCATTCCTCTGGGTTTAGGAAGAATCCAGACTCTTTCTTTTCACTCTGGGAAAATTTAAGGGACTTCAAAGAGAGGCCTTCTGCTAACTCCGGGATAAAACTTGCCTCTGCTTTGGATTCCTTTCATTCATTATTCTGTTTACTGAGCCACATTTATCATGAATACAAAGCAGGGTTTATATACAATTTGCTTTCTGTTTATTGTTGCCTCACTTAATCCTTCCCAAATTCATGTAAAATATTATTACTAGCTTTTATCCTAATAGATGAAGAGAGACTTAAAAATATGCTCAAGGCTAAAGAGTTGGTGGGGAGACAGGCAAAGCCAGAATTTGAACCTCTAGACTCCTCATGTGTGTCCTCCTCATGTGCCCCAAGGCCACATGAGGTGTTCCTGCTCTAGATTCTTCCAGAACCAGATGGGTTCAGAAGTTGCACATGGGAACCTCTAGGCTCCTCTGGCTACTTTATGAATGGAGTCTCTTGGGTTCTATCACTGTTCTGCCCCACTGGCTTTGCAGTCCAAGCTGCCAGTCACTTTTGCTAATTTGACTGACCATCTGAGGCCAAGAAAGCCAGCAAAGGATCTTCACATACCATGTGCATGCGTGTGTGCGCGTGTGTGCATGTGTCTGTGTGTGTGTTAGAATGAAGTGTCCCTAAGTATGTGGACTGCCCTCAGGAAAGTGATGTGTCAGAGGCGTGTCTTAGTTTAGGGAAAATGTGTTTTGTGACACACAGGTCAAAGGATGAAGCTGAATTTTTTTTTCTTCACTTTCATAGATTACGTGCATCAGATAAGTGTCCACTTGCTACTGATTGAATTCAATCCCTTTGACAAAAGTAAAAAAAGAAAAGAAAACTGTGGGTCACAAGATTGTCTTAGGTTAAGAAGCAATTTTCAATTCACAATTTAGTCAATAATGATTAGCACATTCATTATTGGCTCCCTCCTAGTCCATACTCCTGGTTGCTCCATATTTCCATCCTTTATTTGGACATAAATACTTTGCTCTTAATCAGTATGGAGTAGAGCCATCATTCCTATATGACAATGTTCCATTTTACTCTCAGACGGTTTGGTGTCTGGCAAAGACCTGGAATTAACTCATTCATTCATTCATTCATTCATTCATTCATTCATTCATCCATGCATTTTGCACTGTCCTCACCATCTTAAGAACTAAAGTGTGAAGAAGCTGTTGGAGTCAGAAGATGGAACTCATTCCCCTGATTTGAACCAATGATCATGTTTACTGATTATCCCAGCTCAAGGACAATTTGCTGTAAAGAGGCCAATAAAGATGAACTTAGAGCAGTGAGAACTGAAATCATGGACAAAACAGGAAAACACCGCACAGACAGTGACAACTAGTTGCTGATGTCTGATGTTGATAGCCACCAGGACAAATGCCACTTGCCTTTGCCTTTGTCATCAGTCCTTTCCTTATTGGCATATTTTGTGCATTCATTTTAAATACGCCCTTGAAAGGGATTGTTAGGGTTACTTCCCCCAAAGCACCATTGACTATCAATAATTACACATTTATATGCCATAGGTATTATCACTACATCTATATTACTATTCAAAATTAGAACTGAAACACAACAATCTCCATATCGTAAAGCTATTTTCTTTTACTTTATAAAAGATGTATATAACTCATGTGATTGGCCTAAGAGTATACACACAAGCCTGTCAGCCCATTGGAATGTTTTGAATGCAACCCAATTCTAAATGACAAAAGCAGCAAGGATAACTTGATAACTTTTGTTTTGTTTTGTTTTTGTTTTTCGAGACAGGGTTTCTCTGTGTAGCTTTGGAGTCTATCCTGGCACTCGCTCTAGAGACCAGGCTGGCCTAGAACTCACAGAGGTCTGCCTGCCCCTGCCTTCCGAGTGCTGGGATTAAAGGTGTGCACCACCAATGCCCAGCGCTAACTTTTTTTTAAAGAACAAGCAACGTTGAAAACTTTTTGACAATTTTTGAAACACCCAAATCAAATAAAATTTTTAAAAATTATTATTTTAAAACCTTTGTGGAAACCCACTACTTTGTAAGTTAGTTTAAAATATAATTAATAAGAAAAGTAAGGAGCTTACACCAGGGCACCCTGCAGAAGTGGACAATGTTAAGAAGACCTGGGTTCTTAAATGAAAAATCTCAGTGTCAGGCATGGAATATTTTCCTATGAGTTATTGGTCGGGTGTCATCTCCCCACCAACTCAAATAATGCAGAATATTGCCATTGCTCTTGGTTAATCACCAGAACTAGATGGTAAGACCCTATTGCTGTGGATACAACACACTCAGGTTTCAGGACTTAGAGAAACCAAGCTGAAACTGACCCGAAACTTCTTTGCTAGGTTTCATAATGTTATCCAGGTCACTGGAGGAGAAAAGCGATCAATGTTATTCATTAGCCAGCACTGAGGCCTGCATGTTACAGTGCCAATAAGCCAGGCAAGGCAGGTCACTGGAGTAATAGTGGCACAAAGGTTATAAGGACGACCAACCACTTTTAGATTGGATTTGAGGCCCACTCCACAAGAAGAAATTCATGACCAGAACAGTAAGCCTGGTCACAGATCCATGGTTTCAAGGTCACAGGTCTTTGGCTGGGAGTGGGGGTGTATTACTGCCATCTTGCTATTTAGATATCTTGTCCTGATGCTTTCCAAATATTTTTATATACACATAGATGAGTTTAGTCCCCAACCTTGGCCAGAGAAGCTTCTCTTTTCAGAGTCCAGCAGTTAATACAGAGACTCATCAAAGGTCAGAGTGCTCAGAATAGGTGACTACTAAGTGCTCAGCACTAAATGGGACATTTTTTGCCTCCCTTGAGGCCTGGAAAACACTAAGAAAGAGGTATGGCAAAAATTTAAGACCTGGAGGGCTTGGAAGAATACTCTGAAATGCTGCTTCCTGGATATGACATGGCCATTTCACAAATGAACTTACAGCAATTCTGTTTACCTGCATGAGATCAAGCCAACAAAACTGGAATTCATCTTAAGGAAATAATTTAATTATGATGCGAGAATTTTCTTTTTAGCAACTGCTGTTTATTCCTACAACTGTGTAAAGAGTAATTAAATAACAGTGTTGGTATTCCTGTCCAGTGTGAACACATAGAAGCCACTCAAGAGACTAAGGCATAATTATGTGTTACTGAATGTATTTTATATATTATTGAATCTGAGCAAGATGGCCAAAATAATTAGTTAATGAAATTATGCTTATTATTTTTAAATGTGGAATTTTTATATACCCATTAAGATGGTATTTGCTTTTTTTGATGGAATAAAATTAGACAAGCGTAAAGAATTATATCTGACATATGTGTCTTCTGCAATGACCACATCTCTGGATGAAAATTTCAAGGCTCTTTTTGTTTATTGCCAAGCCTGGAATTCACCATGTAAAACAGACAAGCCTCCAAAGATTTTTCAAGACTTTTGAAATACTCATATTGCCTTTAAAGCTTGGAGCAGAGAATGCTATTTCTAATATTTAAGGTGTAGAGTAATACCATCTTCAGGTCCATCTATCTATCTTCAAGGACCATTGTGTGACTTGTTTCTGCAGTGTACCAATGATTCTTTTTGTTTTTTGCCAGTGACTAGTTCCCTGTTTTCATGTTTTAGAGCAGGGCAGCAGACAAAAGTGACACCCCTTGTTCATGCCTTAGGTGCAGGGTCTCACATGACCTCAGAGGGGTCTACTCTCATTTGCAGAAGGCCTAAGGCTCCAGCTTAAGTGGCCTGGTGGCATCAACAGATCTTGCACAGCCAATAAGCACTGTCCTCTGTGCTGTACCCTTCCTGCCATGTGGAGATCTGGAAAAATTGACCATGTCTTTAGAACTCAACTAGAGTTGAACCTGTAGCTAACTCACAGACTTTATTTTTTCTGGAAATAAAAATTTAAGTGTGTTTATAGGGTAAGTCTAAGGGCACATTTTTCTTTGAAGTGAATTAAACAACCATGTATGTGGATGTAAGATTCCAGAAGCTGGATGCTGTCTCTTTAAAAACAGTGGCAACACATATTATCCAGCAAACTGCATTGGAGTGTCCACTGAAAACTACCACTGGCAAGGTGGTGCTTGGGACTTGATAATCCATTGTTTGAAAAAGGTCCAAGAAATACACATAGTCTCCCAAACAGTTTCTTGTCCTTTTGTCAATCTTCACTTTTTATTTTCTGAAGAATTTCATGTGACCCATGCCAACCTCAATTTTATCCTTAAGATGATTTGTTTGTCTCTTCGCCAGCCCAATAATAGCGTGTGAAGACTCACATGAAACAGACACAATCAGAAATGAAACCATAAAACATCTGTCCACACAAGGCTCACTTTGAGCCCGCTCTTTGAGACAGAGAAAGTGCCATTTATTATTCCATGATGTAGCCAAAGTATCTCCCACCCTCAGAACAAATCTCTCCTGTCTCAGCCACTTGATCTTTTCCTTGGTCCTGTGAGACAGGGCCTACATACCAGAGCTCTGATTCTTTAGCCAGAAAGAATCCATTGAGCCTCCTAGGAAAATCACCTTTATCAGGATACCTGATACATTCCTCCCCATGTTCTGAGTATTTAACCATGGACAAACTTCCAGAAGACCATCTCTGTAGAATGAAAGCTTTCCTTGGCCATTTCAGAGGCCAGATACAGAATTTTCTAGACCATATCTTCAGAAAGGGCAAGAGTAACTTTACTACTGACCAACTGGGAACCTTACATGTGTATTCTTTTTTAATTACTCGTGGCTCCTATAAAATGTACGAGATATTTATTTTTAAAAGTTGAAATTATCACTTAAAAGATTTTTCAAATCAATAAAAGTAAGTTTATTTGTTATGTAGCCTGTTTTGCAAACTTTAGAGATAACACAGGATATTTTCTATTAGTTATAGCATCCTTTATTCCGGAATAGAAAACAAAAGGCCCCATGCTCATCATAAACAAAGCATGTGTCTACTTGAGTTTTGTAGAGAAATTGTATCAGGACCTTTGAAGGTTGTCTTGTCCTATGTGGATACAACATAGAACCACATTTTGGTTATCAAAGAAAGGTGCAATTGCTGTTTATCTTCAGAATGTTACTGCACAACTTGACAATTCTTTTCTTTACAAATACTGTCTGGAACGAGCAACTTCTTCACCCTTCCAAACGCTTGTTAATCAACAACTTTTGAGGCATCTCATTTTATACCAATTATCGCTCAGTCGTTGCAGTATCTCTTTGGTACCCAGAATTCGTATCACTTCAACTTTCAGTCCTCAAGTCTGATAAAACTAATAAACCCACACTGCCAGAGGTGGCACATTAAGCTGGTAAATGGTTTTCATCTTAATTGGATATGAGCACTGTTATCGCTAATAACCCCAGGATACTTCTAATTGGAGACTCTCTCTCTCTCCCTCTCTTAGTTTTGAAACACTAATCTCATTGACCAGCCTTAATTCTTCCACCCCCTCCATCTTCAGTTCAAGCTTCCAAATGCAGTTTGGAATTATTGTGGTTTTAGGCAGGCTTTCAGCATTAGTTTCTGGTGCTCAGAGAGAAGGTATGGTTTTGTAAAAGTCCACACTACTTTTTAAATTTTTTCAGATGAATAGAAATGATAAGGTTGTGATACTGGCATTGCCAGAATGTATCAAATATATCTAAGTTAGCAGCCCATTTCGTCCAAGGCTACCAAATTCTCAATTTTAGTCATGTAAAAGAGACAAGGCATTTCTTTGTTGAATTGTTTATGAAAACTTTAGTGCAAGTTTTATCACAATGCAGTATTTAAAAATTACCACATACTAATTAGCACTAGATCTCTGCTCATCTTGATTTTATAAATACAGAAGAACACATGGAAAAATTATAGGAACCTGCTTGTTGCCATTGTAGTTAAGGCACCAGAAGACACTTCCAGCCATTGTCCATAGGTAGCTGTGACTTATTTGCTGGCAATGATACCTGGAAGACATTTGAATTGTCTTTGCCACTGATATCCTCCTGGAGAACCAAGTCTGCTGTTTCTTGGCATTAGCCGTTTCCATTTAGTAGGTGCACACTTGTAACTACAAGAATAAGCCACCAAGTAAAAACGTTACAGAGATAAATAAACCAAGAAAGCAGCCTACGCCAAATCTTTCCAATTCTGTAAATTTGTTTTCTTAATCAGAATAAAACTGAAAGCCACAATTTTTAAAAATATCACAGGAGCCATTCACTGGCACACATAATTCATATTTTAATAGATTTAATATTTTTCCGGAGCCATGTATATGTTTTATCGGCTTAACATGAACATTTAAATTACTAGCCTTATTCCCATGTAATTAAAAACCTTTATGCAGATAACATTAAATAAAAATGGAGGCACCAAAACCAAAAACAAATAAACAAAAAAACCCCAAAAAATCAAAACACCATTTCTACAATTATAAAATGGACATTGTAAACTATATTGCTTAATTTATATTTACATTATGGTAAGTAAATAATCAACACCTGGAATACAGATGCAGGCAGATCAAAGTGCTCTTATACATGCCTTTTGTGACAGAGCTGTGATGATATCCTGTTCACTTCAAAATGTGTGTATTGTCCTGACAGAAATATAGCCAAACTTTCAGTCCTTTGATTTTTTTGCATGAACATGTATAATGTAGATTATTTCTCTCCATCTACCCATAATACACACAGTAAAGCACATATATGTACATGCACACATAGATACATACAGAAGAGTACACATACAGTATTGATAACCTACATGCATGTGCACACATGAATACACATAAATTGACGGTCAATTTGATCATGGCAGTAGTGATAACTTCATAGCTAGAAAGAATTTTTAGCTCTGTATGCAACTTGCTCATAGTTCCCTTCCATGTGAAGGGCTCACATTACACGGTTTCATCTCGAGGGTTTTGGAATGGAGAAGCATTCCAAGGACCACTTCTACCCTTTTGTTTTGAGAGAAGGTGATAGAGGTTTCCAGATCTAGCTCCTCCTTTCATACATCGACCCTGATGGACAGGTTTTCCAGACAATAGGAACTCAGTAAGCAGCAGTGGTCTGATGACAAAGAATGTGTGAATATGGGCTCTGCCCTGAATGCCTTCATGGGCAGGTTTAGGAACTCAATCAATCCCTTCATGCAAGAAAGTGACCTAGATACAGGGTGGAAGATGGAGTTACAAGCCAGTCATTCCTAGAACTTTGCCCCCCAATCCTGTTAGCAAGAAAATAGAAAAGAAAACAAACAAACCAAAATAAAGCCCTATAGCTGCCTGAAGTCCTGCTTTACGAAAATGCACTCATGTGTGTTACATGCATTCTACTGTAACCCAATGTTATATGTATAAGTCGTAGTCAAGATAGTTAATTGTAAGGAAGACATAAATCCAATAATGATAGCGGTTCTCTTTGGATTTTCCCAGAGATCATTTGCCTACTCTTAAGGTCACCAATGCAGTCAGTGCACATGTTGAGTCATGATGATACTTGGGCGGGTGGACAAGGATATCCCATGACAGAAGGATGAAGGATGTAAAAAGCACTTGCAAACATTAGGGAGTGACCGTTTCACACCATTGCAAGTTTCTTCCAGTTCTTTGCATGTAGTGACCTTTGTCTTCATTCATCTTTCCTGTTGCAGTTTCATTCTGTTGCCGTAACAAGCACTGAAGACCAAAAGCAACTTGGGGAAAAGGTTGATTTCATCTTACAACTCGCAGGTTACAACCGACCATTTAGGGTAAATCAAGGCAGGAACCTAAGGCATAACCTTGAAGCAGAAACCATGACGTATTGATGCCTTCTGGCTTCTTTCTGACTCGCCCATGCTTAGCTAGCCTTGCCTTATTTAGCCCTGCCCAGGGATGGCACTGCTCTCAGTAGGCTGGGCCCCTCTTTGTCAGTCAAAGCGATCAAGAAATCTCTCACACACTTGTCTAAAAATCAACCCGAGGAAGACAATCATTCAGCTGAGACTTATCACTAAATTCTAATTGTGAAGCAACAGTGGTGGCTGTTTTGTGCTGCTTAAAAGAACTTCAGATTGTCTGCACCATCATGGAAATCTCTGGGGTCTACCAAATAATTGTCTGTCATTTAGAGATAAACTTGATGATAGCCATGTGAAGAAAACATAAGCAGAAGAAACCACTGAGACCAATTGCATGAGACCACAGCTTTAGAAATGGAAAAAGGTAGAGAAAAAAAGAAGGAAGGAGAAGAGAGAGAGAGAGAGAGAGAGAGAGAGAGAGAGAGAGAGGGAGGGAGGGAGGGAGGGAGGGAGGGAGAAGGAAAGAAAGGCTTTCATGTCTTGGATATAAAACTTAGTCCATAGGTGATAGGAGATGTTCTAGTTAGATTTAACTATCAACTTGACACATCTTAGGATCACCTGGAAAAAAAAAAGGCCTTGTATCTCTTTTAAACAGTGACCTGTTGTCACTGTTGCCTCACTATTAGATTTCAGTTTTCCTAGACACTTCCTCACTGAAACAGAACCCCTCCCCCCTGTTTTTGAAAAAAGGAGAATTCTTCCAAGCCTCAGCAGAAGACAGACATTCCAGGAGGCTCATTGAGGGTGTGTCTTTCTCTCTATCTCCCCTCATTTAAGGGCAGAAGGGTAAGGAGAGCTCAGACAGAACTGCGGCTTGTTTTCTTGATGCCGCTGTCCTTCCCTTGGACTTCATTAAATGAAACTGACTTCCAACTGAGAAGGACCTGGGGGTTGCTTCACTTGAACACATACGAGGCCCTGGTCGGCCCATCTGCTTTAGGACAAGGGGAAAACCAGCAGCTGAACAAGCCCCTGGGTGATGTGGAAGTTATGATGGTTGGTATGTGGGCAGGGGTCAGCAGACTTCCTACCTGGACTAGAGGGGAAATTGGGAAGAGAGGCAAAGTTGAATCCAATTTGAATTTACATCACAGGACCCTAAGAACTCTTTCCTACTTCTTTGTCACCGTGTCTGTCAACGCCACCACACCACTCCTCCCCTGCAGCTAGGTCTGACCCTTCCCTTCCCCTCCAGCTGTCCTGTAGGTTATTGAGGGGAATTTGCCACTGATTGAAAAAATATGAAGAAAATCCAACTCATATCTGGTATTTAATAGGGCAGTTTGACTACTCTGTCTCAATTTCTTAGGAACAAATACTGAGGGTCCACAGGAAATCAATTCTACCTAGGTTTATGATTTTTACTGCTCAAGACTTCCATAGCTAATATTGTAAATATTTATGTGTACACATAAAATATCAGCATTTGGGTATTGATCTATACTCAATTTGTAGGTTACTACCTATATGGGGGACTTTAGAAAGCCAGGCCATATGGACACACCTTTAATAGTTATATCTTCAGATTTATCTTTTGGTTCCTTCTTGCTTACATCCAAAGATTATGTTGGAAACATGCAAATTGGGTGACATTCTCTTGCATTCATGGTTTTACTGTGTGCCTTTCATAGTAATGAGAACACCACTCTTTATAAATTATGTGTTTGTGTGTGCATGTGTTGTATATGTGAACATGTGTGTATGTGTGTATGGTGTATGTTAATGTGTGTGTGTGTGTGTGTGTGTGTGTGTACACGCGTGCACATGCATGCATGTGCGTTCAAGTCGTTGAACACATAGAGACCAGAGAATAGAACCATGTGGCCTCATCTATCACTCTCTCCCTTATTCCTTTGAGACAGATCTCTCACAGAACTTAAAAGATTAGACGTAGCAAGGGATCCCCGAGGATACTCTTTCCTCCAGTGTCTACACTGCTAGGTTTTCAGGCATACATGGTCATGCCTGATAATTTTCTTTTTAACGTGGGTGCTAGGGATTCTAGTTCATATCCTCATGTGTGTGTAGCAAACACTTTTTCCCACCGAGCCATCTCCCCAGCCCCCAGAATACCTTTTAGCACAGAGGGAGGTGAATTTGGTTTTGATGTCATTTAGTCTGGTCTTTGCTGTACCAGGTCTTTCTCCTCCATTGTAGCTTCTCTGTGGCTATCTGACACGAATCTTCTGTACCAAGTTCTGGCTGAGTCTATTACTTAGCAAGTCCTCTCTACCTAGGCTTGAGCTGAGCTATTGAAAGGTCTGGCAGTGACAGAGTCCCTGCCTTCGTCTCCCACAGGGGTACAAATTTTCCTTCTGAAAGCTCAGTTCAACTCGTGGAGTTAAAAAAGTGTTGTCATGTACAGCACTGAGAACCTGGGGACTGCAGCTTCTCAGGAGACTCTTAGGCTGACACTGGCTACTAAAAGCAATGAATGACACTACCTACTGTCAGCTGTAACCCTACTCTGTGTCAGGAATACAAATATTTTCATTTACAGCTTTTTACATTCATTTATTTTTTGGGGGGAAGGTATCATATGCCACAGTACATACATGGGAGGTCAGAGGACAACTTGTTCAAGTTGGTTCTTTCTTTCCATCATGTGGGTTCAGGGGCTGAACTCAGTTAGGCTCAGTGAAAAGCAGTCATTTATCCTCAGAGTCATCTTGTCAACTTCCAGGAATATTTTGAAATTACTTTTATATGAATCCTCACAAAGGTAATTACTGTAACTGCCTCAGTTAGACAAACTTCTTGTATACATTAAAGAGTGGTGGTGGCTTGATCTACAGTTGGATGTAGGAAAATTGTCTTCAATTGATAGAGAGTATGTAATTTTTAAATATGCAATGTGGATCTTAAAAATGTGAGGTGTATGTATAAATGCATCTATATGATACTGATTTCGATACACACATTCCTATGATATCAGGACATTCCAGAGCTCGTTGCAGTCCTGGGCTCTGTAAACACTCTCTGGATTCTGTTTTCTACTCAGAATATGGAAAAGAGCCCAGAGTTTGGTCAGTTACCAGACAGGTCACCGAGTTCTTCATGTCATTGCCCCATAAAGTCCTAGGTTAAGACAGACTAATGGCACAATATCAATCTATCAGTGATTTCCTGGGCTTCATCTGTGCATCCCTAGCATTCACTAAAACACCCACTAGAGACCCAATTACATACTATACACAAGCTCTGTCACTGAGATCCACCCACATCCTTCAAACCCAAAAGTGAGCTGTACTTCACTGTAGCACCATAAATAAAAGTCCCAGAGATAGATATCGGGGTTCAAGCCTCAGGCTGAAGATCAGAAAAGCAAAGCAGCTGGCCACTTTCTCTTACCTCTACCTCAGCTCAGACTCCCGACTTCACTGCTCCTCAGATTCACCCAGACTGCTATGCTCTCCTCAATGTGGCTAGAGACTAACTCTCAGACTGAATGCCTCTACCTTTTAAACCTCTCAAATCCTGGGATTAAAGGTGTGAGCTCTGATTCACTTTCCGGTAGCCCAGGGTGGTCTTGGACTGAGATCTGTCTACCTCTTGATCTTGAGTCCTGGGACTAAAGGTGTGTGATCCCAAGTGCTGAGATCATCTTTGTGCGAGCTGTTTCTCTTTAGGACTGTAGCTCAGTGTGGCCTTGAACTAAAAGAGCTCTGTCTACCTCTTAATCCCAAATCCTAGAATTTAAGGTGTGTATCACCACTGCCTGATCTCTATAGCTTGAGGCTGGCTTTACTTTCTGAATCCTCAGTCAAGCCTTCATAAATCATAAATAATATATCACGACACCCCACATCTGAGAAACAAGGGTCACCAGATTTTACTCTTTCTCTTCTCCTTCTCCAGAGGACCCAACCCAGCTTCAAGAACCAATTGTTTATATAAACTAGAGAAGTTTTCCCGTCTACAGCTTTATTACACCGTATCAATGTTTGTTAGGAATGGGAATGACCTTTTGGAGGATACTCTCACTTTGGCAGAGTGTAGGGTTTTCTGGAACCTTTTGAAGACATTCTCCTGGGCCTCTGAGTGAGGTGACAGCTAAGGTAGATAGACACCTTCTTTCTATACAGCATGTCTGGCTGGCTCAGCAAGCCTTTTCAACTGTTTGTCCTACCCTGATGCTCTGATTTTTTTTTTTTTTTTGAGGGTTTCATGTTTCTGAAGAGATGTCCCAGCAGTCAAGAGCATGTGTTGCTCTAGCAGAGGACTTGAGTTGGGTTCCTAGCACCCACATTGTGTAGCTTACCACAGCCAGTAACTCTAGCAAGAGAAGACTTAATCCCCTCTCCTGACCCATGTACACAGAAGGCCATCCCACCCACAAGTCATGAACACACACACTAAAAAATAAAAATAAATCCTAAGAATGGGGGATTTTAATCCAATAAGAAAAGTACCTGGAAAAATTAAATTTAAACACTCAAGTTCTATGTATCCTTTATTTTTTCTCAATTCCATGCAATAAGTGTGTGTGTGTGTGTGTGTGAGAGAGAGAGAGAGAGAGAGAGAGAGAGAGAGAGAGAGAGAGAGAGAGAGAGAGAGAGAGAAAGAGAGAGCTATCTTATCCATGAACAAATCTTAGAAAAGGAATAAAACAGAATTGTTGAAGTAGGCATTTTTTTTTCAGGCTTAAAGCTATATATGGTCTATACTTCTCAGCTGGAATTCTGGGATGCCATACCAGCCATCACTAAAGTGCTAGTGTGAAGAACCTACTGTTTTCCTGACAGGATGGTTACATGCCTATCCTATGGGAGTGCCCTGACAACAGGACAGGGCTCACTGCTGAGCCAGTGCCGCTGGAAATCAGGACTGGGAAACTAGCTGGTTTTAAGGGGCCAAATTTGTTGATAGTGAAGATAAAAAGTGATACAAAGACAAGTATATCATGGGTCTCATCTGGCCATTGAGCTTCCTTCTGGAGATCACAAGTCTCTATAGAGACCTGTTTGACTAGGGCAGCACAGGGTTTGTTATATCCTATTTGGGAAAACAGCGACTACTTTCTTCTTTCTATATCACTGTATATTAATTCTATAGAATGATGGGTTAATTAGGACATTTTCATGTATGCAATACAATGTGTGTCTATCATATTCACCTCCCACCCTCTCTTGTCTGTCTTTGCCATCTTGATAATGTCCTTCAAATAATCATTTACTTTAATGTCTTTAAAAAAATTTCAGATTCCACCTAAGAAGAAATATGGGGCATTTGCCTTCTGAATCTGTCTTATTTTGTTTAGTGTGATGATCTTCAGTTCTATCCATTTTCCTGAAACGCTACAATTTTGTTCTCCTTTATGGTTGAATAATATTTGATTGTATGTCTACATTCCATGGTTATTTATCTATTCATCCTCCTTTGCCAGGCAGGGATGCTATTTTCTCCAACCCCATGCTAAATTTCTTTAAGTTAGATCAGGAGAGACTGGTATCATGAAGCTAAAGACAGCAAACCAATATGTGCCTGAATGAATGCAAAACACCCCTCCCCTTCTCTCCTGTTTCTCAATCTCTCAACTGCTTTTTAGTTCTGGGAGCCTTCTGCTTCAGCCAAGCACACACATTCCTTTGAGGGGAGTGGCTCTAGCCACACAGACTTACAAGTTGAATTGTTGTTGACACTGTTACCTTGGCACCTACACAAGAGCACCTGCCAATGTAGCTGGGTCAGACTAGCACACGGAATTGCCTGCTCTGCCATAACTCTTCAGAGCCCTCCTTAGGCTGGAGTGCATTGCCGACTTACTTTTTAAATCAAAGGCATCTTAAGTTACTGCCTCTGAGAGTCTATGATCCCTTTGTTGTAGCATATCCACTGCATTTACTAGGTTCACTGTATGCCTTAATTGAGGAAGAATGAAGGTTTTCTTGAGCTTTTTAGAGTGGGAGAATTAACCTTGGTATTTTCTTTGCTCAAGGTGGGTGTTCTGAAGGGCTCCAAGGATTCAGTTTTGCTGCCTTCTGAGACGAAGGACAGCAGTTTGAAAACGAATGCTAGGGTCCTGGAGTTGGGGGCCAGGGGCTGTCAGAAATTTGATTTCTGGTCAAGTAAAGAAGAAGCTGTTGACACTCAAGACTTCTGAACTCTTGGTTTTGAGTCTTTTGGTCTTTGCTCTGGAGACTGTGGGAGTGGATGCCCATCTTGTAGCCTTGGCTACATACAGTAAATGTACTGTTTTGGGTTATTTTCCTCTTTCCTTCCTTCCTTCCTTCCTTCCTTCCTTCCTTCCTTCCTTCCTTCCTCCCTGCCTCCCTTCCTTCCTTCCTTCTTTCTTCTTTCCTTCTTTTCTTTTCTCCCAGCTCCCATTTTGTCCTAAGCTGTTACTGAATCTAGCTTTAGCTCTGGACTACTGATCCTCTTGCCTCCACCTCCCAAGCCCCTGAACTACTGGCGGGTACCACCACATCTGGCTAAGTGTATAGATTTTTTTTCCTGGTATGAATCTAAGAACTTCTTAGCCAAAAGTTCATTTTACCTTGAATTGAGTAGACTACAAGTCTTTGACAACCTGGACAGGCTGGGAGACAGCTTATGGACAGCCACTCCCATTTAACAGAGCTGATTTCCTGATGACTCAATGGCTCTTTACACAGGTACATCAAAGGAAACATATCAGGGCATGAGACTCTGCTGTGGGTCTGGGATACCTGTTATCATGTCTTGAATATTTCTTAAAACAGGGTATTGAGTCTAGGACTCAGCTTGATTACTACTGAACTAAAACCATACTACATTCCAAAGATGTTTTGGAAACAACAGATTTTGATATTCACTGGTGGCTTCCATCCTTTCAACAAACGTGTATTTAGGGAGCAGGTGGTGTCTGGGAGCTTCAACTGCAAACTGGTGTTTAGTGGTGAATCTGATAATTCCCTCACTTGTTTACAAGACTGACTGAGGGAAAAGATTTCTCCCGAACTTGTCTCCTGCTGCAAGCCAGAGCTGCACACGAGCCCAGTAGAGTTCATGACATGGATATTTAAGTTAAGGCACACCTAGGTGATGGCATTTTTGTTTGTCTGGGACAGATATATAGCACTGTTGAGTGTAGTGGTTATGTGAGAAAAACTGATCACAGGCAGTAAACGTAGGGTCCAGAGTGATGGCTTAGTCAGTTAAGTGTTGGCCTTATGTGCTTGAGGATCTGAGTTCAATCCCCCAGGGACTGTGATAGCAAGTAGCCAGGCGTAGCTGTGCCTTTGTAAAGGATGGGCAAATCCCCTGGGCTTGCTGGCCAACTAGCCTAACTTTCTGGATGAACCAGTGAGAAAACTGCAAGCCTTTTTCAAAAAACATTGATGAATGAAAATTAGACCATTGAGGATGATCTCCGGCTTCTGTATGTACATGTACACATGTACTCCCACGTGATGTACTCCCACACCTTCAAACCATGAACATGCATAAATCCCTACCCACAGAATAACACTGAATGTATATAGGCCATAGAAAATATAACTCAATTTAAATCTGGGGTGAAATGCCTTCTACAAGGAATAGTAAACTTTAACCAGCTGGGATATACTAACAGCTCTTTTTCGTCTGTGACTCTGTGTAGAGCAAATTAAGAGACTATTCAATATTCTATGGCTGAGCTGCGTCATCTTTGTTAGGAGTGAGTGAGTTTTGGCCTGAAGATACAGTGTTTCATGTTCGTTTCTGAAAAAGAGAAGCCCTAATTCTAACAGCTGGGAGGGAGATAATGAGGTCAGCCATCCTGTTCTCTCGTGTACATCCAGTAGCCAAAGACCCATGAAGACCACAGCAGTCCTTTCTCATCATCTCTCAGTCAGTTACCTTCTGATGAACTTTAGCATTTGAAGGTGCAAGGTCAGGTAGAAGGGGAGTCTGAGGCTGTGTCCTCAGGCTGCATCTGTAAGCACCCTTCTGCCAGAGCCCTTATGATATAATCAGCAAAGCGCAGTGACTTAGCTTCAAGGTACACACCAGCCTATCCCACTGTGATCATCACTATGTAATTTTAATGACATACTCCATGTTTCTAAATATTTTAATTAGTTGATTAAAATAATCCTGTGAGGGTTGAATGAGATTTTACATCTAAAATTTTGTATCATTGTAAATGTCTGAGGAGTATTATTCTTGTTATTACTAATATTAATATTATGATGATTATTAATTTAACTGTTTGTCTTAAAGCTAAGCAGAAATAGAATTTGAGTATGTTATAGGCCAAGTTGCTTATGAGTTCAGTGATCACTGGTGATAAAGCTATTTTTCTTTCTTCAATTAAAATTTTCAAACATTAGTGAGAAGATAGACAGTTTCTAGGACCAAAACCTTTGGATTTGATTTTTGACATATTTGGGGCCTGTTTATTTTTCTGGATTTTAAAATACATACAACTGTCAGGGAACTGGAAAAAGAATTGGATATCCTAAAAATAATACAGACTTTACAAGCTCACTTTGCTTGAGAATTAATTCCTGAGGCAGCAGGCCTTTCCAAAATAAATTTGCAAAAAATATATCTTTATAAAAACTGGAACTCAGACAGGCCAAAGAATTTGGGCCATATTGTCTCTGTCATTCTAAATTTTAAAATATTTAGTCTTACTTCAAGATAAACAAGAACAATTGAATTTAAGGGACCAAGAAAAACAAACATAAAACTTCATGAAGAAATAACTGGATATTTTTTTTTCAAAATGTTGCCAGAAATGTCTTTGTTATTAATAAGTTTTAAGTTAGACAGTGGCCACATATCATATTTATTTCTGGCTGTGGCCACACTATGTAGTCTGTGGTACATTAGGTTCAGCATTCAAGACTCATGGGCCCAGCAGATGGAGAGACCCTACCGTTTTGCTATCTAAAACCTGGGAAAACTTTGTCAAGAAGCCAAGAGCATATCCTCTGGGTGGATAAGGATGGTATAAGAAGGTAAGATTTGAAAATACCTTTAAGGGATGATTAGACAGTAAACTAATAAGGATTCCTCAGAGAGGCAATGCTTATATTTTTAAAAGGAGATTTCTTTTGTTAGCTCACAAAACAAGAGTGTAAGTTGTCCCACAAAGGCCATGTTTAGAGGCTGAAGATCCAGGGAACCCAGCAGCTGGTTAGGCTAAGAAGGTGGAAGCCTCAAAACAAGAAGGACCAGGGGTGCATCTTACTCCTTGATGCTCCTCAGAGTCAGTGAAAGAAACCTTGGAGGAATGCTGTTTGTTGACTGGCTCACAGTTTCATAATTAGTTAGATCATGGACTGCCGCTTACCTAGCCTTCTTATAGAAACTGTACCACCTGCCTCAGGAATGGTTACTCCCCAGTGGTCTGGGGCTTCCTACATCAATCAACAGTCAAGAGGATCCCCCACAGAAATGTCCATAGGCCAATCTGGTCTGCTCAGTCCCCCCAACTGAGAGTCCCTTCTTAAGCTGTGTTAACAGTTAAAGCTAACTAGGGCAGACTTGAATTCAAATCCCTCCGCAATCACATGCTCCCCGTGTTTGAAGGTGCATCTTTTCCATTTAGTGGTTGGATTCTCATGTAACACTTAATGATTTACTTCTAACCAGCATCACTTTTTTTGTCTATAATGGTAAGACTGTTATTACCATGATGGGAGTTTTTTATGTACTAATATTTATGTAACATATAGTTTCCCCAAAAAAAAACTCTGCTAAAAATCACAGGTGCCTCAGACATGTGTCCCATGATGCCTTATCAAACCTAGGACACTTTTTCCAAATCAGGAATAAAAACAAACAAACAAACAACAAAAAACAAATCATGAAACAAAATTCAATGAGCCATAACACAGAGTTGCATTGGATAATCACTTCAAAGAAGAGCTGGGTTATACTGATTCCTTATAAAAGCATTAGAAACAAAAAGATAACCACAGTGTAGTCGTTTAAATGACTATTAGAAAATAGCATTTTAATTATCAGGCATTTTTCTCTTTTAAAATCTCAGTTTCTAATAAATTCCTGTTGTCTTAAAACTCACACCATTTTGGAGTTATGATAGTCAATCTGAAATACCAGTTTTTCCCTACCAACAATCACTTCTCAAGTAAAAATTACTAACTGCAAAAGAAAAAGTTTCAGAACAGCTTGGTTTGTTTTATGCCTTAATATGTCCTACCTAGAGAATATTGCTGTGAAGTTGAAAAGGTGTGCCATGCCTTGGCTGAATGGAATGTTCTTTCAATGTCTAAGTCGAGAGTGGCATACAATATTGCTCAAGTCTGTATTTCCTTATTAATCTTCTATTTAATTAGTCTATTATTAAAAGTAAGACATAGAAATCTTTATTATTATTTGACTTGTCTTTTTCTTAAATTATGTCAATTGATTCATGTGTTTTTGGATATCCATTTTGGGTACATATTTATAATTTTTATTATTCCTGAGATCATGAAATAAATTACTTCCTCCCGTGGAAGAATCTTTAATATGAAAAATTGAATGTGTGTGTGGTGTGTATGCACATGTGAGTACTTTATGTGTGGGCACATGTGTGTGCAGATGTACACACACATGTTCATGAGGACGGAGGACATTACTATATATATCTCTCCAGTTTACTTCCAGGAATCTTGTCTCTGTTTCATATACATTGGGATTAAGAGGCTTCCTTGCCCACATAGCATTTGGTGTTTGGGATTCAAACCTGAGTCTGCACACTTGCACAGCCAATATTTTATCCATTGAGCCAGCTCATGTAACAGCTTTGAAACTGTTTCCTTTGCTATTGATGTAGCTGAAGATATACTACATTCTTTTCATTGCTGTTTTTATGGTGAATCTTGCTTCTGTGTCCATCCTGCTTATGATGTTGATCCCAAAATATGCCTCTGAGCTAGTCATGATGGCACATGCTTATAACTCAAGCACTTAGGTGTCAGAAGCAAGAAGGCTCCAAGTTTGAGGTCAGCCTAATCTAATAAGCACATTCTATATCAGTAATAATATCAAATTAATTTTAAAAATAAATGTGTCTGTTAAACAGCTTTAAAATAAAAAAAAATTAGCCTGGCAAAGTGGCAAGACATTAAAAAATTAAAAAATAAAATTCTTTCCCATGCATGTTACAGTGCCATTGACAATACCCCAAAAGTGGAAACAAGCTAAGTATTCATTACCTGATGACTGGATGAAGAAGTGGGTTGCAAAATCAGATTTGAGCCTCGCTCCATAGAAAAGAACTCACATCTGATACTGCAAGCTGATCAAAATCCTGTATTTGGGGAGGTCTTAGGCCTGTAGGGGGGCGGGGGAGGCTACTAACGCTGTTTACTAAATGAGCATAATGTGCTCCTCAAATTGCCTTCTTAATGCCTATGTTTATACCCACAGCTGAATGCTGCTGCCAGCTGTGGTCAGAGAAGCTTTCTCGTGCATAGCCAGTGGTAACTGCAGTGACTTCCAACTGGTCAAAGAGAATAATGGACTATTGAGTGGCTCGCCATATGGGAATAAGACTCAGGAAACACTGGGGAAAAGGAGACAGAAAGAATGTAGGAGTAGGAGGAAAGAGTGGAGGGATCTAGAATGTTGTCGTCTGAGCACTGCTGTTACATTTGTGATTTCACAGAAATTATGGCTCCTGGTAGAAGACCTGCACCAGATTGGGCTGCTCAACATTCTATTGTGAGGGAAGAAGGGCTCATGAGCCCTGTGGATCTACAAGCATAGACTAGTAATTAGGGGCTGGGAGCTCACTAGACCCAAGATATTCCAATAGGAATGGATAGCTGGGCCTCTTGCCTAGTCTCACATGGACGCTGTTCCCATGCGAGTCATTCTTTTGCTGATTACATCTTCACTCATTGTGAGAAGCCTTAACACAATTAGTGTTGCTCAAGCCCCATGAGTCTTTCTAATGCCATAGTGAACCATGATGGGCCTGGGGACCACCTCTGTGAAACATAGGGAATCTGCCTCTCCATTTCTAAGAAGGCTAGGGGAGAGAAGCAGAGATGAGAGAGCGGGATGGGGTAGGTCAGGGTGGGGGGCATCACCGCTAACTGGGAGCACCTCACTGCCCCAAATGACTGCTGAGAGTGTCATCATCCAGGGCTCTTCCCAGTCTTTCTGATAATGCTCTACCTTCATACCTCCTTCAGACAGTTTCTATTGCACTTATGAAAAGATTTGAAGTGTTATTGCATAACAGCTTTTCTATAGCAGTTACATTTAATTTTTGAAAATTACACTCTCTAGGCCTAGAGAAATCAGTGTGATTAGAGTAAAAACCAAACAAAATAAACCCTAGGAAATATTTTTGTACCTACCAACAAACTTCCTGAAAAATATAGTCATTTTAAGTACATTTTCAGGAAATGTGGATGTCACCTTGACAGGTCATTTTAACCAGCACATGATTTCTGAAATTCTGTTCAAATATGGGATCCAAAACCTGAATTTAATTTAAGCCTGCTAGTTTGACACTTTTTTATAAGAACTTTTTAACATATAATTTTTGATATCGAAGGCTTTTGTGAGGCATAATTTTTCTTTTGTGGAATAAGAGATGAACTCCCAGCATCCTAGGAAAGTAAGGCTAAATGCTGGCGCCACTGCTCAAGCGGGATCATTCGGAATCCAGTGAGGCTGATTTTATTGAAAATGCTGCTCCATCCCTCCATCCCAACACCCCTCTTCTTAATGTCTAGGAGAACCACCCGCCAGCATGTCCTGTGTAAACACTATTTCAGAGTTTATTGGTCTATTTGGAAACCAAAAGGAATTTCTTCATTTGATAAACTCTTTGCAAACACCTTGAAAATTGTATTTAATATTGAAAGGCCAAAAATATTCTCCAAAAGCAAGGAGCCCGGCCACACCCTTCATTCTGTGCCTGGGTGATGTATAAGAGAAAGAAATGTGAGCCACTCTTATAAGAATAATGCCACAGTTACAGAGAGCAAAATTTTGGTTAATTATAGACAACAAAATTTTGGTTAAAAATCTCAAATGATTTTTGGAAGTTTTATATATACAAGTTTATATATCTGTATTTCAAGTGATTACATCCCTGAACACAAGAAGTAACCTAGGAGGAAATGCAATCTTTAAAGGACTCCCAGGCAGTATAGAGATATGTGATAGTAAACCTAAGGAGTAGATAACCAGGACTCGGGAGGCAGAGGCAGGCGGATCTCCGTGAGTTCAAGGCCAGCCTGGTCTACAAAGTGAGTTTCAGGACAGGCTCCAAAGCTACACAAAGAAAGCTTGTCTCGAAAAACAAAAACAAAAACAAAAACAAAAAAAAAAAAAAAGAGTAGATGAACTGTTGGAGACCAGTATCAGTATGCCACTCTTTGAAAGGAAATGGTAAAGTAAAGTACAGAGAAGGATTTATTCCACAAATGAGAAGGCTGAATTTCCTGAGCAGATCAATTATCCCTAGAATCATCTAAAATCTTAATTAAAACCTTACCACAGTTGGTGTTTTGACCCTCTTCAGAACTAGTTAATTTTTCTGGAGGAGTCAGGGTCCAGAACAGCTGAGGTGATTTTGTAAAAGAAAAGTGAGGAGAGGCACGCACCCAGCTAGAGATGGAGATGTCACAGAGCAACTGTGTGCAAAGCAACTTCTTATAGATGGGTGATGGGATAAGGACCTTGGAAGTGGACACACCCAGGGAGATACTGAGCCTGGGCAAAATGTAGTCATATAAACTGGTGGAAGGAAAATTCATTTTCCTTTTAAAAGAAAATATAGTGTCTTTATATATTTACAAAAATATAGGGCCTGGGGCAATGGCTCAGTCTGTAAAGTGTCTGCATCTCAAATGTGGTGACCCAGATAGTACCCTTACCTGGGTCATGGTCCCTACCTGAAATTACTGTGTGAAGTGATGAGGACTTGTAATCCTAGGGTCGTGCTGGCCAGACCATCTAACCTATTTGGTTCATTCTAGACCAGTGAGAGTCCCAGTCTTCATTGAAACAAATGGCGTTCCTGAGGTTGACACCGACACCTGAAGTTGTCACCAGCACCTGAGGTTGTTCTCTGGCTTCTACACACATGTGCACCTGACACAAATGAACAAACACTTACACATGCACATACACATACACACCCATTAAATATGTTCAAATACTAAAATCCGGAAGAAAAATGCTAATGTTCTTTCACTTAAAATGAGAAGAATATGTTAATGCTATCATAAGAAATATTTTGACTAGTCAAAGTGCAAGTCAGATACTACTTTATTTGAATAAACCAAATTAAAA
This sequence comes from Cricetulus griseus, assembly GCF_003668045.3. Lineage (NCBI taxonomy): Eukaryota > Metazoa > Chordata > Mammalia > Rodentia > Cricetidae > Cricetulus > Cricetulus griseus. The sequence continues at coordinate 126,589,400 of NC_048596.1, read as the reverse complement.
CTCCCTTATTAACCTCCCTTTGTTTCCATTTACCCTAAGGCATTTTTCAAACCCTACATTCCAAGATAATACAGTTTGATACTTAAAGATCAAATCAAATATACATTAAAATTCCACAGTACTCAAAGACAACTTGGCCAGTATCAAAATGAGCAAGTTCTAAAAGACTGATTGGGAAGAGCCCCCCAACAACAATAAATGCTGGAACAAAACATACAGCACTTCTCCCTTTGTAATTGGGAAATACAGATTAACATAACGACAACTCAACCCATCAGGTCAGTCAAAAGCATCTGCTGACACCAAATGTTGGAATCATGATGAAAAGAGAAAAGAGAGTTTTCGTATACTCTGAGAGACATTACAACTTGTCATGGGGGAATTAGGACCATCATTCTGGAGAACAACTGGAGAATATGTAACAAGAATGGACATGCTCACCCAATAGCATGGGTCACCCCACTTCCTTATATAAACACAAGAGAAAATTGCACCACGTGTGTCAAAGCTGAACACAAAGTAATGATGAATAACTGGAAACAACATAAACACACATCAATAGAAGAGTATCCCTCCCAGGATTATTAGAGAGCAATTAAAATTAGTCAAATAAGATTTTCCAGTTGTTCACTGGTCCTCTGTGTTCTTTGCTCCCTCAAGGCCTCCTTGAGAAGATAATTTTTTTTAGCTTTATTTTCATTTATGCTTTCACATCAAAAAATCTAATATGAAAATGCAATAGAACATGGTGTCTCCCAACCCTAAGCTTCTGCACTTGTGTCTGGTACTCTTTTTGCCCTACAAAGATTTTTAAGCTGGATGGGGAAGAATATTTCTATGCTCACACTGTATTCTGATCTCCTAGAAGAGCATTTGGTATGCATATGACACTGATTAAATATATATGATACTGATTATATATATATATATATATATATATATATATTATATATATGATGTGTGTGTGCCTGTGTGTGTGTGGCGGGGGGGGGGGAGAGGGAGAGATCTATTTTATTAGTGTAAACCCATAATTAGTTAGACACCCGAGCACAGGCAGAAGTTTATGAGCTTCCCTAAATGAAATTCAGTGCTCCTTCATCCTCACATCTTCCTATAGGAAAAAGAACCAGTGGTTCCTCCTTCTTCACCAAGCAGATGGACAGGAAAAATGAGCAGTGTGAACACAGCCTGTAAATCCTTCACCATCCTGTCACCCTCACAGCTTGCCCCATGGAATACTTTCAGGAGGCTGCTGTGTTCATGGACAAGTGTCCTATCCAGGCCTAAGAGTGTGTCTAGCTAGAGAGACTCAGGATATCCAATGGTCTGGTAGACAAGCACGGAGAAAGCTTACTCTCTTGCCTGTGAACTTGCCTGCTTCTCTGTGAACTTCCTGCAATGTCATCTATGCTGGAAACGATCATTGAAAGCCACAGTCTATCACGATGTGTGCATCCCGAGGGTTGGAAAAGGAGGGTCATTAAGTTCTTCAGACAACAAGGCAATGTTCAATTGCTGTTCTTCTAGGAGGGGGTGGCATTTAGCTCTCTGCAGGGTGCTGGTGCAGAGAGTGGAAGGGCTCTGAGCCTTCAGTAACTCTCCTCTGACCTAGGGTTCACCCTGGCATCTCCTGGGTAGGTGGAAAATTGGAAGTCCCCATTTCTTTAACTTAAAGAGCTGTTTCTTTTGTGTTGCTGTTGTTGAATTATCCATGCAAAAGGGAAAAAAAGATGGAACATGGGTTTACCTAGACCTGCATCTCAACTCAGACCATGTGTCTCCCAGCCAGGAGATACTAGTAATGGCTTAATTGCTCTTGGTCTCCCTTTTCTTGACCTAAATCTCAGGGGTTAGAGTCTGTCTTATGCCTTTGGTGGGGCTGATTCAGTGAAGTAGGAGAATGTAAAACACCATACTGCTTTGTGGCAGAGTCAAATTATTCTTTCAGTTTACTTGAAATCCTACCTGTCTCTGTGAAGCTATCTTTCTCTAATTCTCTGTAGTACCAATCAATCTAACTGTGTATAACTGATTATATATATTTATGTCTAAATAAGAGTATATATGTATATAAATATAAAATATAAAATGATATAAATATTTAATATATGAAATTATATTTGAATTTATATTTATATATAAATATAAGCAGGTGTGGCTACAGCATCCTGTAGCCACGCCTGCTTAGGGACTGGCTACAGGTGTGCCCTACAAATATACATATATATTTGCCCATGTTTGTGTGTGTCTGTGTACCTGCACATCCCACAGTGCATATGTGGAGGTCAAACAGCAGCTTCCAGGAACTGGTTTTCTTCTACAATTGCACTCAGGGCTCCAAGCTTGGCCACAATTGCCTTCAACTGCTGCATCCGTGTTATCTATCTATCTATCTATCTATCTATCTATCTATCTATCTATCTATCCATCCATCTATCTATCTATCTATCTATCATCTGTTAATTTATTTATTTATTGAGATAGGGTCTCTCATTGAACCTGGAGCTCACTGATTGGTTAGAGTGGCAGGTCAGAGAGCTCCAGGGGTCTGTCATCTTCCAGCTCAGCATGATTGACCACCCACCATCCATCCAAAGGCCTGGAACTGTAAATGCTTTGTCTTCACTCATGAGGCTGAATGGGGTGGAGGGTAGGGGAAAGCAGCAAGGGCTGATCTCACTCTCAGCTTCACCCAGTCCCTCGTTCCTCTAGATTTCTTTAGCCTGGTGTGAGCCAGCTTCCTATGGACAAGGCCTCAGCCTGACACAAGGTGAGAAGAGCCAAGATGAGACAGCAAACAGCCTCACCTGGGAGAGTCATAAACTTGATTAAGAGTTTAAGTCTACCTTTGGAGGAAAGTCACCATAGTTGCTGTTTAGAATAGTTTTGTTTTCCTATTAAACTCCCACCAACCTAGGGAACACTGATTCCAAACGATTGCCTACGAGGTGAATGCAGAAAACCAAAGGCCCTTCTTTTTGGTAAAGGAGTCCTGTAATAATTAATTCCATGCAAAGGAAAAAAGAACAAAGCTTTCTTCACACCTCCCGTATTAGTTACTTCCTGGATGGTGTGACAAAATCTCTGATAAAGTGATTTAAGGGAGAAAGGGCTTGTTTCGGCTCACAGTGTTAGGGGACAGTTTATCACAGCAGGGAAAGCATGGAGGCAGGAGCAGGAGACAACTTGTCACTCTGAAACCACAGTCAGGAGACAGAGAGTACTGAATGCTGGCTGTCATCTCACGCTTATTTATTTATATATGTAGTTATTTTGGGAGGGGGTTCGAGACAGGCTTTCTCTGTGGCTTTGGAGGCTGTCCTAGACAACCTTGTAGAGGCTCTTGTAGACCAGGCTGGTCTTAAACTCACAGAGATCTGCCTGCCTCTGTCTCCCAGAGTGCTGGGATTAAAGGTGGTGTGCCACCACCACCCGGCATCTATTCTATCTATCTATCTATCTATCTATCTATCTATCTATCTATCTATCTATCTATCTGTCTATCTAATTATTTATTAAATCTATTTTAGTTTCTAAGCTCATGACATAGGGCTACCTCTATTTTTGGTGGGTCTTGTCACTTCAAGTAACCAAGTCAAGAAACTTCCCCAGAGACTGCAAGATTTGCTTCATAAGTGATTCTAGATTCTGTCAAGTTGACAATCAGTGTTGGATACCACACTTATTTTTCAGTCTCTATTTGCAGAACAACTATGCTTCAGCAGAGTTATATTTTCTGGTTTTCTCACAATCAGTACAGTAGGGTAAGGAGAAGCCCCAGAGGTTTGGCACTGCTAGGATCCAGTTCACAGCCATACTCTCTAGAATTCTGAGTGTCACCCCTTCTTAAAAGAACAGCAGTTGAACTTTGCTTTCTCGCCGTGATCTTGTTATTCAATTGATGCAGGACATCCTCTACCTTCATGCATATTGCATCAGGGAAACTGAGACCCAGAGAAGTTAACATTGGCCTTGTAAAAATCTTGAGGGGAATAACGGAGATACTATTTGTAAAAGACCCGGGACACAGAAGGAATCAAATACACAGCAGGTCATGTTATCCTGGTCTAAGTTACTTTTCTCTTAGGCAAAGATAGAGGGGCTGTCTTGCTCTGCTCTCTATTTATAGTAAAGAAGCTAAGCAATGTAAACAGGACAGCAGAGTTCTAGTGTCAGATTTCAGGGACAGGTTCTCAGTGTCCCTCAGGTGATGGTATGTAGCTTTAGCTGGTATTTCTGATTACAGACTTTTCATGGACTTCTGACATTAAACTTTCAATTTGCCTGACCCCCATTTTCAAGTGTGTGTATGTGTATGTGTATACACATAGTGTGTGTATGTGTGTGGTGTATGTACATATGGTGTATATGTGTGTGATGTGTGTGTGTGTGTGTGTGTGTGTGTGTGTGTGTGTGTGTGTGTGTCTATTTTGGGTGAAATTCCTCTGGAGCTTTTTTGTTTATAGTCTCTCCATGGGACCTGGGTCCAGCCCATTAGGCTAAGTTGGCTAGTCAGCAAGCCTGAGGGATCTATCTGCCTGCCTATGTCTCAACAGCACTTGGGAGGCAGAGGCAGATGGATCTCTGTGAGTTCAAGGCCAGCCTGGCCTACAAGGCAAGTTCCAGGACAGCCAGGACTGTTACACAGAGAAACCCTGTCCCAAAAAACAAACAAACAAACAAACAAAAAACACTGGGGTTACAAGCATTTTTCATATTTATCACAATTCCTGGGTTTTACATTGGTCCTGGGATAGAATTTAGGTCCTTAGCTTAATTGGCAAGCATTTTAATGGTGGAGCCATCTCTCCAGCCCCATTTTTATCTTTTTATATGTATGATATCCTCCTTCTCAGCCTCCTCATTTGTAGATGCTGAGCTTCAGCATTTTCAAAAGTCTTACATAACTCTCATCCTTCTTGTCCAGTGATTTTCAAGTGTCTGAAGACATTTTTAGTTATCACTATTGAGCTCGGCATGATTAATGGTGTGTAGTAAGTAGAGGCCAAGAATGCTGCCACGTAGTTTACAACACAGAGGACAGCCTGCATAGCAAAGAATCTTCCAGCCCAAACTATTGTCAAGGTGGAGAAAGCTTAGTTAAAGTGACCAGCAGTTTTCAGTCCATCTTGGATGTTATAGAACATGAAAGTGAGCATGCTCAACCATTGATCCGAGACTGTAGCTATAAATGGGGACTATTTCTAGCATAGAGGGATCCATAATCACTATCTTGAATTTGTTTTCTTTTGGACTTTTGATATATTACCCATCAGTGTAATTCTAATTTACCCTCTTTGCTCTTCCCTCAATCACAGTCTTAAGAACCCAAAGGTGAACACGTGGTTCCTGCGTTCCTCCTTCTCCTTGGGGTACTTTATCCACAGCCCCTACTTGATAAAGCTTCCTGACTGACTATGATTATTTATAATCTCAGTTCAACCCCAGGTCTTTGACAAAAACCTACCATACACTTTTCAACCATCAATTATATTATGCATCAAAAATGTGGGTGAAATGATGGAGAAGAACTCAGCACGTACCACAGATCACTAGACAGAAATTATTCTAGTCTATGTAATTTGATGAAAAACACTAAGCAAGGTACAATCCCCTTAATTGGTACTCATTTAAATGGCCCATGTTTACTGTAAATATGCTTTACTGTACAAGATGTACTTCTCTTGATTAGAGAACATTTTAATGCTGAAAGAATGGTTTATGCATGTGAGATGAGCAAAAATACATAAACCTCCCCAAATAGGTTCTTGTCACACAAATCATAAATGCTAGATCCTCTTCAATGAAACATTGAAAGTAATTCTACATCATTTATATTGCCTTAATAAGTTTTAAAGTTTTGGTTCTGTGAAGGGTGGGCAGAGAGATGGCTCAGCAGTTAAAAGCTGAGATGCTCTTTCTGATGTTCAGAGGTCAATTACTAACACCCCTGTGGCATCTCAAAACCAAACTGTTATCTTCGGGGATCTGATGCTGTCTTCTGCTGTGCAGGCATGCATGCAGGCAAAACACCCATAAGCAGAAACAAATAAATCTTCAAGTTTTGGTTTTAGAACAGGGTTCTTAAGTTGCTAATTTAAAATCTGCCATAAAGAGTTAATAATCTAGGGTTAAAGAGATGCCTTAGTTGGTCAAGTGTTTGTGGTGCAAGTAGAATGACCCCAGTTCCATCCCCAGAATGTATGAATAAAAACTAGACAAGGTGGTGTATATACCCATAATTCCCTAGTGGTGGGGAGGTGGAGATAGTTGGATGTCTGAGGCTTGCTGGACCATACTAATTTGTGAGTTCCAGGGCATTGTGGAAACCTTTCTCAAAACTAGAGGTTGACCTGTGGCCTCCACAAGTATGCACCCCCGCACATAGCAACCTCCGAGTATGTAAGCTCACACACAAAGACAGTAATCTAACTAAATTGTGCGGAAGGAATCATATTACAATGCTTTGTGTAAAGACATTTGTGGAGATGTTATAGTTTGGAAATAGGACTCATGAGTCTTGTGGCGTCCTAAAAAAATGTATCCTAATAGCTCGTCTCAGACAAATACCAAACAGGCTCATCTCTCTTTTGACTAGCACACCCTACTTTGCTAACCTTTGACCTCCCTGACCCCTTCAGTATCTCCTGAAGTCAATCAGGGACATACTTCAGGTGACAAAAATGAGGTGAAAAGAAGCAAACTATTGACACTTTCTAAAAGCAGAAATAAATTTGTCCTGGGCCTTGGCTTTATTGGAGGTATGTCTGCCTCACCGGCTAGAGCATGAAAGAGATTATGGGATTCTGCCTTTGTTGAGCTTTAGAGGGATTGTATTCAGGAATTAAGCAGGCTGGAGGCGGGTCTTAGGAAGCCCAGGGATCATGCAGGCTGGGACCTGAGCCAGGTGAGGGCTTGGCATGTCCCCCAGTGTAGAAGAGGCTAGAGAGCTGCTGTCTGCCTGCCGCAAGTGGGAAATTGCAATATCTGTTTGTCTGTCCTGAATGAATGACAGACAGGGAGCTGGCTTCTGGCTCAAATACTGTCACTAGCCTTTCCAAGTCACTTAGGCACCTTCTTTAATCTTTGTGTTGGCTGCTTTCTTGGCTGCAGACTCAAGAATATTCACCTGGGTGTCTGGGCAAAGTCCCCTACAACAATAAATTCTTTGGAGAGAGATGATTCCAAATATTAAAACTGATTTCACCATGGCTAACGACCCTAGGACAGCTGTGGTTCTGTGCCTGCTGAGTCCCTGACATGTTAGCTATCTAAGTCTGGTTGGGGGGCAGGGAAGTGTGCCTGCTTCTAAACCAGGAGGAGGAGAGTTCTCTGAGATGCCTACAGCTGACCTTCTGACCTGGCCCAGCAGCTGCTCTTTCTCCCCGCCCCCACCCTCCCCTTCCAATCTCCACTGCTGGAATTTCCATCAGCTTTGCTGTGGGTTGACTGGAACAGCCAGGGCTTTTAGAAGATGAACTCCCAAGTTGGGGAGCAAATGCTTGGGCACCCAGGTTTGCCTCTTCTGAACACTTTTCACTGACTCTTAAGCCAAGGAGTGACAGAGAGGAGTGGAGAGGCCTGGACTGTTTAACAGTGGTTTCTTTATCTGCTTCACCCACCGCCGACCAGGGCAGCTCTTAGAGTTATCAGAGTGTCAGTAACAGGGACAGCTGCTGGTAAACAGAAGGCTGTGGACACCAGCGCCCCAGTCAACAGGAATTTAACTTTAATCTGCTCCTTACTTAGAGAAACACCGCTCTCCTCTCTGGACCGGGCCACCGTGTATTTATCTCCCTTAACTTTCAGATAGAAGACTGGCATGGGCTCAAGAAATCCCCCTGCTGGGCTACAAAATTAATAAGGTGTTAGGGACATGCACCTTAGGTCGATTGGAGGAGACGCTTGCCCCACAGAGCAGGGAAGGGGATCTCACCCAGGAGTTGTCTGCCTAGCTGGAAACCGATCCTACATATTTATAAAGGTGAACTTGGCTCGCGGCCAAACGCCTGCATTTAAGTGATTAACAAATGCTTCTCTTTAAGCGGACACCTCTTGTTCTAAATATATTTGACAAGAATGCAAAAAGTCATCTGGTGGGCAGAGAGGGCCCAGCTCCGGCCTTCTCTTGCTTGGCTGGCAGGCCCGCCCGGGCCGTGCTCCTGCATGCTCGGTGCCAGCCGAGTTCACATCGCTGGTGGGCAGGCTGCCAGAGCCAGCGGCTCCCTACTGTTTAACGACAACGGATTTACGGCTTCCCTCCATATTGGTGTTATTTTGTATAAACAAGGTTAACACTCCTTTTAAATTAAATGCACCACCTGGTGACTGAATGGGTGACCTTGCCAGCTAGCTTCACCTGCCCTGCCCTAGACCCGGTTCTAGCTCTCCTGTCAACCTGGAGCTCTCTCCTTGGAATCTGTTTCCCGGTTAAACAGACGGAGCTCCTGGAGGGAGCTGGCAGGTCACTAGCCCTAGGTTCCGAGCCTGGTGGGACAAGAACGGATTGGAAGCACGAGGGGCACCCAAGCATTCTTCCGTGGTGTATGGCTTAGATCCAGACAGTGACCCGAGACAGCATGCCTGCAGAGCCTGGAGGACGGTCCTGCAGAGTTCCACCGCAGGCCCCCAAAATAGAGATCTCCAGAGGAGGTCGTGCGGTAAAAGAAATCTTTGTCTTATACCGAGGCTGTAATACTGACCTAGTAGAGGGCTCAGCCCCTTCCCCACCCTCTAGGAATGTGAACACCTGGAAAAATTCTCCTGGCTTTACTTGGAAGAAATTTAATGGTGTAAACAAACGCAGCAGGAAGTCCCCTTTGATACAGAAGGCGGTGGGATTGCATGCTGAGCCAAGGGGTCTCTGCCTGCCAAGGTCCTTTCTGAAAACATTTTAAGAATAGCTTGGAGTTGTCTAGGAAAATTTAGATGGACTGCTTGGCTGTAGAAATCTCTAGAAACTCCTTCTAGTAACTTCCAGCAAAACACACTTCGGTTACTCATTTAATTAGCAGCATGACGTCACCCCCCCCTTTGACTTTTTTATTTACTCTTGCCACAATAGGGCAAAATTGTCCCAATGGTCTTTGGTATGCCATGTAGCTTGAAGTATTCTGGACTAGCTGTCGGCCCTATTGCTAAGCAAACATGGAAGTAGGACCTGGAGAGGGACATGACCTCCTCAAGGGTCTAGTCTCCAGGTCCTTGAGTGCAACCATATCCTGCTGGCCTTGCTGTTTCTCTGTGGAAGTCTGCAAGCCAAGTGGTGAGCACCTTACTAGCTTCTGGAGCCCAGAGGCAGAGCTTAGAGACCCGCTTTTATTACACAGAGGTAGTGATCGGTCTGAATATAAAGAGACTGCAACTTTCTAAAAACAAAAGAAAACCCAACAACAAAACACAGCAGGAGGTACAAGGAATGTGTCTTTCTTAGCAGCTTACATTGGAATGAAAATGTCTTTGCAAACAATTAGAGTGAATAATTCTAGTAAGAGATATAGTCCTTTTAAAAAGAATAAATTTGTTGTGGGTTTATGTGTATGTGTGAGCGTGCATGAATGTGCCATGGTGAGTATGTGTGGAGGCCAAAGGACAACTTGTTGGAACCTGTTCTCTCAGTCTACCATGTGGGTCCTGTGGATCCTGCATAGCTTATGGGACTCAGTGACAAGCTCCCTCACTCACTGAGCCATGTCAGTGGCCCAAAATTTTAATGACTAGACTCCTGACCAATGTTTGGGATACAATGTTTCCTTCCTCCCCAAATTTTCCCTAAGGGGTATATCTTGTTGTGGGGGTGCCTCCCAAATACTTGAACACTGGTAAGCTCCATTGCCCAAGTGTGTGGTAAGTGTAACAGTCTAAAGACATCTAAAGACATGAAGTATGTTGTCTCGACATCCAGAGCACTCAGTTTTGGGGAAACTAGATGCATAGGACACAACAAGGTGAAGAATATCTAAAGACCTAAGGAATGAACGTGTCCATCATGGTCCACTGTGGTACTTTGAATGTTTTTAGTCCTCATAATTTCATAGGGAGTGACACTATTTAGGAGGTGTGGCCTTGTTGGAGGAAGTGTGTCATTAAGGGGGCGGGCTTTGAGAATTCCTCTGCTCAGGATACTGCCCAGTGTCTCAGTCAACTTTCTGTTGCCTGCAAGATGTAGGACTCTCAGCTACTTCTTCAGCACCACATCCGCCTGCATGCTGCCATGCTCCTTGCCACGATGACAATGTAGTGAACGTCTGAAGCTGTAAACGAGCCACCCCAATTAAATGTTTTCCCTATGAGAGTTGCTATAGTCATGGTGTCTCTTCACAGCAATAAAAAACCCTACTAAGACACCTACTGTGGGAAAGGGGACTTCAGGTAGTTGGCCCCTTGGACATTCAAACAGGTTTGCAAGGATTTCTTTCATCTCTGTTAAGTTGAATGAGTCAGGACCGGAACTTTACCTTGGCTTACATAGTGATTACTGTTACCCAGCCTTGTCTTGAATGCTTGGTATGAGCAGTGTAAAAGCTGTTTTAAGTAAGAGCTCTTTATCAAAGCCATTTGACATTCGGGGGAACTGAGGCACAGTGGAATGAAATAACTTGGCTGAGATTTCACAAGGAAGTAGTTTGAACTCAATAGTCTAGCTAAGTATATGCCGCTATGCTGACCCTCCAGAATTCAGTGACCATTGTCCTGGGATTGCCCCAAATTACTTTCTTCTTTGTCAACATCATACATCAAAGATACTGACTATCCCAATGAAGCATGAACTTTAAAAAAATTACTCGTTGCCAGACGTTATTAACTACAACTACCTCACCATCTTCTCCCCTGAGAGACAGTGTTTCCTCCTTGTACACAAGGAGGTAAGCAACTCTGATCCATTTATCTCCATCCTCAACAGTTCCTTTCATGTTCTCGTCATCATATCAAATGCACTTATTGAAACAAAATCCTCAGAGGTATCCAATTTTCTAGGACAGTAACAATGGCAAATATTCTCTTTACCACAAAACTCAATTCCTGGTATTTTCATTTGCAGCTTTGCTGGACAATACACAGCAAATGAGACAGACCCATAACTAAACAGACATTCTTATAGACAGAGATCAGAAAGAGACTGCAATGGGGAAAACTGAGAGCTGAGCTTGTCAAGAATATCATGCAGTCATTTGCAGCTCATACTGAAGGAGGCCCTCCTGAGAGCAGAGAGGTCGCTGTGACCTTCTGTTAGTGACTCTCAGAAGATCAGGCAAATTATCTCACAATGATTTTTTTTTTATTTTTTGTTTTTCCCCAGACTCTTCTCTACTGTAAACTCCCCCCCTCCCCTTTTCTGGGTCTGTACACATGGTCCTGTGACTCTCCAGTAAATGTGACTTCTGATGATCAGAGACTTGAATCTGTTCTGTGAATCCGATCCAAAGCAGGAAAATTTTGTCTGGCCAGGAGTAGTTTTAAAAAATGTTTTCCCTTTGTAAGTAATATTTGTCTCTAAGTTATATTTAACAACTTTAGATTCTATATTCACAAGTTATATAATATTCTTCAAATACTATATACTACTAGAATACATTTTGTTTGTGATGCAATAGTTTAATACATATCATACTTAAAAGTATATATTGTGAAATGAAGTACATAAAATAATTGTTGAAGAAAATAAAAGTCACTGAAAATATCACTGCTAATATTTTTGATTCTATATTTTCAGCTTTTATCTTCAGAACACTTCAGAACACAGCTATAAAATGAATAAATTAGGAGGAGAGAGTAACACTGGAGAAAGCCCAACTACTGAAATTTTGTCATGATTCTAGTTAATTTGTAAAAAAATTGCATATTTATAAAACACACTTTTTTGTAAAAGCTACAGATTATGCTGGATGGTCTTGTTTCTGAAATGTTCCTTTCTTGCTGATTGGTTTTAAGAAGAACAAAAGGCTTCAAAGGGGACTGCTGCTGGGACCTCACAAATTCAGGATGGTATGGAGTTGCCCTAAGGGAACTGAAGAGTTCCTATTTCTCAAGTATTCAGGCCCAGGTTTCCAGCATTCCTGTAAAAAAGAGTAGACGAATACCCTAGCAAACCTTCACAAGAATTTATAAATCCTACACTAATAAAGGTTATACACACTATTTGGCCAAAAAGAGTCAAGCCAGTGTCTAAGGCCCTCATCCTTTCCTATCTTTTGCTTGAATAGATTTACATAGGAATTTGCATGAGCATTTGATTTTATGCTTGACAGTGTTCAATGGAACATCCTTCACTGTGAGGCTAGAAGGACTGACTGTCCATGTGTTTTCCAAAGTTCTGAAACAGCCTCCTAGTTATGTTACAGAACTAAGGTCTTTTCTCTGACATGTCCATTCCTTCAAACCAGCCTCTTCTGGTGGATGTTCTGCTGGATGCTGTTGTTGAAGTCTTACACTGACTGCCTGAGCTTCCATGCATGAGCTGCACAGTGTTGTGTTCTCTCTGATTTCTATGTGGACCTCTTCAAGGCCAGTGCCTGTTCCAGGTCTTCATCTCTGGTCCTAATCCTGTGTTGTTGGACAAAAGCAGCATGGAGTGGAAACTTTTTCTCCTTGGACAGATTTTGCTTTAATGATGTTGAACACAGCCTGATTTTCTCTGGAAATGTGTAGAATCAGTGGGGAGAAGTAAAGACCACTTTCAAAAGATGGAAAACCATTATAGAAAACTCAGCTTTGTTCTCTCCTGGGACTATGGGCCTTTAGTGTAAAGAATGATGCTGTCCAGCCTGCTAAAGAACAGATCTGGATTCTTTCTGAACCATGCCATCATTGATAAAGTTGACATTCTTTTTGCCCAAATATTAAAGCTCCTTCCAGCCCCAAGATGCTGTTCCGTGCTCCCATGGCATATTGGTATGTAGTTGTAGTTTTCCCAAAATTGACTCATCTCCTTCAATGTGGACTCAGGTACTTCCTACAGTGTGTGTGTGTGTGTGTGTGTGTGTGTGTGTGTGTGTGTGTGTGTGTGTGTGTTAGGGGATTGCTAGGATTAAATCAAAGCCTACAACTATAGTTGGATCTGAAATATCTTCCAAAGTCCCATGTGATGAAAATTGTGTCCCAGCCTGTGGGTCTATAGAGGAGATGGTAGAGCCTTTAGGGGTAGGGGTTAGGAAGAAGAAATTAGGTCATTTGTGGGTGTGCTAATGTCATGTTGGCATCTAGCCCTGCCCCCACAAAGGTGAATAGCTTTGTTCAATCACATACTCCTTGGCATACTTTTCTGCCTCATAATGGGCCCTAAAGTTACTGAGACAACTGATCATGACCTCAGTGAAATTTTTGACATTGTTAACCCAAATAAGCCAATTAGCCAAGAACCCTTGCTGCTCTCCCTGAGGACCTGGGTTCAGGTCTAAACACCCATGTGTATGGTTCACTTAACCTCAATCTCTATAAACTCTAGTCATAGCATCCCTCTTTTGGCCTCCATAGACACCTGCACATATATGGTGCACATACAGTCAAACCAATATATATATATATATATATATATATATATATATATATATGTGTGTGTGTGTGTGTGTGTGTGTGTGTGTGTGTGTGTGTGTGTGTGTAAACAGTTAAACGTTTAAATGAATAAAATAAGCCCTTTACCTCATTCAGCTAATTATTTCAAGTGATTTGTCAAAGACACATAGCTGACTAACATAGCAAATGATAGAATTGCTGCAAGCAAAATGAGAACATGTTGATTCCTTCCTTTTGCCTTTCTTGACTATGTCATTCACGGTTTTATGTTGCAAACAACAGACTCCACTCTGACTGGAAAAAAAAAAGACATTCAGTGAAGGATGTGAAATGACAGCTCACAGGATTATTAGGGGAGTGGAGAAATAGATTTGTAGCTAGGCTTCCAGAAAGGCATGCCACAAAACTTCATGGAGGTGGACTATCACCTTGCTGATCCAATGACTGAAGACTTGGGGATTTTTCTGCTGTCATTGCTGCTGCCTTCACAGATGGATGCTAGGGCTAGTGTGGGAAACTCTGTCTTCAAGCTAAATCTGGAGGCCTCTGGTGACACACAGACCAACAACATGGAAACTCCACTGGGCCCAGTGCTCATATGGAAGTGCTTCATACAAGCAACTGTAGACAGAATTTTCTTTGAGCCACCAGCTCACAAAAACGACTCAGAGACTTTTTATTAATTATGAAACCTTAGCCTATAGCTTAGGCTTGTTCCTAACCAACTCTTTTAACTTACATTAATTCATTTATAATAATCTATGTTCTATCATCTCTTCCATCTTGTACCTCCTGCTTCCCTTCCATGTCTCCTGGTTTCTCCTGCACATCTAGATTCCTCTTTTTCCTATCTATAGCTCCTCAGAAATTCTGCCTAGCTATTGGAATTCAACTTTTAATTACATCAATCATAGCAATACACCTTCACACAGTATTCAAATATCCCACTACAGGCAGCATCACGGGACATGTAAGAGAGGCTGGGAATTTGAGTCCTGCTTCCCTCCATGTCAGCTATGGGTCCCAGTGTATATTCTCCGTCTTTGCTTTGTATTCATGCATTAATTCAGCAGGAAAGCACCTTTCTTATTCTGGACATAGACCCACCACTTCGGAAAGTGGTTTCATAACATGTACTGCAAAAGAATGAGTCAAACATGGGTTCATGTTGCTCTCTGAGCAAGTATAGGTGAGCTTCTTCTCTTCCCTTTCTTATCTGTGCTTCAGCTCCTTTTGATCAAAATTCTGGTAGGACTATGCACCTTAGAGGCATGCAACAAAGATTTGAAGAAGTCTATGTGAAAACCCCTAGCAAGGTGCTTTCCTATATTTAAAATATAGTGACTCTCATTGTAGTTATTCCTAATAAGGCCAAAAATGTACAGTCTAAGGGAAAAATACACTTATGACCAAAAGCTAAAATGTATTAATAAGAGTAATAGTAATAATAAAACCAGTGGTAGTAAATGAGCCTTGGCCAAAGCCACACAAGTTCAACCGAGTATTTATTATAAGAGATTTCAGTTCCTTCAAGGGATTATATGGCCAAATGGAATGATGGGGAAGTTTGAGGTTGATGCTTTCAACTGTTTCCAAAATAAACACTTCCAGGAAGCTGGGAGCCATGTGCCTCCAGTTCAGGATTGAGAGACAGGTAGCTCCCTCACTCTGTGCTCACCGCAGGAGGTATGGAGCAGATCAATATGTGGGGAAGTGTTTCCCTTGCACTTTTATTATGTTTGACAGTGATGACAGCGTACTATTCACCGAATGAAATGACTAATGCACACACTCTCCCACTCCAACACACTGCTGCTATTTTTTGAACCTCCCGAGTAAAAGGTAGTCATGCAAAAAACATGCAGCTGGGAGTTCTGAATGGCCGGAGCCCAAACTGCCCACGAATTCCAGCTTGTCAGAGCCACAGAGGAGAAACTAACTACACTAAGTGGAAAGAACAAGAACAGCTGATGCTTCTTGCTTAGGAGTCGGTGGTCAAATGAGCTGGGAAAGACCTCACCAGGTTACATAGCTGTGTTTCTGCATCCTCAATTTGTGGCCAAATGTTTTATATAAAAAAGTATCCTCTTCTTTGAGCAACTTTTCACAATCATATTTAGATGCCACCAGTTCTGCCTGCTCACAGAGGCACAGATGTTCCCACTTGGATCTGAGGCCCCAGCAGGCAGCTTCCAGATGTTGTGAGGGGGCAGAGGAAGTTCTTTCTTTTGTGGTGAGGTTGAGATGCAAAGATCCGAGGACTCGTGCGATATTCATCTTCCCACACAGAAACCTGAGCCAAGACAGTTGTCCACTCTCAGTGAAGAGTGGGGTCATCAATCTGGGCCAAGTATTATGGAGATGGTGCTGAGCTCCCAAATACGTACAAGTTTCTGGTTAGCACTTTGCAGCTCTTTCCGGTGGCATTTCATGGGAAAGGAAGAAGCTGCAGGCACGTCTGGAGGAGTTCTCCTGCATATTTGGTCCAAGCTGCCATGGTCAAGCATCACAAGCATTTCACTCTTGGACGCCAACATTCTTCTCTGCTAGGGATGGAGTCCTACCACTCTGCTGCTAAAGAGTACGGTGGTTTTACACCCAGGTTAGAAAAAGGAGTCACAAGTCTTTTTCATTTGCTTCACATTGTTTTCTTTCATCTTCCTGTGCCCACCTTCCTTGCTCTGCTTCGATGCATATCCTCTAAGCCTAACTAGCATGCTTACACTCACTGGGTTGGGTGGGCAGTCGTGTAGTTAGAGGATGAGATCTTTGCATCTATTTTTTTTTCTACCCTAGACCTTGACATGGACGTTCCCAAGTCTCACATATTTGGCAAAACCTTTCTTCTCCACTCTGGGTGAAATTACCAACACTCTAAAGATCATCTAACTTAATTTCCTATTGGGTACCCTTTTGTATCACCATCTGACTTGCCAAATGATATTTGTTTATTTGCACTTGTCTATCATTCCCCAGTTGATTGTAAAGTCCAGGAGAGGTGCATGTTTCCTGTTTCTGTCTATCTGTGGCTTAAAACAATATGCAGCACAAACAGCACAGTGACTTCACGAAGGCAAAGGTGAACAAATGCAATTATCATTATTGTTTATAATTTTTTATCATTTATAAAAGATGAGGTCGTCCTGTCAGACACTGAGCCACGTACATTTCTCCCATCATACCTATTCTCCCAAAGGGTTGGATGAGGAGCAGCTGCTTCTCAAGTTTTCAGAGCAGACCCTTCCTCAGCAGAAGAGGCTGCTTTTGGTCTATTTCTCTGGAAGAAGCAATTTCAGCTAGCTAGTTCACTTTTTAAAACATGATTAGAGTAGCTAAGTTTACAAGGATGCAAAAGACCATCCCAGCACCAATCTAATTTGCCTTTGCCTTTGCCTTTGTGAGTCCTGATGACTGCCAAGGCACATGCTTTGGGCTGCAAATTCCGATGAAGTTGTTATTTATAAATCGTTATGTTATAAAATTTGATCTTTTAGGGATATGTAACTTAAAATTTTGTGAAAATTTAAATTAATTTCCATTTTTTAATGTGTAACCTCCTGCCCTTTGTTCTTTACAGTTTCTCCTAGGCTGATTTGTCAATGCACTGCTTGCCTGTGAGGCCACTGAGACTACAGGAAGTTTTCAATGAATATATGTGGACCAGACAAGTGGTTATGTGGGCTCCACAACTACAGTATAATATTCCAAACTTGCACAGTGAAACCTACAGAGTGGTCAAGATGCCTAGTGTTCCCTGGAGGCCACTGTGCAGGTTGCTAGGTTGGTCTGTAAAAGAGAGGGTTATTTTGTATATTTTGAGATAATGATGATGATGGGATGGACACATTTCCTAGAGTCAACCAATTCTCTATGTGAAAACCGTTTCCCTTTCCTCAGGATACGTTTTGCTGTGTGCAAAAAAGTAACAATCTGTTAAAAGTGGTTAAAAAAATCCCAAATAACAAAAACCTACCCACAGTATCCTAAAGGAACTCAGGAGCATGAAGCATTACTGTAGGTGAACATTCTCATCATGACACAGGTGTTGACTTACACTTTTGATCTAATTGAGGACAAAGGAGGGCTTGTTTTGTGTGTCTAGAGTATATGTGTGTGTGTGTGCCCATGTGTCTTTTCATGTTTATGTGTGAGCATGTGTGTGCGTGCACGCATATTAAGTCAGAGGTCAACTTTGAGTGTCGTCTTCTCTCTCTTCCTATTCTTTATGGAGTTGGGATTTCTCACTGAACCTGGAACTCATCAGTTCAGCTGGACTGGCTAAGCAATGAACCAGATATCATTGTGTCTCTGACTCACCGGCACTGAGATTCCAGTAATGCACCTTCATGAATGGCTTTTAGGTAGGTACTGGGGAGATCTAAATGCAAGTCTTCTTATTTGCATGGCAAACGTTTTGCTGATCAATCCCTGCCTCCAATGCTTGAGTATAGTTTATAATTGCAATCAGCTCCACAGTCTTTGACACAGAAACACACTGACTCATCTCCCTGTGCTGGAGGCTCATATTTGACAGCTGTCTTTTAAGGGTGAGAAAAGTTCCATGTCATTGTGTGTGGTTTGAATGATACCCACAGAAAAGTGAAGAAAAACAAAACAAAAGGTAAGAAACATAAAACTGATCTCCATGGGGGTAGTTTTAATTTTTCATGTTAAACGGAAAATGGAGCTTCATTACTAGGAGGGCAACTATGACTTTCCACTGAACATGGCCTTTATGCGTTTGTGAATAGAGTCATGAAGGCCAGGCATTTCAATGACAGTATGCATGTCTTTATATTTCTGAATATGTAGATCAAATATGTATAATATGCAATCTATTGGAGGACAGATACTTCATGGTTTCTTTGTTACTTTTTAAAACCCCTTCTTTGACCGTCATTACATTAGAATTTTAATATGCTGACTGTCCCACATAATCTTGGATGCCTTTCCATTTTCTTGGCCATGCTTTTGGTAAACTGTTCACATAGAATCTGATTTCAAAGATCCCTTTTGTAGATTTGTGGAGATCTTATAATTAGTTGAGTAGAACTAGCAGTAAGAGGATGACCTTTCTCCTTCTACCTATAAGAACCCTTGGTCTGGAGAGAGAGAGGTTTCTGAAGCTGCATTTAACATGTTATGGATAGCATTTTTCCTACCCTGTACACAAACAGCAAAAGCAAGACAAGCTTCAGCATGAAACAGCAAAGGAAGACAAGCCTCAGCATGACATTAGCATAGCCCAGCCTGAGAAAATCCACTCCTCAATGAGGCTGAATGAAATCCAGCCAGCTCCTTCATCACTGGGTTAAAGTACAAGCCTATGGGTCCTCACCGGTTCCAGGCAATTGTTCCAAGGGTGAAGGGGAAGATACAATCGAGACTAAAAGACGGCAGAAGGTTAAAATCTGTAACTAGACTTCTAGCACCAACACCCAATCTGTTTGTAAGGCTAGGCAAAATGTCAGCCTCTGTACTGATCCACGTGGTGTATAGGGCTCATTAACCAGATGGGCAGAAGAAGGGTTTTGGAAGCAACAAGCAAGGCTCTCCTTCCAGAGTTAGGTTTTAGTTGGGAAACACATCTGTCTCCATTATTCCCAAAAGAACCCACACCCATGAAGAACTTACTACCCCTTTCTTCACCTCTAGTCTTTGCCTCTCAACCTTCACAACTTTGCCAACTTCAGAGTTTTGTATGTCATATAATTGCAATTATGTGTGAATCAGCATCCTGTGTTTTATTTTTTTTCCACTCACAGTAATGTTTAAAATGGAAGTTTATGCATACTGCTGCATTTCCCAGAACTTCACCCCTTTAAATGGGTGAGTAATATTCCATTGTATGGATATGTCATGAGTAAAATGTTCTTTCATTAGTTAATGGAGGTTTTTGTTGTTTGTATGCATGTTTTTAGTTTAAATACTTATTTTCTTCCTTTTTTAGAAGCATAATTTGAGTGGAGAGTACTTTCTGAGTCATATGGTAATTCTCCATGGACTCATTCAAGTATCACAAACTGCACTGTTTTATCTCCCTGCCAGCAATGAACTAAGGCCTGAGTTTCCCTATCCTTGCCAATAATCGTTACCCATTTCTTTTGCTAACCATTTTTGTATGGTGAAGTAACTTATGGTAATGGCCATGATTTGCATTTCTCTAATGAGGGTGATCATCTTTTTAGAGGGTTTTTGGCTGTTTATATTATTTGTTTAAAGATATTTTCCCTGAAAGATGTGTCTTTTTTCCACCTCTTCCATGTAAAGTGAGATAGTCTTTCTAGTCCATTGGAGAGACTACACTTAGCCCCGAAACAAACATCACAAACTGCCAGATGCCATGTTCATGGAGTTACCTCCCCAGCTTGGGAGATAACTTTGGGTTCTACCTGCGTCTCCTTTGTGTCTCTTGACTTCTGACACTGAGATGTATGCACACGCTTCTTTTTCCTGTGTGGACTCAGCACAGGTCTTGCTCTTTGGACTTGTCACTTTGTTCCATGCTCATCAGTCACAGAAGTTAATGGCATGTGGTTCAGCCTTGGACAGGGGTTGAAGGACCTCTAGAGCTCTGTTTAGCTGTTATGGGGCCTTGAGAACTACTTCTTTGTGTTTTTGTTTTCTCAATTCTAGAGTGCCCGTGTCAGTTATGGCCTCGTGAGAATGTGATATTACATGAGGTAATGCTTACATTACTAAGCCTCATGTTTAAGTGTGTCTAAGGACTCCCTGAGATGTACTTTAAAAATAGCCCACTTCTTCCTTTTGAATGAAAGTGTTTTTAGGTTGAGGATTCAACCTGGGTCCCCTGATAAGTAAAGGATAATATTATTTTCTGGTGTCTTTAAGGTGTTACTGTTAGGGCCAACTATACAGGCAGTGCGACTCAGTACATTCTGACAGGCACGTGCATTAGCAAAATAAGTAATAATTTTTATATTTACATTCATTTCTAGGAGTGTCTGTATACCTATGAATCAGCATGTATATATATATATATATATATATATATATATATATATATATAGGAGTATGTGTGTTTAAGTGTGTGTGTGTATATATATATGCATCTGCATATATATTTTTGTGCATGTGTGTATGTGTGCTCATGTGTATATGTGTATGTATTTATGTGTTTATGTATATGTACATATATGTGTGTACGTGTACATGTGCCTGTGTTTCTGTTATGTATGGGTTTTATGTGTATGTCTTCCTGGTGTGTGTGTGTGTGTGTGTGTGTTTCTTCTGAGAAGGAAATTGAACACTCGCATCTACTTCTTATTAGATAGGGTTCACAGGTCAGGAACTTAGCATGTGGTGCTTATGCTTATTATTCCATGTCTTAATAATGACTCTGAAAATTGATCCTATCATCTTTATTTTACAGCAGAGGCATAATTGAAATCTAGCCATGGTTGGTAACGGAGCCACCTTTTACACATAATCCTAAGTAAGATAAAGTTAGGACCAGGCTCCCTGACCACATCATTCTGTTCTGCTCCTTCCCCAGCTCCACAGTAGTATCATAGAGAAGCCATAACTGCTGCATAGAGAGTCCAAGATCAAGCCAGGAAATTCTAGAGGTCCAGGACCAATGACCACTACTGACATCTCTGTACTATGTAGACCAACTGCACTTCCTCTTTCCATGCTCCCTGCTATCTCTGAGGGGAAACTGAGTCTGCTAGAAAAATTTGCAGTTGATTCTCCAAGAACTGTGGAGCTTCTACCTGGTGGCTATGAACACAGTGTCTTCATTCTGAGAAACTACACTAACTAGCAAGAGTACTGAAAATTGTCAACAATATGACGAATGTTGTACAGAATGAGACATTCACATTTCTTAGCTGTATTAATCATAACATTGAAGTTGAAATTAATTCAGCTTTAAATCAATCAGATAATTGCCTAAACATAATTTACATTAATCAGATTTCATTAGCCTGTTTTCATATATCAATTACCAAAGAAGGAAAAATACATTTAGTGTCCATTTTCTTATCATATTGGCCTGGACTAGAGAAATACAATTTCCCTGGGATGTTTGTTATAACCTTATAAATGATTATTTATTTATTACTTTCGTTCTTCAGTGGCAAAGCCACTCTCAGATCACTCTGATTGGCAGGTGAGAGAACCCTGTTGTCATCACATGAATCTGAAATCCTAGCCCTGTCTGGCTACTCAGCACAGGAATGGATTGGACTTGCCTGGATGTTCTTGCCTATCTTGGCACCTATTTGTCCTCATTGTTGTGTTAACTCTAGGCACTGATGACTCATGTGGATGCCTTTGAGAATAAAGAGGAATAAAATGAACATGAAATGTAATAGACGCTGTGACAGAATTTGTGTTCCCTAGAGTTATCTTGAGCACAGAATGTCCCTGGTGTGACCAGGTTGTCTGTGGTAGTTAATGAGCTGGATAAGATGTTTGTGCCATTCAGAAGGGATTGTTGGGCTCAGTTACCTCAGGGATTGAATTCTTAGGCATTGGTAGAGCCATATAAATGAGTGAGTGGTGGAGTGTGTGTGTGTGTGTGTGTGTGTGTGTGTGTGTGTGTGTGTGTGTATGTATGTGTGTGTGTGTATTTTTTGTATATATTTATTTGTAAATACTCTTACTTAAAATAGTCATTTGAGAGATAAGGGTGTGGCTCCGTGGTAGAGCCCATCCTTAGCCCATACAATGTCCTGGCTTTGCTCTCCAGCACCAAACAAGAGGACAACAAGCCAGCCAATCACCAAGTTCAGAGAAACAGTTGAGGTTATTCCAGTTGTTTTGCAATGTAAATGCGTATCAGTAATCCTAACAGAAATTTTAAATGTGATGTTTTGGGGACTAAGAAAACGTAATGGTTTGGACTGCTAAGGCAAGTCCTCTGTTGAGCCATCTGGAGAATCGCTACCACGTCAGAAGGTTAGTTGATAGCAGCTTCATTAGAGGCATTCCTTCAAAGCACATTGCAAGTTTTTTTGATCTCTCAGGGACCATCTGGACCTTCACAGAGAAGCCTGTCGGTCTGCAAATGAGCATTCTGTATGGGCTGCTGCGGGATGGGCCACGTGAGCACAAGAGATGAGAAACTTTGGCTAGGGTACATAAGAAGCGGTGCTGGGGAAAAGGGTGAAGTTGAAGCAGGGAGTGAAATGCCAGGAGAGCATAGTCCCTCACAAATAGTCACGCATGCTCTGATTTCTGAGAGGGCGGGCGTTTCTGCCATGAGAACCAGCTGCAGCTAGGAATGGATGTCACAAACTGCTCTCTCTTCACACACACTCTTGAAATAACGTCAAATTCCATTCAGAACAACAGTAACCATGAAGCGCCCCATAGACCGCTGTGTGCGTGCGCAGCGAGGTATTTTTAAATTGAAAATTGAACTTTCAAGAGGATATTGATAAAACAATTGAAGAGATTCCTCTAGATGTCCTTTTTAGCTCTAATATCTGTATGTTGCTCTACTTATAAAACATGTTTTTTGTTTACTTTGGAAGCCAGGAGTGGTATTTTTCGACAACAGGACCTGTCAAGGGGAAACTCTTTGAGATGGAATCACAGTGGACCAAGGTGGAATTCCTTTTGTTTCTCTTTGATCAGTTTTCCCCCAGAGTATAAAATTTAAGGACCGTCTATTGGCAGTTTCTAAGTTCACGTGTGAAAGTTAGCTGGGAGACTTTAAAAAAAAAAAAAAAAAAGAGTAGATTTTCCGAATAGTTGAACGCTTGCAGAAGAAACAAAAATCCAGTTTCCCAGCCGGGCGTTGGTGGCGCACGCCTTTAATCCCAGCACTAGGGAGGCAGAGGCAGACGGATCTCTGTGAGCTCGAGTTCAAGGCCAGCCTGGTCTTCAGAGCAAGTCCCAGGATAGGTTCCAAAGCTACACAGAGAAACCCTGTCTCGAAAAACCAAAAAAACAAAACAAAACAAAACAAAAACAAACAAACAAACAAACAACAACAAAAAAAAACCCAAAAAACCGTTTCCCAGTATTTGTATATTATGTTCAAGTAGGAAGCTTGAATTTACACTGCCAAGTCTGCTTCTGATAGCGTGTGTCAAGTTAGGGAAATATGCTTGTGGAGAAGCATACCCCTCCACTCCCCTTCCTGCTCCTCCCTTTTCCCCTTTCCTTCCCTTCTTTTTTTCTTCTAGTAGTTGAGGCAGAGCCCAAGGGCCTCATATATGCTAGGCAACTGCTCGACCACTAAGTCATATCCATAGCCCGAGGATAGCAGGGAGCACGTGCGTGCGTGCTTGTATGTGTGTTTGTGTTTTCCATGCCCACCTTTGAATTTGAATGTGTGTACTCATGGCTTTGGAGGCTTTGTGTGCATCACTAAAAATCCCTTTAAAATGGGTGAATTAGTTTAACAATTCCTATCTGAAGCCTGCCAGTTGACACTGTGGTTTGTGGTGAGTTTGTGGAGGTTTTGTGAGAAAACTCCAAGTGCTGAAAAGCAAACTTTTCTCAGCCTGTGGTGCCTCCGTGCACCAAGCGTGGTTTCCTTTTGTGGTCTACATGGCTTTGGATAATAAATATCTGTAAGAAGATTTCTGGAGGTGGACTGGAGTACATTGTTGACATTCTGAAAGTGGCTGGTTTCATGTCCTTTCTTGCTGGAGCTAAACGACTTAAAGAACAGTGGTGTGTGCGTATGCGTGCGTGCGTGCGTGCGTGCGTGCGTGCGTGCGTGCGTGCGTGTGTGTGTGTGTGTGTGTGTGTGTGTGTTCACGTGTGTGTGTGTGTGTGTGTGTGTGTGTGTGTCCACTGATATCATCCTATAATTATCTGCTAATAGATAAAAATCATCTAATCCCGTTTTAAGCAACACAGAAGTTCAGCTGAGTATTTGAGCCAACAAGATGTGCACAGTAACCTTTGTGCAAGCTTTGCTTTTTTTACTTTGAAATTACCTTGTGTGTTCTCAACCTTCAGACAAGGAAAATCCCACCTTATGACCCTCCAGATAACCCCAAAGGCACTTTTTGGAGTTCAAGAAAGGAGCACACACATACAAATGCACCCCTATAGAGAAACCCACACAGCACGCTCACCTTTACTGTGGAAACTGTTTTCCATTAATGTGTAATCAAGAAGCAGGCAGGCTGTTGACTTTGAAAAATAAAATAAGAAACCAGTTGCTCTCCCCTGTAGCCTTACCCAATTAGCACACCCTCCCCCTCCCCATGGCCAACCTGTTTGTCAAACTTAACCTCTCAAGGAGTCCCAGAAGCAACAACAGATCGGGGGTGGGGGGGTGGGGGGTGGATTTGGGGTAATGAGTTAAAATATTCTGAAAGCTTAAGGCTGCCATCGAAAGCGACCTTTAAGGCATGCTGTAGCAGAAAAGTTAATTCACTTTGCACATGTTGCTGAGCAACAGGCGGTAGGCAACCACAGGGCCTGTTCGCATTCCTCCATGTTCAAACTCCTGGCCCCTGGTATTCTGGGATTTACACTGCCTCCCCCAGGCCCTGACTGACAAGCTAATGGGTGTGCTAGGAAGCACAAAGCTATTGATGCCACTGTAACAGAACACCACCCTGTAGAAGTGATGGCAATGAAATGCTTCAGCAGTGAAGAAGAGAGGCGATGGACTGTTGAGCAACTGGAAGACATTTGCTTGTAGGTAGTGAGGCCAGAAGAAAAGGCTCTCCAGAACAGACCCTTGAAAGCCAGTTATTTAAAAAAAAATTTAAAAAAAGCCTCCAAGCTGGACTCTGACTGAGTGAAGAAAAATAGTTATGGCTTAGTTAGGTGTGTCTACAAGGCAGAGTCAGGAGGAGGGGTGCAGCTTTTAAAACTGTGTTAATCCCTGGAGTCCTTCATTTCTTTCCTTTTACCAGTCTTTTAGTTTAGCAACAAGTGCTCAAAAAGTTAATAATTTCAAACAGTTTAGCTTACCTCAGACAATGTTTTTTTGCCTTAATTAAAATTTCATTTTATTTAAAAAAGGTATTAGAATGATGTTAAGATCCGTCTGTTCTGATGGGTCATATGTGATAATGTGAATATTTTATTATACAAATTATTATGAAGAAGACGCTGCTGTTGTATCCACTTTGGAGCATATCTTTAGTGCCAGTCACTTCTTCCTAATATCCTAAGAGCGTCCCTCTACAAGGTTTCAAATGTATCACTCAAAAGACACATTGGCCAAATGTTTATGGTATTGTTAACATGTAGAAAGGAGATCCAAAAAGCCTGGTCTCCACTTTGGTATATCACTAACAAGGTTCAGACAGAAACAGAACCCCCACAACTCCAAGTACTCAATCTCAGCTGCCCCAAATTCCATCTTAGTTATTTCCATTGAAAGGTTTAAACCTGAAAATCTAAAACAACCAACCAAGGTCATCAAAACTGAGATAGAAATGTAGGTGGTGGGACTATCTGTTTTTTTTTTTTTTAATAACTCCTCATCTGTGCTCCAGGGGTGTGGCATGTTCCTGTGCCTTTCAGTGTGCCTGTGTGTGTGTGTGTGTGTGTGTGTGTGTGTGTGTGTATGTACATGTCACTTTCTCTTGAAGTGTTCTCTGGAAGAGTTAAGCAGTTGGTCCTAGCAGTATATGGAATTTTAATGATGACACACATCTTCAAAAATAATTTTCAGCATAAAACTAGATAGAAAATAACCATCAATTTTCATCTTTATTTCCACCTTTCATTTCTGCATCTGGCATTGAAATGTTCCTTCAGACTATTTGGATTTATTTCAATTTCTGTTGCATATTACAAGGACATACTGATCATCTTTCCTTCCTGCCGAAGCCAGTAATTGATTGGATAGTGTTGTCTGGTTGTGGAGACCCCTCTCCTTTCTAAGATGAGCCTTCACCAAAGGGCTCACTGAGGATTCTGTCTCGAAGATGGAGATGTTTATGACTCTGTGATTTTGAGAATGGAGTCCTTCTGTCTATGCTGCGTTTGCTATGGGAAGTGTTGTCTGCACTGTGCTTTCTAAATGTATCAAGTATATGTGCTTCCGTGGGTGATGGAGGATGCTAAGGATTCAGCAGAGTATGTTTGGTGGCCAGAGGTGGTGAGGTACCAAGGGGAAGGAACAGTTCATGGATAAGGAGGTATGGGTTTTGAATGCTAATCCTGCTACAAACCAATGGGTGACTTGGAAATTTTATTTGTCCTCAAAGGATCCTAATTTCTTATCTATGAAACAGAGATGGAGAATTTATTCAGTAGCTATTTGTTGGGAAATATCTGCTAGATAGCATCAGTGGTGAAAACTTCTGAGTATGCAGATGTATGAGTGCAAAGCAATGGCCTCTGTCTTCATCTGAAATGTGATGAATTAATGTACTAGAAGAGCACAGGGAATAGGCAGGGGAGGCAGCAAGAATGGGCACAGGGCAGGAGGTCCATAGAGGGAGGAAAGGGCAAGGTTGATGGGAGAGATGGTGGCCTTGGGGGTGTAGGGCTGGGGACCCGGTGAAACCGGGTCTGATTTGGCAATGCTTTGGTAGGGAATGTGGTAGAAAAGATAAGGCTTGGAAACTCATCAGTCTGAGAGCATCTTTTGTAGTAGACTCATTCACTGATTCATCCATATTTCCCTACAGCCCTGAGAGCAGAGTTGGTGATGAGGATAGAGCAGAACATCTGGCTCAGAGTCACCACTGGCAGCCCTTAGTGACCAGTGGATTTTCACTTATGGAAATAGATCCTCTTCATTTCTGCCTGAGAAGACACAGTGAATGGTAACATGATGACGTTTCACACAGACCAGGAACAGGGTAAAGGACCAAAGTTGGAAGAGATCATTTGTTTGGTTCAAGATTTAAGAACTAGAAGATAGTCTGCTTAACTGAGAAGTTGCAACAAAGGTCTTAACTCTGTCCCCTCTGACATTGTGATTTTCTGAGTTTTATTGCTGGGGAGTGTGTCTCAGTGATGTTTGGAAGGGGACAACTAATTGCCATCAGTCTTGCTCACAGAAGAAGACTATTCCCACCCTGGCTGTTTTTACTAGTAGAGTAATAGGAGTCTAGTTAATTTATCTCAACCTCAATTTCTAGCTATACCCTCAAGCAATGCCATTCTTTTCATGGTTGAAATGAGCAGCACAGAAGAGCTAGCCTGGTCCCAGAGTTAGTGAAGAGCTTAGTTCCTTTTTTAAAAAAGCTCCATCCAAGATTGATCATGATGAAATAGCCATCCATATTGTCTAGTGTCAGCGTAAAGCGCATATTATGCTAGATGGCAGGGTCTGTTATAAAATCCACTTTAATAAATGATCATGGGTGACAGTGGGTGTGGGTGATGGTGAGCTCAAATGCCTGTTCATCAGAGAATCTTCATTCATCTGAGACACATTATACCTGGAGGTCTCTAGAGAAAATTGTCAGGCTCCCTGCTGAGCCTACAATGGGCAAATGTCTTCTCATGGTGCCTTAGGAAAGGTATAGCTGGCTGAGGTACCTCACATAGATACCCTCCTACATGAGAAAAAAAATGCCCCCATGAGATCAGAACCTGATGGTGATGCTACAGATGGCAACCTTTTCGATGGTGTCTGCTTGTGGGTGTCTATGCATGTGTGATGCATGTATATGTATATGTGCATACATGCATGTAGATATGTATGACTGTGTATGGGACAACTGGAAGCCTGGCCATCTTAATTGTGATCACTCAAGAATTACCCAATATATTTTACAGCAGATTGGAAGTCATTTTGTCATGTAATTAGATGTCTTCTGGCTCATTTTACCATAAGACCTGGATCTGAGAAGTGATGCAGTATAGGGGACCGATAAAACCGAGATCAGGATCTCACTTTGAACTTTCCTTTGAAATCAACACAAGGGGATTTTAAAAGGTTTCAAGATTCTGAGAAGCTTCCTTCTCTGCTATTGCACGAAGCTGGGGTGATTATTTCAGCACCTTTAAAGGCTTTTCAACTCGGTAGTTTCTAATATGGAAAGAAGTCCTGTGTTATGTAAACTCACTTATTCTTTCAAACATGTGAAATTATGTGCATTTCAATTCTAATTTGTTATTACAGCCAAAAGCTGCACACACTCCGTTCACTTGAAAGGATGCTCTATTTAAAAAGTAACTGTTTTCCAGGCACTTCAAAACTTATTACCTACCTTCTACCCCGCCCCGGAAGTTCACTTATTTGTTAGTTAATTGGATTACTTTCATCAGTTAAAAGAGCTGTTGTCATGGTACAAAGATAACTTGCATAAGCACTTACATAAAATCAAGAGGTTTTCAGTGAAAAGTTACTGAAAATGAGGAAGAATTAATATAAATAATATTCTTTTTAGATTTGCTTACAGGGTTCAAAATCTAATTTTGAGTCATCCTCCTTTGGTAATTTCAGTGTTTTAAAGGTTATTTTAAAAAGATTTCAGTGTTATAGTATGGGAATGATTTGGTGAAGTGATGAAAGCTTTCTCTTTCGATTTAACAACTGCTTATTAAGCACTTAAATAATCAATACAGTGGTTTTACTGGCATGACCCAATCCTGCTTCAGAGAATCTTGCACTTTATGTTTCGAAGTGAGGCAAGAATGTGCACCCATGAATAATTGGCAGTTGAAGATACGCCAGCTTCATTCAGAGTGGAAAAATTAAATTTGGCACTAAATCCCAGTTATTGAGTGCATACAAATATGCTTTCCTATACATTAAAAATGATGTTGTCCAGCACATTATGCCTGACTCATGCTTTTCTATATAACTGGAAAACAAGGAAAGAGGGAATAAGTAACTTGGTTATGCAATCATTTCAACATTCTTGCTGCTAAACCTTTTGAAGTTCTAATGGAATTCTGATTTCTCTGTGGCTGATACATCTATGGTCATGGCAAGCAACTGGAAGGCACTTCCCTGAGTAATCAGGAAACCACTGATAGGGGTTAAGAGAAAGGACTCTGACTGACTGGTGGGCTGTGGCTGGTTGAGGAGTCTATCGTAGTTGAGAAAGAGTAGTAGGATACCTCCACTCTTCAGTTACTATGTATGTCCTTCATCAGCATCCAAACAGAAGGAAGTCCTGAGTTTCCATCCTTCTACACTTTCCCTATTGGAGTCTTATTTATCTTCTGCTGTCACCAGCACAATGTGTATCCTGTCTGGCTTGTTTTCTTAGTGATCTTTGCTGACTTTGGACACTTAGTTATTCTTGTGTGTACTGTTCTCTGCTCTCTGGAATGGTTTCTGTCTTCACTACTGGCCCTAAACTGAGGACAACCCAGACTATGGTAAACTGACAATCTCTTGTTCTCTTCTAACCAGAAATAGAACCCAAATGAACCAAAAGGGAGAGGTCAGAGGAGAAAGGAGAGAACGATGGTGATGGAGACTGATGCTGACTGCAGAGCTAGAAAAGAGGACAGGAACTGAGTGCTCTCATTTTGACTTTCTCTTGCTCCCCAGCTCAGGTCACTGCTCACTCCAGGGATGTCTCCCTCAGGATCTACTGCATTTCTCTTTCTCTGGATATTCTTGACTTTGACGATGACCTTTCGGTTTCTATGAGTTCGTAGTTACCCCTAGGTAGAGCTACACACGGAGATGAACTTGCATTGTTGGATGCTACACCTGGGCCTTTCAGTGACCCAACCCACGGTGACCTGTGTGATAGGAATACTATTACAGGTACGTCAGGGGAGGTTTTCCACAAGACCTGAGCATTCATCCCAGTGAATGTTTCAAATATCCCAAAGTTAAACTTCTCCTCATCTGTTAGGTCTACAGTTCCCCTAGGCTGGTTTGTCCTCTTGTTCTGCATCCATGTATTTAACCAGCAACCCATTGAAAATAATCAAAGGAAATAGTGATTGAACTGAATGTAAACACACTTTTTGCTAATTTCTGCTAACAGTACAGTATAATTATTTGCATAGTATTTCTGTTTACTAATTAGCATGAGTAATATGTGAATAATTTCAAGTATACTAGCAGATGGTTATAACTTACACCCAAAGTAGATGCTCTTTTATAAAGGGCTTGAGCATCTGTGGAGTTTGGTAACCAAGGTGGGTACATGGGGCTTTTTGTTTGTTTCTGTTTTTTGAGACAGTTTTTTGTTTTGTTTTTTGTTTTTGTTTTTGTTTGCTCTTCTATGTAGCTCTGGCTGTCTTACAGCTTTTCAAGTAGACCAAGCTGGCCTCAAACTCACGGAGGTTTGCCTGCCTCTACTTCCTGAGTGTTGGGATTAAAGGCACGTGCCATCATGCCAAGCAAGGGAGGGAGGTCTCTTGTAAATTGCATAGACAATATAATCACCAAGAACAGACCTTCCCTCAGTCTCTCCAGCCTCCCATTTCCATAAAATAACACAAAAAAGCCCCTTTTCTCCATCAGCAAGAAAACACCAGAATACCCTTGCTTCTTGAATTCTTGTTACTGTTCTTTGCATCGCCAAATATTTTTACACATAGGCTCATCTTTTTTTTCTCTTTCTTGTCATTATTCCACTCCTGTGTTTTGCTCACTTTTCTACATTATTGGATTTATTTCCAGCTCCCTTGTTTTGCTTCTACTGTCTCTATTTAATCCAGTACTTCAAATTATCTGTAGAAATTCTCTTCCCAAGACATGGGTCACTTAGGAATTTACCCTTGAGCTTCACTGAATTCACCTTCCTAACTCTGACACTCTGACTTATCCATTTTCCTCCAGTCTCTTACAGCTGCAGTCCTGGGCACAGCTGGGTACTCTTTTTTGGCTTGGAGGCCTCCTGACATTTCTCAATGCCTTGCAGATGTCTAGATTTTTACCAAGTTAAATCCCTAGAACAGAAGATTTTTCCTAATGAAAATGTTTTGTATTAGTGAAAAAAACCCTTACATTCATGGTATTAATATTTTTTTTAGTTTCCAGTAAAATGGTATTTTTGTCTTTCATTTAGTGAAAGACATCATCCAACTAAGATTTTATTTACAGAAGGTTGCTTGCCTTCTAACGCTTCTCAACCCAAGCCTGCCATATTATATCTTTGAAATTGACCACAACATCACACAATCCCTTTCGAGAGAAGTCATTTATGATTATTTGTGGGAAGCCAAAGGAAGGGAGAACATAATTAGACCAGAACCCCCGAAATATCCCAAGATTCCCCTCCACTAAATCAAGCTGTCTGCAACAAGAGATAACACATTCACTCAGGGGCGAAAATCAGGTTTTTATGAGTAACAAACCATATTCCAAACAAATATTTGCTGGTACGGGTCAAATTCTAACTAGACTGTTTCTACCTTTATTTCGAAGTGTTGGAGCTTCCGTCCCAATGGGTTCGGGTCTACCTCAGGCCACCGCAAGCTTTCGATTAGCCATGATATCAGAGCTGGCGTGACCGACGGCAGCTGCTAATGCTGCACATGCCTATCATTTGCTGTTGACAGGCATTAATAAAAGCCTAATTTGAGGAAATTATGAAAACCCAACTCATTACGCAATCTGGTTTATGTTTTGGCATGTGGCAATCATTGGCTTGATAGCCGAGAAACCTTCATTTCCACAACTTTATGGCCTATTCTGCAGTTGCAGACCCAGCCAGAGCCCCTCACTTCTCCCATGTGTTTGATCTTCTAATTGCCTCAAGACATCCACAGGCTTGCTTTACGATGCAGCAGGCCTTGCCTGGGCCGTGGTGCGATGTACACCGGAAGCCAGCCTTGCCATCAGAAATAGGCATTTGGCTATTACAAGAAACTTAATTCTGACCTGTCTATCAAGAGCATGCACCTGAAATCCTCCCTACTGCCACCCTTAACTTGTTCCTTATGGCCTTCTTAGACTCTCTAGTGTTTCTACTGTCTTTGTAATTTTCTCCAAGCACGAGGGAAGAATCGTCATCGGTCTTCGGTTTTGCACAGGGGCAAGTGTGGAGTGACTAGTAAGTAATTCAACTTGGTGATAGCTGATAAATAACACTTAAAAGACTGGATTATTTTAATTAGAAGAGACTTTTCTATAAGCGGTATGTTAAGAAGTCTTGGGTGTTTTAATATGAGTGGAGCACTGAATATGAGCGGAGCACTGAATGTATCTCACTTGGTAGAACACTTGTCCAAAGCTCTGGGGTTGATTCTCAGTGCCACAGGAACTGGGTGTGATGGTGCACACTTGTAACCTCCATCCGCTCTGGCAAAGGGGAAGCGGAAGAGGGAAGATCAGAAGTTTGGGGTCAAGTCTGGGGAGATGATTCAGCAATTAAGATCATCGGCTGCTCTTCCATAGAACCCAGATTCAATTCCCAGGACTCACATGGGAATTACAAACATCTGTAACTCCAATTCTAGGAGACCCAGAAGTTTGTTCTGGCTGCTGTGGGTACCTGGCATGCACATGGTGCACAGACATACATTCTTCAAAACACCCATATACATAAAGTAAGAAAGGAAAATGTAAGGAAGACAAGTTCATGGTCATCCTTGGCTGTGTAGTGAGTTCAAGGCAAACTTAGGAACACGAAACCCTGTCTCAAAAAATGTACAGGTGGCTGTTAGAAGACAAAGTGGGAAATACCCTTGAATTAATTGGTACAGGAGACCGGTTCCTGAACATTACACCAGTAGCACAGACACTGAGATCAACAATTGATAAATGGGACCTCCTGAAACTGAGAAGCTTCTGTAAGGCAAAGGACACAGTCAGCAAGACAAAACAGCAGCCCACAGACTGGGAAAAGATCTTCACCAACCCCACCTCTGACTGAGGGCTGATTTCCAAAATATACAAAGAACTCAAGAAGCTAGTCTCCAAAACATCAAACAATCCAATTAAAAAGTGGGGTACAGAACTAAATAGAGGAATCTAAAATGGCAAAAAGGCACCTAAGAAAGTGTTCACATCCTTAGCCATCAGGGAATTGCAAATCAAAACAACTCTGAGATACCACCTTACTCTTGTCAGAATGGCCAAAATCAAAAACACCAATGACAGTTTATGCTGGAGAGGATGTGGAGAAAGGGGAACACTTCTCCACTGCTAGTGAGAGTGCCAACTTGTACAGCCACTTTGGAAATCAGTATGGCGACTCCTCAAGAAAATGGGAATCAGTCTACCACAAGATCCAGCAATTCCACTCTTAGGCATATACCCCAAAGAAGCACATTCATACAACAAGGACATCTGTTCAATGATGTTCATAGCAGCACTATGTAATAGCCAGAAACTGGAAGCAGCCTAGATGCCCCTCAACCAAAGAATGGATAGAGAAAACAAGGTACATTTACACAATGAAGTACTACTCAGCAGAAAAAAAAATGGAATCTTGAAATTTGCATGAAAATGGATGGAACTAGAAGAAACTATTCTGAGAGAGGTAGCCCAATCACAAAAAGACAAACAAGATATGTACTCATTCATATGTGGATTTTAGACATAGAGTAAAGGATTACCAGCCTACAATCCACACTGCCAGAAAAGCAAGTAAACAAGGAAGAGGGTAAGAAAGACATACATGGTCCCCTGGAGAAGGGGAAAGGATCAAGATCCCCTGAGCAAATTGAGAGCACGGGAAGAGGGGGGAGGGAGCTAGGGGAATGAGAAGGGAAGAAGAGGAGGGATGCAGAGGACATGAGGAAGCAGAAAGGTTGAGTCGGGGAAGAATAGAAGATAACAAGAATGGAGATACCATAATAGAGGGAGACATTTTAGGTTTACAGAGAAATCAGGCACTAGGGAAATGTCTGGAGTTCTACAAAGATGACACCAGCTAACAATCTAAGCAACAGAGGAGAGGCTACCTTAAATGCCCTCCCATGATAATGAAATTGATGACTGACTTATATGCTACCAGAATGCCCTCATCCAGCAGCTGGTGGAAGTAGAAGCCGGCACCCACAACTTATCACTGAACTGAACTGGAACCCAGATGCAGAGAAGGACAAGTGAAGAGCAAAGGGGTCCAGACCAGGCTGGTGAAACCCACAGAAACAGCAGACCTGAACATTGGGGAACTCTTGTTCCCCAGACTGATAGCTGGGATACCAACATGGAACTGATCCAGACCCCAGGAACATGGATTTCATTGAGGAAACCTCAGAAATCTAAAGGACCTCCTGTAGTAGTTCAGTACTTATCCCTAACATAGGTGTGGACTTTGGGAGCCCATTCCATATAGAGGAATACTCACCGAGCCAAGACACACTGGGGTGGGCCTAGGCCCTATCCCAAAGTATACGACAGACCTGATGACACCCTATGTAAGGCCTCAACATCCAGGGGAAGCAGAAAAGATATGTGACAGGTAGGGTTTTAATTGTTGGGGGGAGAGGTAGGGAAGGATGGGAGGGAGAAGGGAACTGGGATTGTCATGTAAAACAATCTTTTTTCTAATTCAAATAAAAAAATCTGAAAAAAATGTACAGGTGGGAAAGAATTAAGAAAATCCACACTTCTGTTTTGCTAATTGTCGTTTTATATGTTAAACTTCAAAGAACACACTTTGCAGTTCTGCATCTGTGAAGAATTGGCCTCATCCCCTGGCCATTGACTGGTGCCATAAGAGTTTCTAGATACATAGTGATGGGGAAGGGTGACTTTAAGAAATCTGTGTCTGTCTATCAAAATCTGTCAGTCATCAATCTCTCTGTAATCTATTTGCCATTGATTATTTGTGTGTGTGTTGTCTTATTCTTACTTGTGACATGATATTAATAAAAGCACCCCCCCCCAATCTCTTTCCTTAACCTTACTTGACTTTCTCTCTCATACGCTTTGGTCTCTTTCTCTTATGATCTCAATTGGTCCTTCTTTGCCACATGGGATTGTATTTCTATTTTCCTTTGAGGCATGGTCTTGCTCTGTATCCAAGGCTGACCTTGAACCTTAGCTCTCTGAGAGCTTGGCTTAAAGGCATGCACCACCATGTTATTAAAAAAAATAGACATTTTAAATCTCTAAGCAGCAAAGCTGGACACAACGCTATGTCTCCAGTTCTAGTCACAGGCCCACAGTAAACTTATTATTTTATAATTAAAAGGAAACTTTGGATGAGAGTCTGCTTTTCTAGCATACATGAAGCCCCCGTCTAATTAAACTACAAGAAAAAAGAAAAATCTTAAACCTCTTTTTATATTGACTTGGCATTTGTTAGTATATTTTTTTCTCCAAATCAATTCTGTTTGTGTGAATATGCATATGAGGTGCATGTGTCTGTATGTGTGCTTGTGTGCATGTGAGTGCATGTATGTGTGGAAACCAAGCATTAGGTATCTTCCTCAATAGTTCTCTATCTTTGGAGATAGGGCCTCTCACTATACCCGGAACTCACTGATTTTGCTAGGTTGGCTGCTCTACAAGCGTTCCTGTGTCAGTCTCACCTTCATTGGTGTTACAAATGTGTGTAGTTCTGGGAGGGTAAACTTAGCTCCTCAAGTTTGTGCCTTTATCTTAGCCCTCACTCAAATCAACTATTACATCTATCATCCTGCCCTACTTCTCTTTTTAAAACAAATGTATTATTTTAAATTATGTGTTTGTCTGTGTGTCTGTGGGAATACATGCATGGGAATGCAGGGACCTGGTAGGTCTGCAGTGTCCATTCCTCCAGGAACTTGAGTTACAGACTGTTGTAAGTCACTGATACAGATGAGAGGGACCGAACTGAGGTCCTCAGCAAGGGTGAAGACTCTTTGCAGACCAAGCTGGCTTTGAACTCACTGATATCCACCTATCTCTAGCAAGTAAGTGATGAAATTAAAGGAGTGTGCCCCCTAGGTGTGGTATATTTTATAAATTTTAACTTCAAGTTAACATGAAGTTATTCTGAGAACACATAGACTCTAATGGATTGAGCTTCCGGGAAATAACACAGAAAAACAAAGGCATAAGCTATCCTTTTTAATGTATATGAAAATCAAATATAAAGAAGCACACAAATTAGGGAAAGATATTTTAAATTCAAGAAAATAGCAGTATATGAAAACCATTTATTTTTGTTTTTTGTGCATGAGTGATTTGCCTGAATGTAGGTATGTGTGTGTTTGCATGCCCGCCTCAGGTGTCCTTGGTGTCAATAGATGTCGGAAAAAGTTCACAAGAGCTCCTAGAACTGGAGTTACAGATGGTTGTGAGCTGCCATAGGGGTGCTGGGAACTGAACCCAGGTCCTCTGAAAGTGCTCTTAACCACCAAGCTCTCTCTCTAGCCCACTATGAAAACCATTTTTTTCTGATATGAAGGACAACTTCTTGTCTGCATTAATATACAGAAGACATAGGTTGGCATTTTAATTCCACTTTAAATGAAACATTTTATAAGCAAATGATTTAGTCTGCTTTGAATATCATTTTGCTTCCTCTTAATGAGATGTATGAGTTAGCAATTGCTGTATAACAAAACTCACCCCAAGACTCCTTGGATTGAAACAGTAAACATTTAGTCTGCCTCATTAATTTTCAAGTTATCTGGGTGGTTCTTCCAGAAAAGACAAGGCTTCTCCTGCTCTTAGTGACTTGTTTTCTCTGCCTTCTTGAGGTGGCTGTTTTATGTGTGTGAATTGGCAAATGAAAAGGTAGCCCAGGGTGGCTTTACTGAGGACACTTATGTCTCCTCTCACAATTACCAACTTCTAAACTTGTTTACTTCTCAAACACATTTCAATAGGAGAAAAATAAGCACTTCTGGAAGTTTCTTGAGGTTTGGAAATGGAGCCCTGTTATTCCTGTCTGTTCAGTATTCAGGGAGTGAGATAGATGAGAACCCTGGAAGGACGGGTGACAATCTAGAGGTGCCAGGCAAGGAAGGGATTGTTCATTATTCTTATTTTGCTTGTTCTCTACTATCAACTCAATACATTTAATTTCTTGAACTTTGTTATTATGATTAGAAAAACTGTAAGAATATATTAATTACCCAGGAAACCTACTTACGAATATAATGTAAGCATGAATGAGTTTGGAGCTTAATCATGAATGGAGGTAACCTTGAATGAGGAAAGCTGACTTGAACAACCTTTGCTAAAATTTGCATGAGTCCATCCTTTGCAAAATTTCTCTGAGTTCCAGATTAGATTATTGTTATTCTCCCCCCTCCCCTCTTTCACTCCCTCACACACACATACACAATTGCACTCCGAGCAAGCTCTCAGAAGTGCAGAGACATGAGCAAGGGCTTTGCGGTTAGGAGTGATGTGAGGAAATGACTTCACTGTGTCACAGGACCAAGTGACTTACATGGCAGGTGTATTTGTCAGCAAAGATCCTTTGCTGGCCTTGTTGTAGCCAAGGTCTCTGAGAGCTCTGCTCTGCAGAAAGTGTGCCTGGCTCCTTCCTCTCCCTGCCTCTTTCATCTTGAATCTTCCTATTCTGCTGCCCATATATTTTCTTTCTTTCTTTTCATGTAAAGCAGTTTGGCCAATGTTCTGTTACTCAGTCTTCTTTCTCATTTGTCTTTAGAAAATTCACCCTTTAGCCCCAAAAGCGCTTCAGCAAAATAGTCTCCTTTAAATCTATAGAAAATGGGGATGGCTTTAGCAGGTCACATGTGTTGATATTCCCTAGGGGAAGGAAGAAGCTGCAACTGTCATGATTTAAAGTTGTATACAAGTCCTCTGTACACATGTTATTCAGCAAATATGCCATACAGTCTTTAATTTTATTTTTGGCAGTTAGCATCTTGCTCATATGTGGTATATTTTAATCATAGTTCCCTCCTCCAATCTCTTCTCTTGTCTCACTCTCACTTCTGCTGAAACCCTTCTTCTCATACTCATTGGCACTCCAAACCCTCTGTGTAAGTCTTGCACAGGTAGTCATAGCCATTGTATGTATGTATGTATGTATGTAAATTATTGCAACAGACATATTATATTCAGAGCTTAGCATGCTATTTGTACTGGTCCCCATCCTCTGGATCTTCCCAACTTCCCACCTCCTCTTCTGGGATATTCCCTAGGCCTCAGAATGGCCCACAAATAGTTTCAAACATTTCCTTCTTTGTGGCACTATGTTCAGCCCTTGGAGAGTGTCCTTAACCTTATGCAATTCACCTGCTGATACTATCTCATGTCCTACAGAGTCTCGAAGAATAAGGAATTTTTCTCCATGTTTCATATAGCTTCACCACAGTGTGTATATATTTTTTTCTGAGACAAGCATATTCAACGAGTCTCATGAGCTCCAATATTTAGTCTATAAAGGGCCAAGAGTGATAGATGTTTGCAAGCCTATCAAGGAAGAAAATGAGTAACCAATGAAGCAAGAGCTCCTAGCTGCACCCCTTCTCCTACAGGCCAGGCTGCAGCAGAAGGCTGACTCATTATTCAAGACCTTAGTAACCAGGGAGATAGAGTGTTTCAGGAAGAAACCAGAGAACAGTCAGCTAGGAAGTGCTTATTCACTCTGTGTTTCTAGTGTCTCTGTTGATAGAGGAAAGTCCACATTTGTCAAAATGTATCAAAGAAAGTGCATGAGACATAGGTTCTGAGCTGGGTGAGCAATTCCAAAAGCATTCTGGTATACCCCAAACTGGATTTTAAAACAGAAGAGAGTTATGGGTGAAACAACTGGACTATGTGTCACAGAATTAGATTATGTGTCTCAGAAACAGACTGGCCATCTACAAAGCATGTAAAATTATTTATTTTCTTATTTTTCTGACATATAAAAGTCCCTGGTATCTTTAGCCCCATTCAATGCTGTTATTTCTCTATATACATAAGACAAAGCATGCAGTTGCAATCTCTTACAAAGGTCTGAACAAGTTAATAAAAATCGACAAGTTCGTTTATGGGAGACAGTCTAACCTAAGAGGTTTGGGGGAGGGGAGTGTCAGAACTCAATAGCCCATTCAGCATTGAAATGGGAACACTGAGGCTACTCTTTGGATAAATTCATGCCAGATTTGGCCTGCAGCTCTCGCCGGGAAGTTCCCAGATGAGAACAGTCCCTTCGCCTGTGGTGAAGAAGCACGAAATAATGCCTCTTTGAATTAGTTTCAAAATAGTGCCGTGATGCAGACAGACAACTTCTGAGGCCAAAGTGCAAGAGCATCACATAATAGCAGTCTGTTAGAGTACTCCTAGTACCACTGGAGGATATGGTTAGAGTATACATTAAAACTTTGAAAAGAAACCAGGATAAACTGGCATCAGATGACAAGCCTGAAGAGTAGGACAATGGAGTTTTATTTTTTTAATTAAAAATAAAAATAAAGTAGCTCAATCTTATGCATGGAGCAGACTTTCTAAGAACCATGGTGAATGTCTGAAACCATGGATTGCAGTGGACCCTACATATGCTGATTTTTCCCATGCATGCACAAAGCTTAATTCAGAGATTGTTCATAGGAAAAGATGAAGAACAAATAGTAAGTGGAACAATTAATGATGACAATACATTTCAGTAAAAGTCATATGAATATGGACTCTGAAAAAATGTAACATACTCATCCTTTTCTTTATTGTAGTAATGGGCAGCAACACTATGTGTTCTGGATGAGGTGAATAGTGTAGGCATTTTAACATAGCATTAGGCTACTATGTAAGTGTCATTTCAACACAAGAAATGTCTTGACAGTTGACTTGGCAACCAAAATGGCTTCTAAGTCTTGAATGTGAGGGTAGCATAGACGATACAGATACAATGGACACAGGCATGATTTATCTAATGCACAAAATGAAGAAGAATTTCAGCATGTGGCTTGGAGTATCACATAACTGAAAATGTGCAAATTTGTCTCTTTCTGAAATTTTCGTCTAATATT
Source organism: Cricetulus griseus (assembly GCF_003668045.3). NCBI lineage: Eukaryota > Metazoa > Chordata > Mammalia > Rodentia > Cricetidae > Cricetulus > Cricetulus griseus. The sequence goes on along the minus strand of NC_048596.1, from coordinate 126,549,194 downwards.
TTTGAACTATTGTTAACTATTGATAACCAAGAGAGCCAAACAATAAATAAAGGAGTATCACAACTACAAAAATAAGTTGAAAGTTAGGATGTTACTTATACTTACATATAGTTTCCTTATACAAACTCTGAATAAATACAGTAAGACAATTTCCCTAACTTAATGAAGGAGATGCCTATTAAAGTACAAGAAGCATAGAGAACACCAAACAGATTGGACAAGAAAAGAAATCCACACCAGCACATAATGATCAAAATACTGAATGTATAGAAGAAAGAAAAAAAAGCTACAATGAAAATGACCAGGTAACTTATAAAAGTAAGCCTATTAGAATAACACCTGACTTCTCAAAGCCAAAAGGGCTTGGAAAGATTTTCTATAAATTCTAAGAGGCCAGTCAAGACTGCTATACCCAGCAAAACCTTCAATCGCGATAGATGGAGAAGGAAAGACATTACACAATGAAAACACATTTAAGCAGTATCTATTTACAAACCCAGTCTTACAGAAAGAACATGCTAAAAGGAAAAGTTCAAGCTGATGAAGTTATCCACATCCTAGAAAACAAAGAACAAATAATCAAAGCCAACAAATCAAAAGATGTTGAAAAAATACAGCACAGGAACAAATACAGTAGTCAATGAGCATTGAACATTGATGACGCTCAACATCAGTGTCTCAATTCACCAATAAACAGACACAGACTAACAGAATGGATGTGAAAACAGAATCCATCCTTCTTCTGCTTCCAAGAAACACATCACAATGTCAAGGATAGATAGCTAGACATTACTTCAGGATAAAAGGATGGAAAAAGATATTCCAAGCAAATGGGCCTAAGAAGCAATCTGGTAAAATCATTTTAACCTCTGACAAAATAGACTTCAAACCAAAACTGACCAGAAGATATAGGGAAGGACCTACATACTCATCAAAGGAAAGGTCTACCAAGGGTACCTGGCAAATTTTAACATCTATGCACCAAACACAAGGGCTCCCAAGTTCATAAAGGAAACATTGTTACAGCTTAAATTACATATTGACCCTCACACACTGATAGGGAGTGACTTCAATATCCCACTCTTGCCAATAGACAGGGCATCCAGACAAAAATTAAAATAGCTAGAACTAACAGACATTTTAAAACAAACGGATCTACCAGACATTTACAGAACATTTCACCCAAACACAAAAGAGTATGTTTTCTCCTCATAACTTCATGGAATTTTCTCCAAAACTGACCATATATTTGGGCACAAAGAAAGTCTCAACAGATACAAGAAAATTGAAATAACATGCTGAATCCTGTCAAATCACTAGGGGTTAAAACTAGATATTAATAACGAAAGAAAGAAAGAAAGAAAGAAAGGAAGGAAGGAAGGAAGGAAGGAAGGAAGGAAGGAAGGAAGGAAGGAAGAAAAAAGCTTACAAAGTCATAGAAACTGGACAACTCTCTACTGAATGAAAAATGGCTGAAGAGAGAAATTAAGAAAGTCATTTAAAACTTTCTAGGATCGAAAAAAATGAAAAGACAACATACTCAAACTTATGGGTCACACTAAAGGGGATTCTGAAAGGCACGTTAAGTGCCTACATAAAGAAATTGGAGATAGCTCATACTAGTAATTTAAAAATACACCCAAAAGCTCTGGAGCAGAAAGAAGTTACACCCTAAAGGAGCAGATGGGTAAGAAATGAGCAAACTCGGGGCTGAAATCAATAAAATAGAAAAAAAACAGAACAATACAAAGAATCAATGAAACCAAGAGTTGGTTCTTTGAGAAAATCAATAAGATTAGCAGACACTTAGCCAAATTATCTAAAAGGCAGAGAGACTGTCCAAATTAACAAAAATGATCTGGGCCCTCCCCTATAAATCACTACTTACGAATGCCATAGAGTTGAATCTTATGGAGACATTTTCTCTGTGTAGGTCCCTTCCTCCCAGATAACTCTAGTTTGTATGTCAAGCTAACATAAGACTAACCAGCACAAACTTTCTCTAGACCTATTCAGTATAGTAAGTTAAGTCTTGGCTAGAGCAAGAAGAGAACTGAAGGAGATCAAGGGATACAAATAGAAGTCAAACCAACTGTATTTGCAGATGATCTGATACTATACATAAGTCACACACACACACACACACACACACACACAAAAAAAAAAAAAAAAAAAAAAACCACCAGGGAACTCCCAGAGCTGAAAAGTACTGTCAGCAAAGTAGCTGGATAAAAAATTAACTCACGAAAAAAAACGAGTAGCATTCCTATATAACTCTTACCAAGCAAGTGGAAGATTTGTATGATTAAAAACTTTAAGGCACCCAAGAAACAAACTGAAGAAGATTTCAGAAAATGAAAGTATCTCCCATGATTAATATATAGTAAAAGTGGCCATCCAACCAAGAGCAATCTTCAGATTCAAAGAAATCCCCACCAAAATTCCCACACAACTCTTCACAGATCTTGCTTCTTACAAATCAAATTATTTTCTTTAGAAAGCACTGACGTACAGGTGCTGGTGCTGCAGTGATTCCTCAGTGATGGTGGCTCAGTGGTCCAAGTACTTGATGAGAAATGTTTTCATACCTGATAAATGATGCAGAGCCATGATCTGTCAGGGCACCTGCTGGACCAGGGTGAGGCCTAAACTGTACAATCACATAGTCTGAATATTTTGTTATCTGTGAAACTCATTAGAAATTGTCATGTATATTTTTCTCATAAAGCTACCCACCACTCACTCAAAGTTGTAGAAATTCAATGTCTCCTGTATGTAAAAATTTGGTATCACATAAATAAATTCCAAGTGGTAAAATGGCAGCTTCATTTCCTCTAAATATTATGCTCTTGTTTGTTGTAAAAATATTCTTCTGTAATTTATGAATGAAAGCAAAAATGGAAATGTTTTTGTTGAAGGGCAATTTTGCGCTGTTACTACTTATCCTAATAGATCTATTTAGTATCTATGGAGAGATCAGTTTAATGAAGAGATGTGTGTCTCTTTGCTTTTAACTTAATAATTCAAGGCTACTAGTGAATTCACAGATCAAAGATTAAGCCTTAATTGGTCACTTGCCTTTGCATTTTAGAGACTGATTAATCATTTGAGGATAGTTATATTGTTTCTATTAATATAAATTTCATGGCCTTTTTCTTTGATATTTGTTCAAATGAATATTTTGAAGTATCTGTCATTTGCCTGTGTGGTCTTGAAATTATATTGGTCCTGATAGTAGCCAATATATCATTAACTCTGATTCCCAGAGTCTCCCACATAAATACATAGGTGGGGATTAGTCCTTTCCACCACCATCTACCTCAGGAATTGAATGAACCAAGTATCTTAAACCCCATAGCTGACAAATGCTGGGAATTCATAAATGCAATTGATTCTGCTTAAAGGGACACAGGACTAGACTCTCTTTGGGAATTTTTATTTTAATAAATCAGGTCAAGTTCAGTTATTTGCAGAAGTAAAACAGATGCAGATATGTTTGTTATTGATTTGAATATTTAAACAATCATCCCCAGAAACTACCCGTAGTTATTCATGCAATTGTGGAAAAGATGTTTCTCTCAGTAAAATCAGACCACAGTACAGCACTACCACTAAAAACTAAAATGTCAGTTTTATGAATAGTGGAGAAGATAGTGGACCTGACAATCATGGAGTTCAACTGCTCCTTTTGGTTTGTGTTACATCCATTGTGAGCATTGGTGTCAGTTTCCAACACAGGTAAAAATAATCTTGTCAACACCTGAATATATTGTGAAGTTTTCCTTGGTATTCTTTCTCTCCTTTTTACTTACAGGAACTTGAAAGTTTAGTCCGATGTCACAATGTCTGAGGAAAGAAAAATATGCCTTGAGGGTTCCACACCACTAAATGTGGCCATAAGGTAAACATTCAACCATGATGAAGACAACAGTGATCTATACAACTCTTAAAGGATTATCATGTCGGGGACCGGGTGCCATTGTGTTCTTCCCTCCATTACCACCCTTGCACACAATGACTGAAAAATCAAGCAACCATATCGGACATTGTTGTGACATAAGGAAGTTAAATATGGTAAAACTAAAAGGTATAAAGAGGATGCATTCTTCTGAATTTTGAGGACTTGAACTAATTGGTGATCTTTGATTTGCCTAAAATAGTATCTGTTTGACTGTTATTTGGATATTGTTATTCATAGTATAATCCAATCTTAACATGTAGGTCTGTCCTAGGTAGTATTGTGTCAACTTAACACAAGCTATAGTCATCAGAGGAAGGAGCCTCAGCTGAGAAAATGCCTCCTGGAGACCCAGCTGTAAGTAATTTTCTCATCTAGTGCTCAGTGGGGGAGGGTCCAGCCCGGGGGGTGGGGCCATTCCTGGGCTGCTGGTCTTGGGTTCTATAAGTAGGTGGACTGAGCAAGCCATGGGAAGCAAGCCAGTAAGCATTTTTCCCTCCATGGCCTCTGCATCAGCTCCTGTCTCCTGGGTCCTGCCCTGTTTGAGTTCCTGTCCTGACTTCCTTCAGTGATGAACAGCAATGCTGAAATGTAAGCCAAAACTCCCCTTTTCTCCCCAACTTGCATTTTGTTCATGGTGTTTTGTCGAATCAGTAGAAAACCTAATTAAGACAAGGTCATATTACAGTTGTGTTTGGAAGACAAATAAGGACAGGACCCTACAGGAATTTCCTTGCATCCATAATAATTACCACAAATAGAGCTGGAGAGGGGACTCAGCACTTTAAAGTTTGTACTGTTGTAACACAGGACTCAGTATGGCACCCAGCATTGATGTCGGGCCATCCACAACCACTTGCAAGACTTCTGGACTCCATGGCTACCTGCACTTACATGTGTATACATAAATGGGCATACACATACCAAGACACATGCATGGGTAAAAATAAAATGGGATCTTAAAAACCCTATAAGCTTCTTGAAATTTATACCCTTCCAACTTGAGTTTCTTTTTTGTGTATACTTTTATAGACAAAAACTAAGAGACTACAATGAAAAACAATTCACCAAAATTTCTTATGCTTTACTAGTGGTCTTTTTAGGACAGAAGGTTTGTATGGATTGTGGAATATTTAAAAGCAATATATGCAGGGGTGTTGTAGGGGAAATTACAAAGTCAAAAATGTAACTTTGGCACTCATAAATTTATAATCCTGTTCACTTTTGCAAGCTACTCAGTCTTTTATGAAAGAGGAAATAATAAAGAAGAAACAAATATGAAGATTATGACCAAAACAGTTTTAGAATACACGTTAGATGTGGCTTCCAATTAGAGAGGGCAGGTTGGTTTGTCTGTTTGTTTTTCAGAAATCATTTTTCCTTAATTTGTCAGAACACAGTGCTTCTTGGCATGGGAGAGGGAGTCTCACCAGCTACCAGCATAGGAGCCATGCACCTCTCCTGGATTGCATTTCCATTGAATAGTTTGTGGCAATTTAAAGTCAGCATTGTGCTGGAGACACCAGGAACAGGCCAAAGCACATGTGCATGAACACATGTAACACACACACACAAACACATAAGCACATACATGTGCATGCATGTACATATATACACATTCATGCACATGTATACACACACACACAATTTTAAGACATGAAAACTAGTCTAGTCTACAACTTTAAATCTTGATTAAAGACATTTGTACACTTATTCTTAAAATGTAGGAAAAATGTAGATTTTAAAAATGGACCACCAGTCTTAACAGACATCTCACCAAAAATGTACGAGGGCAAATAAGCACACGTGAGGACGTTCCAAATCACATCTTACTGGGGGTGGGGCTGCAGTAGACACATCTGCATAGCTTTCAGAATGGCTAAATCCGTAACACTCAGCCACAAGTGCTGGTCAGAACTTGAAGCTATAGGAGACCTCATCCACTGCTGCCAACTCAAAATGCCCCCAGCCTCACTGGAAGACAGGTTTCTCCAAAACTAAACATTATCATATTCAGCAGATGAATGAATAAATAAACATTAAAACAATTTTATTGTGGAATATTATTTAGCCCTCAAAATAAATGAACTCTCAGGCAATAAGAAGTGAGGGGAGGAACCTTGCTCTCATATAGCCAGTTGAAATGATCTGCAAGGGTTGGACAATGCATGCTTTGTACTTTACGACATCCTCCCAAAGACAAACCTGTTGACAGGAAAAAGAGCAGGGGCTGCTAAGGTGGCAGGTTTAGGGACGGTCAGGGGGGCAAAGAGGATCTTCAGGGCAGGAAAACATACTCAGCTGTGGGTGGCTATGACATGTCTGTTTCACAGAGCACAGACTGAGTCAAGGGTGAACACTATGCAGGTCCACCTGGGGATCTGGGTGATTTGGAGGTATCAATGAAGGGTCATCAGTTTGAAGGAATTCACCTGTGAGCATCTGCCCATAGCATCTGCTGTGAGATGCTGACTGTGGGGGAGGCTGTGCATGTGTGTGGGCAGAGGATGCTCTGCTTTTCACTTTTTCTCTGACCCTAAATGCACTAAAAAGAAAAGACTTGTTTCCATTAACCACCTTCTTAGAGCAGGCTGAACGTGTACATACAATAACAACATGCAGTTTTATGGAAATGTTCTTTGGTGGGGCCGAAAAAAATTAATATGAAATCAAATAAAAGGAGAATCTAGTTCCTTATCTGTTTCTGATCCTGGGGAGTTTTCATTTAGTTAAACTTCTTGTAGACACAATATCATCAGGAAGATGCCAGGACCAAAACCAAGCAAAAAGCAGACAAGGAAAAAAGGAAAAAAGAGAATCAGTTAAAGTGGTACAGAAGTTGTGAGACTACAGTGGAGAACTCCATTACCATAGCTTTTTTCCGTGTGTGTGTGTGTGTGTGTGTGTGTGTGTGTGTGTGTGTGTGTGTGTGTGTGTGTGTGTTTTAAGTAGTATTCTCTGAAAAGCACTAGATGTAATAAAGTCAATTTAAAATTTGTTCTACCAATCTTTTGCATCTGTAATTTTCCCATTAAACGTAAATGCCCATGAGGCAAGCTATTTGCATTACATTGCATTTGCAGTCTTTAAAACAAACTATAAATCCCCTCCTTGTTTCATGTGATTGATGCCGTGTATATAAATACCACCATAAACCTCAAAGGGGGCTAACAGTGACAGTAAATTAAAGTTTTCAAGTCTGCCAGCGTCTCAGCACTCCAGCCCTTGATCTTAAGCAGCGCTGTTAACCCCCGCCTTCTTGCCCTCCTGAACCTCTTTTTTTTCCTTCTCTCCCCGTTCTCTTCCCCCCACCCTCATTCTGATTTCCTTGGGAAACACCTTCCTGGCCATGAAGTCGCACCAGGGCAGGGGTAGGCAGTTAATTACATTGAGGCAGCTCTGCTTGTTGGAGTGCTGAAGGCCCCGACTTGCAAGTCCTCTACTATTTGAAATCAAGAATCTGGGGGGGGGGGGCTTCTTTCTGTAAACAATGGACAGCCACAGAGATACTGATTAACTGGCCCAAACCCCAGGCTTAGCTGCTTTCCTGTCAACTGTTCTCTTCACAGGACCTTCCCTTAAGGGTGAGGAGGAGACAGGGGGAGATGGTGCAGGGGAGATGCAGAGGTAAAGAGAAGGAATAGCAGTGTCTAGCCATACTGTTCAAGTTCTAGTTAAAACAACCTCTCCGTGCACTCTTACTTTACTCTCTCCTTCAACAGTGAATAAAGGAGATAGCCACTGCTTATTAAAGCTTAGAGCACAACAGAGATAATTGGTTGCCTATATAGGAAGACTTACTTGACTCATAAACAAGCCTCCTGGGACTTCAGAGGGTCCTCAAGTCAGTAATTCATTGATGGGTGTAGCTGGTGAGCTCTTTCTTGTCTTTGTTTGGCTGCAGGGGGATTGGATTTAGTGACCATGGAGAAGTCAAACACATGGACTCATGGACTCTTGGCCTCCCATCTCAGTGTCAACTGAGTCTTCTTTGAACCTGCCAAGGTAGGGTTCTTGACTGATTGCGAGGCATCACTTCCAAAACTCTCTCCAAGTCTAATTGATTCAGGATGCACTGAGGGTTCTCATAGTGGCTTCCATCGCTACTCATAAATTCTCTCCCAGTTTTCCCCAGATTACAATGAAAATAATTGTAAAATCCCAGGTTGATTTTTTTTCCTGGCTGTATGTTTCAGATATGGCTTCAAAATAGGAATGTAAATTAGTAAATCTTCATAGCTCATATATACAAAACTCTTGGGGGAATGGCAAATCTTCAAGGAGGAGGTAAATTATCCCTCCAGAAGGGAAAGGGAAGACACAGAGGGAAAGTGGTTGGGAGGTGGGGAGGAAAGACAGAGGAAGGGAAGTGAAGGCAATGAGAGAATGAAGCTAATTAATTAATTTAGGCTATTAATCTAGGAGAAACGTCCTCTGACAATCTCAGAATCAGAGGTATACCCCACGTGAATATTGACAGAGACATTGAAAAAATATGTTTGGAGGGGGCTACTTAAGTGATTTCTCGTTTCTTCCAGAATTTCTTAATAATACATACACAAGAAGCCAAGAAACATTGGCTCTAGGAACACAAATCTGCCCAACATAGAGTTCTCAAATCTCCTTTGCCCGCCTTTCACCCTCTGAATGCCAGGCATGTGCCTATCTATCCTGTTGCACCAATGGCCTCCCCAGAGGCACCAGAATCCCCTGGATGAGTGCTGGTGGCAGTCCTTGATGTGCCCCTATTTTTTCTATGAGTCTTCTGTAACTGAGGATGATGGAACTGGAAACTCTCGAAGACATTTCTGAATATCTGAAAGCTATTCACTGTTGCAAAGGACTCTTTGGACACTATAAAGGTTTAAGACAGGCATGCTGGGAAGGAGAAACATTCATCCTTTGAGTGCCCTCCACACACCCAGAGCTTCTGTTGGAGATCTCTCCCTATCAATCTTTACAACAATCAGCAAAGCAGTCTCACATTTTTTTTTATTTTTTTAATTTTTGGCCAATAAAGTTGGGGGAAATGGTAACTAAGAAAATTCTTCAAAGCCCTAAAACTCAAAATAAGTAGGACTGTTTTAGAGGTCAACTTTAAAAATGTTTAAATTCAATACAGATATACAAGATGTGAAATCTTGAAGGCTGATCCTAGACACGGGTTTCAGGATTTAGAGAACACCCAGCCTGTGCCATTGACACAAGGTTTTGGAGTTAGATAGGGTGCCCTGGCATCCTGTCACACTGTTGGGCTGTGTGAATTAAACAGAATGAATAACTTAGACTACATGGACACGTGTGTGTGCACATGCATTGGATGTAAAAGACTAAGAAGCAGAGTGGTGCTGGAAGGAGACACGGGCATGTTCTTAATTTCGTGTAATTAGAAACAAGGGATTCTAAGGAGGAAATACCTTAGAATACAAGGTTTCTTTTTAAAGTCATAGAATCCCCTTCAGATAGGCATCACTTTCTCCATACCTACGGTTCCCTGGTTTCCAGAGCTCACCATGACCATGACTCTATTAGAGAAATGTTATTCTCATTCTTTATGTACAAGTCAAAACATGTCTATTTTCTGTCCCCTTTCCCTAAAGCACAGTTTGAGGCTAGATAACATATCTTCTTGTTAGAGTTTCTATTGCGACAATAAAAGACTGTGCCAAAAGTAACTTGGTAAGGAAAAGGTTTATTTTGCTTGTACTTCCACATCATAGTCCATCACTGAAGGAAAACATTGCAGGAACTCTATCAGGGTAGGAACCTGGAGGCAGGAACTAATGCATAGGCTATGGTAGAGTGCTTTCTATTGTCTTGCTTCTCGTGGCTTGCTCAGCCAGATTTCTTATACAGCACAGTACTATCTGCCTAGAGAGAGGCAGTGCCCAGAGTGATCCGGGCCCTTCAACGTCCACCATCAACCAAGAAAATGTACCAAAGACATGCCCACAGGCATGGTTACAGAGCCATTTGGGGAGGATATTTTCTCAGTTGGGCTTCTTTCTTATCAAATGACTCTAGCTTGTGCTGAGTTAACATAAAACTATCCAGTATCCTTGTTAAACCAGATCTTATGCTAGTACTTTGAAAAAAATACCTCTTCAGCTATGTGACTTCTTGATTTAGAGAATTTAGCTCCTTAAAGTAAAGCAAGGACTATTGGTTTTATGTGTTTAACTGCCTTCGTAGAACTATCTCATCACTATCAATAAAGGGACATAGAATTGAGAATAGGCTCTTGAAGAAAACAGGTGCTCTGTCCCATGCAGAAGGTGTGTATGCTATGTATCTGTTCTCCTCAAGCCTCCTGGGATCCCCCAGGGAACCAGTAGAAAGTCAAGTGTGTGAGTCTTGGGAGCATTGTTGGTAGTCCTTCCTGTTAATACTGGGACTAGGAATTTATATTCTGAGAGACTTTGTTTCATTTACTACCATTTGGTGATGAATTACTGTTCATTAATTCAAACACACAGGAGAGGGATCACCTTTAAGAAGAGGTCAAAGTTGAATAGGGTATTTAACTCTTTGAGGAAATGTAGCATACTATTATTTAATACATATCTATTATGGCAAGAACATTTGAGAGGAATACAAAAGGATACCAAAAATGGAGGATTGGCTTATAATTCTGGCAGTTTTTATTTACCAAGGGGATCTGGAGGCAGAGGTGAGACCACTCATAGGAAAGCAGAGTCAGCAGTTAAATGTCTAGCTGGATTTGGTTGGATTCCAAGTACAGGGGGAGTTGTGATTGAAGTTGGCATACTTAGCACCTGCTAAGAAATTGTTGAGAGAACTTGGTCATTTATTCCAGTCAATATCTATTTGACACCCCAGACTCTGTTCAGTCCATGCTGTATCAAACCAGAGGGACAGCACAGGGGTCAAGGTGGAGCAGAGGATGAGTGAAGGAGCTTTAGGGAGAGAATTTTTGCCTAGAGTCTCCGGGAAAGGACAGACATGGATTGGAGAAAGATGCATTTTCATGAGTAGGGCTGAGTGGAGGAAGCTGGTAGGCTATAAGGGAGTAAATGAAGATAGGAGATGGCAGGGGCTTTGCGGCAACCTCTAAATGTGGTACCAGACAGAGAATAGAGGTGGGAAGGAATTAGGAGGAAAGGACTCTTTCTATTTCAAGCCAGAGATCTGTTGCCACCCAGAAGGCCACACTAATCATTCTGGTAACTTGATGAGTTGACTGGGCCAAGTGAGGTTGTGGCAAACAGTAGGAAACAGGGTACTTGATCCTAGGGAAGTCACACAAACCAAACCTTTCCTTCAGAGATGGGAAGGAAGGTCTGTTGTTAACCACATCTGATTTTTCAGGAAAAACTTAGGATTTATGCTTTTATTTGAATAATCTTGATAATAAAATGTTGAGTATCAATTTAAATGTCAGATGTTTTGTTCTAGGTGCATTAAGAGGATGGAGAAAGTGGAGGACCTAACTGTAGTCTGATTAACTTCTGTCCCTCTTTTTCTATCTCTCTCTCTCTCTCTCTCTCTCTCTCTCTCTCTCTCTCTCTCTCTCTCTCTGTGTGTGTGTGTGTGTGTGTCTGTCTGTCTGTCTGTCTGTCTGTCTGTCTGTCTGTCTGTCTCTGTGTGTGTGTCATTGCTGTTGTTGATGATGGGAATCCAATCTAGGATCTTGTTCCCACTAAGCATGTGGTTTGCCACCAAGTCAAATCCCAACCCATGGTTTTACGTAAATGGCTTTCATCTGGCGTTAAGTACAAAGTGCTGATGAAAACTCTTTGTTGCTAATATGGAAAACCGGACAAAATTTTCCAGTTTTTGTTTTCTTCTGCGAAATATTTTTGAAGCTATTTTTTGTTTTTCCTTATTAATTTTCTAATTGAAGAAGACATATTGTACAGTAGAAATAAAATCTTGAAAGTAATGTGCATAAACAAATGTTCATGTTTTGACTCTGTTACAGCTCTGAGAGATCCTTTTTTTTTTTTCAGTTGTAAATATTGTCTGTGTGACACTGACTTCTTGTAGTTGGTGCCTCAAATTATTCCTGTTTTATTGTTGGTGTTAACTTCTGATTTATATTTTTTTCTTTTATGGAAAGACTGGGAAAACATTACCACCAACAATGGAATCCAGGAGTCTTTGTATGTGTCATCTCATCAAAGGGCCCTGACACCAGCAGCTCTATAATGGAGAATATCACAGGGGAAGTTCACTGGGAGAAAGTGGGTTGCAATGGGTTCTGCTTAGTGGCAGGATATTGCACGACTGGATTCGGTTTCATTTCCGCTGAACATCCATATTCTTAAGCCTTTGGGACTCTGCTAAACATAGCCACTCCAATGACAAGTTCACTGTTACACAATAATCTCCCTTTGACACTGGGAAAGCTCCTGTCTTTCTCCATTGTTAGTGAGTTTTCAAAAATTAACTGACAAAGATTTGATGGTAAAGTGAGCAGAAGAGCAGGTACCTGCCTCTGCCTGTCTATCCAGTGCAATAGCAACATCATAATAATGGCTTGCTGTATAAGATAAGGTACCACATGACCTTTTTGGGGGGCCAAGCAGATTGCAAATGTATCCTTCTTCAATCATTTTATTAATTCAGAAATGCTGAGGCATCAAGTTCAGCACAGGGATCTACAGAACCCACCAATTATAGTAAACCACCGTGTCCCACTAAGACTGTGACCTTCGGTTTAACAGATGACGATAATTTACCTTTGGAATATCCTTGTCACTGTAAAAAAGAATTAAAATTATAACTCTTCCCCAATCTTAGTGCAGCTCTTTCTACAGATTGTGGTGTGCTGAGTTTCAAGTAATATTCCTCTGTCGCCCCATATCCCCAGGTCCTGGATAAAAATGAAATGTGCATTTCATAAGAAGATCCCAGTGAGCAGTAATAAGAAAAAGCATTCAATCATAGTCAATTGACTAAGGCTGCAGGGACAGGCTCAAGCTACCATTCTTTTTTTTTTAATAAGGACTAAAAAAATTAAATAAAAATATATCTACCACCAGATCCCTCTAGCTAGGAAAAGGGATGGAGTTATGTCTTTTGTACTATGAAGATAATTTTCAATAATTGATTTATAATCAATCAAAGCATCATTGATCACCTTAGCTGTAATAATAAAAATACTAGTCAAGGCAAAATATGAGATCATACCAAAATATTTGCCAAATACCATTGCACCTCATACCTCCATAAAAACAGAGGAAGGGGCATACACAATTTTCCCATTAAGTTTGTGAAAACCTGACAATGTTTGGTCTCTGCAGGGTCAGGATTTCTATTTTCAGAGTTGTCAAGAAAATTGAAAACAAACTGTTCAAAGTGTGTTCTGACTTTTAAAAAAATCAAGAAAATTTATCCGTATCTTTATAAATGTATAACACTGTAGAATCTACCCCCAATCCATCTGAAAACATTTTGTTACCAAAGAATTGTCTTGTGCCAAATGTTGATAAGTTGTTTCTTCTCAAATAAATGACCAGTCCCCACCAAAGTGGTCAGACTACATTGGCATCTTTCCATTCTCCAAAAAAAAAAAAAAAAAAAACAATTCCCAGAATTTTGGAAGAGAGGAAGCAAAATCTTCAGATCTTCTAGCAGATATAATTTTGTTCAAATCTAGAGCAAACCGTTTCCCTTTACCCATAGGAAACCTTCCCTATGGCCAGAACCACAGCATCCTCTATGGCTCTGAAACTGTTGGGAACTTGCACTCTTTCTCATTCACCAGGAAAGGAATTTCACTCTGAGTTCATTATAAATACATACCACTGACTACACTGTTAAAAAAAAAAAAAAAAGATGAACAAAACCAGGAAGTCCAACATTAAAAAAAATGTTTAAAATAATATAGTTGTTTAGAGAGACCTTGGTGGATCCCAGTACTCTGGAATCTTCTCCTGGGTTGTGAACAATCAAAGATTTATTTGAGCTCTCTGCTCACTGGGAAATGAAGACCCAGAAGCTCATTATCATATCTATTAAAAAGCAGAAACTGGGGTATATCTAAGAAAAGATGTATTACTTTTCAAACCGCACTGCAAACTGCAGGCCAGGAGGGACTTGAACTATATAAAAATATTCTCACTTGTGGGGGAGGGGTTGGAAGAAGGTGGGAGTGGAGCTTCACTGTCCCAAACAGCAGAAACACCACCCTGTCCCACCCTGGCCACCACCAGCACATTCCGGGCCGTATTTCTACTGTTTTCTTTGACCCATGGTGTCTGAAGTCAGACTTTTGGTTTGACCTGGGGACATGATGTCAGGACTCCCAAGACCTTGGGGTACAAGTCAGGAGGAGATGAGGGAGGTTTGATGAACAATGACCAGTTAAATTCTAGTTAACCCCAATTTTAAACCTTCACCTTTGCTAATTGGATTAATTTGTAAGCAGGCAATATAGTCATAAAGTCTACAAGGGCCAACTTTGTGCCATGTTATTACAAGACTGAAATCATGACTCTGGCTTGGATTGTCCTTAAAAGTGGATCTATAAGCAATCTCTGCAGAGGTAGAACAAAGTTGACCTTGAACTATAAAGTTGGGAGGGTCATTAATTACAGATATTCTCTTTACAACCCCCCAAATACGCCAAGTAAGCAAATTCTTTCTCAATTAAGACCTTTCCAAACCCAGACTGTAATGAAATGTTAATTAAAGTCAATGGAAAAGTCATGTTCAAAAAATAAAATAAAGCTCTTGGAGGTGTCATTTTGACTTCCTTGACCGATTCAAGCATATTGACTTTCACAACTTTCAATAATTTTAGTGTGTTTTATAGGGAGAATAACACAACTTAGAAAGCTATACAACTTTCTGTAGGGACCCCCACTACCCAATGGCATGCAGCTCCTGCCTTCTCATCAAAATGACAAAAGACTGTTTCCAAATGATCAAAACTCAATGGGGAAAATGCCTGTGTGCTAATATGCTTAATTTCAATGACAAAAATATAACTTTATAAGTTGAATTTGGTTAGAGAATTTGTGCATGAATTGAGTGAATGCAGCCTCGGTGCCAATCATGTGTATTTCTCTATGGTGAGAGTGGAAATCTTTCCAAGTTAACCCAGTTGGAATGAACAGAGATGCTGTTATCCGTGAAAATATGTTAATAAGCCTGCAAAATATTGTGTTTTAGAATTGGCTAAAGGGCAAGTAGCTATCTTCCACATTGTCTGTGTCTTGGGTGAGCCAGCACCCACAAGCCTGAAGAGATACAAGGCAGCCAGTGTTCTGTACAGGCTTGAAGCTACAAAAGCAATACTGTGGCACTCCCTGCTTCGATCAACTCTAACAAAGGACAGCCCTAGAGAACAGATATTCCAAGGGAATCTAGATTGCATTTAGGAATTCTTTTTCTTCCTTTTTTGTAATAATGCTACTAAGAATATTACTGGTACATTTTCTACTTTTACCAACAATAGCAAAAAAAAAAAAAAATTCACAGGAGACAGTGCAAATGATCAGACTATGGAAGTTAATTATACTGTACTTCCTCTCTCCCATCTCTTCTCCCCCCCTTCAGTGTGTGTGCGTGTGTGTGTGTGTGTGTGTGTGTGTGAGAGAGAGAGAGAGAGAGAGAGAGAGAGAGAGAGAGAGAGAGAGATCTCCCCAAGTCCAGTCAAGACCAATTAATGCTCCTTTGCATTGTCAGAACCAGATCTGGTCACCTGTTGACAATAGAAATAGAAAAGACACAAAGCCAAATGCTGGGATGAGGACAAAATAATGGAAAATAATGGATGTTGACAATAAATTATCAAAACAATAATCATGTTTAGCCAATCCCTTTGTGGGAAACCGTCATTATGATGCCAGTGCCAGCTGTCTGAAACTTTAATTTAAGTGCTTGCTTGAGGCGAGCCATTTGGAATGCTAGTTTAGAATGTTTTATAGCCCTAGCAATATGTTTTACTAACCTCAAATGCAGTGGTGATGCTTTCAATAGTAACTATAATTTGTACATGGGGGTTTCAGGGGGAGATTTGCTTTCCATGAAAAGGGTCTTCTGCATAATGAAAGTCTAGGAATTTCTGGGGTATCTGGATTAGTCCAGACTGTGTGGCCTCTGTCACTGGGTATACATGCCCACAGATTAGACATAAGGAAATTAACTTCAGGTACATTCTTTCAAGTTGTTTGCACAGAAGCAGAAACTCTCCATTGGAAACTGAAGAGCATCAGGTGGCAGATAAACTTTACTTGAGTCTTATATGAGCAAGCACTCTCTTAACCCAAGACAACCTGGAATCAGACAGAACTATATTCTGTCATTTTTCCAAGAACACGTATGTGTATTTCCCTGATAGTAGACTGGCATTGAATTTGTATATTAAGATAATGATTAATGTTGCCTTTAAGCACAGTATGCTTGCCTTACTCACTTTCACTGTTGCTCTAGTAAAACTTTTCTGACACCTGATTATCATCCAATGGAGCCAACCATGATGGGGAGGAAGCTTGAAGCAGCTTATATAGAATATATTGTTACAAACACACAGTGATGAATGCCTGCTGCTCCTCAGCTCCCTCCTCCTACTATGCAGTCCAGTATCCCTAACAGGGAATGGTGTCTCCCAATTTGCAGGGCTTCCCACACCAACTAATGCTCTCAGGATAACCTCACATAGGCCGTCCCAGAGGCCCATTTCTCAGATGATTCAAGATGCTACCCAGTTGACAACTAGCACTATCACAAGGCTCTAGCATATAACCCATCTCTAAGAATTTTTGAAACTGTCCTCCCACATATATGATATAGGCTAGGAACATTGGACAAGTGATGCCAACCTAAGATTAATTATGATTTTCATTAATGTTACCAAATGTTTAAGATAGTGTCACTGTGTTCAGAGCTGTGAGGTTAATATTACTGGCATTATATGTCTGTTTAAAATTTACAAATAATCATACATTCATTATCCCCCACTCATAAGAGCATCCCTGACATGGTAAATGTAACCTTACAGTTGAGGAGTCAGATCTGTGATGAGCTAGATTATATTTTTTGAGATCACCATGTAAAGTTATTGAGCACAATTTATAGCACTTTGCGTTTCCTTTTAAAATAGGAATTGATCATCAAAAACATTATCAACCAGTTCTATATCTAGATGCTAAGAAAAAGAATATTCAAGTTGGAGATCCCTGATAGCTAATAGAATGGCAGCTATTCCATAAATCACCTTTTATCTTTCCGAGGTTATAAAATCCCAGTTCTAGAAATGGTGTCTGATGATCTGCAGTACACAAATTTATTGGTAGAAACAGTGGGAAAACATGACACCTATGGTCAACATCCATGAAGTTGATGTTTTCCTGGCAGCAGTCTCTTCCGGTGGATTGACTCATGAATGACTCTAATGGAAGAGCTTCATGTACGAGTACTGTTCATGTGTGTAGATAGATGCACTTCTGGTAGAATGTGGATATGTCATTTCCTAACAGTGCATAGCCCAGAAGGGAAACTTTATAAGTATGAGGTTTATGAATCCATATCAATACATTTTATTGGAACTGGCCAGGCTGGCCTCTTGAAGGTGTTTCAGAGGAAATGATTTTGCACAACAATAGCTCCTTCCTCTCTTTTCAAAGTATTGGCTTTGTAATTCTAGATGCTTGTGTATGAATTTATAGCAGGCCCTGTTTGAAATTACTGTGCTAAGAAGCAAATGTTCTACTTAATTGGCATTTGCAATGCAACGTTTCAATTAATTAGTATTTTCTTACAGAGGCAAAGGTACCATTTATATACTGCATATGATTTTTACTACTTTAATGTGTCTGTGAAAATGCTTTCATAGGAAGTAGGCAAAAAGAATTCATAAAAAACTTCAGTTATCTGCATAGCATGAATGAGTCAAGTCAGAGGGGCGTTACCCAGAAGATATTTGAGGTGGGGGATGCTTGAGTAGAATGGAACATTTTTCTAAAAACCAGGTTAAGATTCCTAGACATCAGCACAATAAGAAGGATGACAGATGTGAACTAAAATGAGTTGACTGTGTCCACCAGTTTCCACACAGTTAAATAGCATGGCCACCTGGCAGCTCAAAGTGGCTCTTAATATGACATAATATTTTGGAGATGGAATTGGCATGACTTTGTGTTCTTACTTTATATGATAAGTTAATTTTCATTTAACAACTAGCATTAGTAACTTGAAAATGTTAATATTTGTTTATCATCAGGAGGTACAACAAGAAACAACTGTGTTTTCATTCATTTAAACACATTTTCAATTAGAATAAGTAAGACTTTTTTTGCATTGCACTAGTGTCTTTCCTCGGGTTTCTTCATGTGGTTACTTAACTTTGTTTCCAAATCCTGCAAGTATTCAACTATATCTTTTTATCCTTTCATAGCTTTCATGCTAGCAAAGTTCACATCAGTCTTGACTTCTACAAAGGCTTAGAGAAAAGTTCCTACAGTATTGCTTTCACTATCATCCTTAAGTGGCATTAAACCCTTATTTTTATTTTCTGGTCCAGTGTTTTACAGGCTACCTTGCTTTCCCACCAACTCTCTAAGCAGAACTCATTCATTCATGTATTTGTTTCTTCACCCACCCATTTAGTCACTGTTACCTGATCTCCACCCTACTGGCAAAAGTAGGCATATTATAAACAGCAAACAAAAGGTCTTCCCTACTATTCACAAAAGGTCGACAATCTATTTAAAGAGACAGCACAAAAAAGTGATTGTAGTAAAGTGGTTCTAGAACTAGATATCAATCTGGAAAGTTCTGGCTCTGCTTCTTACCCTATTTTGGGGCAAGCTGCTTGATCTAACTGTGCCTCAGTTTATATTACTATAAAGTAAGCACCTGTAATTGTTTCAGAGAATTTCGGTAAAGATTAATGAAGAAAATCATTTCAGGACACCATTGGTTAGTGAAAGCATTCAATAACAGTTCATTGCCATGTGGAGTCCAGGAATAAAGAAAAGCAATGTAAGAAATTTACTATTCAATAAAAGAAGGAACAGAGGATGAAGCTGAGATCTTGCACAGCTTAGAATTGAGCAATAGCTTCTACCAGCAATCCCTTAATCTCAGAAGACCCCATGGTCACAGACAACTGGAGGCATGGCTGGAGGTATTGATGGGTTCAGGAGACAGGAAGATGCAATACCTGGAATTTTCTAAAGGCTGCTGTCACTCATCCGAGCAGATCATTTCTGTGAGATGGTCTTCATCGTATGTGTTCTAGACTGTTTCCTCACCTGATGCTTGCTGGAGCTTTCTACACATGCTTTTTTGGGATAGGGAGCATGCAGACTGTACTGGGGGACATTCTGTCATACCTGCTCATCCTTTGCTGACAACTTATGTTATTACACTGCAGTACAAGAATACTTTGGTGGGGATCCATTCTCCCTGCATAATAAGCTGCTTAAAGCGTGACCATGGGGGCTTTGCAGATCCAGTGCATGGCACCCTGCCTAGCACAAAATACTAAGCAGACATTCAGTAAGAATGATGGCTTAAAAGGGAATCATACATTGTTATAAGAAGTCAGGAAACCTATAAGGCCTCTGGGCCTGATTTTCTCTGTTAGATTTTTGAGTGGCTCTGCCTTGCTGTATTCATACACTTTGGAGTGAGAGTGGCTCTCTGAACCCAATCAACTGTACAGAGGAAAATGGACCCATTCCCTTTGGACTTTGAAGAGGAGAGTTAATCTTCAGTGTCTAGGAGTTTCTAGGCAATTCACAATGGCATGGCAGCAAAGTTCAGGGCCAAGGGATCCCCCTTGTTGGAAGAACAGCCCAAACTCTACCAAGCTGAAATGAACTTGGCTGGACCTTAAAAGCACTAAGTTTGAGATGCAAAGCTAAGTGGGGGAGCTTCCCCTTCTAGCAAAGGAAACAATAAGCTACACCAACAAGAAATAATTTAGGGATAACAAACCTTCCCTGCTGGCCTCCTGACTTCTTTGCTTGTACCATCATACCACAGGTATGATGCAAAGAACTTTATAAATGAAAAATCATGGGCTGGGAGACTTCTCAGTGAGCAAAATGCTTGCCGTACGAACATGAGACCTGAGTTCAGATTCCTGACATGCTCATAAAAAGTTGGGCAGGGCAGCCTGTGCCAATACGTCTAGGAAGGGCCTTCATGCATGCAGCACAGGTGGAACACCTGAACACACACATACAATGACTGAAAAAAGTATTGTCAGTCAAAAGCACACACATTCAAACACTTCACAGAGTATCCCAGATGAGTAAAAGATTACTTATGTTTTAATCTTGGCTATTTGAGAACCAAGTGGAATTCAAGTAGGCATTTTACAGTTATCTTGCTCTCAAGTAATGCATCAAAATCTCTCAGGGTCAAAACTGCATTGCTGTAACTGAGGTAAAAACTTCATTGGAAAGTTATGAAGACTGGTTTACAGCATTTTTATTCATTCCTTTTTTTGTTTATTATTTTATCCCTTGACCCTCAAAAGATGGCACAAACAAGGAAAGGGCTTCATGCCATAGAAAACTCTAGCTGAAAAATATTAACCCAATTAGCAAGTTGAGAATGTGAACTCCTTCTATACTGCAAAATAAAGAATGTGGAAAAAAAAAACTCAAGAGGTCACCCATCATGTAATTTGTGTTTCCTTGCAACATGAATTAAATGGTTCGAATTGGCTGTATTCCAATCCAATTGACACCTGCCAAAAACCTTGGGTCATCTTTCTTCCATTAGTAGTGGTCTCTGTTTCAGCAATCCCTTCCATACCCATTTTCATCTGAGACATAATTGAGTCTTTCTTGTCAATCTTGTCTAGTAATGGGATCAGCATGCACAGAAACTGGGAGCCTTTCTTTTCGTCATACTGTAAAGAGAGAATGCTGTCTCTCTCTTTTCAGGGACAGAAAAGCAAAAGCTAAAAGGGAAAGCAAGTGCGCTCACTTCCTGTCATCTAGTGCACCTTCATTTAGCTTCCAACGCAGGAGCTCCCTATTGTCCAATTGCTAAGATACAGAATTGCTTGGCACCTAAGATGCTATAAAGTCTCCATTTGGGGCTAATCTGCCTCATCCCAAAGGGTTGTGGTGGGCAGTGAACATGTTGCAATGTACAAAGACAAAGTGAGACACCCAATGACCATCATGTGCCTTCAAGCAACAAAGTGTAGACTTTTGCATTTGGTGTCAGTGCAAACAAGCAAGCAAATGTGATGTGCCTGGTCCATGATTCTAGTGCCAACTTCTGCACAGGTGTGCAGACTTACTATACATTGAGATGAGTCTACTCATCCTGCAACCGTTGTAGCCATTGTGGCGAAGGTGCTGAAGTAAAATTTCTGAATTCATAAGCAGACTTTCAGTTTTCACCGACCCATCATCAATTTTAGAGTCTTCTAGAAGAGAAATGAGTTGATTCCTGTGAACAAACGGTCCTACCTTTTAGTATATGGGACTGACCTCAAAGGTTTGTTCTTTGTTTGTTTGTTTTTTTGTTTTGTTTTTTTCTTGGTGATAACTTTATTATTCCTTCAATTCTTTTTTATTTTAATTAGAAAGATTATTTTACATGTTAATCCCTGGCCCCTCCTCTCCTCCCCTGCCCCTCCCCCAACTAATACCCTACCTATCCCATACCCTATCTGCTCCCCAGGGAGGGTGAGGCCATCCATAAGGGGTCTTCAAAGTCTGTCATATCCTTTGGGATAGGGCCTAGGCCAACCCCCTTGTGTCTAGGCTAAGGGAGTATCCCTCCATGTGGGATGGGCTCCCAGAGTCCATTCCTATGCTAGGGATAAGTACTGACCTACTACAAGGGACCCCATAGATGTCCAGGGTCTCCTCACTGACACCCACGTTCATGGTGTCTGGATCAGTCCCATGCTGGTTTCCCAGCTATCAGTCTGGGGACCAAGAGCTCTCCCTTGTTCAGGTCAGCTGTTTTTGTGGGTTTCATCAGCCTGGTATGGACCCCTATGCTCATCTGTCCTCCTTCTCTGCTACTGGATTTCAGTTCAGTTCAGTGTTTATTTGTGGGTGTCTGCTTCCACCAGCTGCTGGGTGAAGGCTCTAGGATGGCATATAAGTCAGTCATCAATCTCATTATCAGGGGAAGGCATTTAAGGTAGCCTCTCCACTGTTGCTTAGATTGTTAGTTGGTGTCATCTTTTTAGCATCCAGACATTTCCCCAGTGCCTGATTTCTCTTTAAACCTATAATGACTCCCTCTATTATATTATCTGTTATCTTGCTCTCTTCTGTTCTTCCCCCAACTCAGCCTCCCTGCCCCATCATGTCTTTCTCACCCCTCCTCTTCTCCCCTTCTCATTCTCCTAGTTCCCTTAAAGGTTTGTTTAAGTCCTTTCGTAAACACATTTTTGAATCCGAAAGTCTAGTAGGGTGGTTATGAAATCAATAGCACATGATAAAGGGTGAAACCATATCCTCAGGTTGTATTTGAGAACAAAAAAGGCTGACATTTAATCCTTAATGTGCTTCTTGGATACTTCTTATCCAAAAATGTAGTTCTTAAATCATTTTTTCCACATTTTGTGAGTTCACCATACATACATGAAGAGGCCAGAGGAGCATATTTGGTCTCTTCCTCTGTCACTGTCCACACTGTTTTTTGAGACAAGGTCTCTCACTGAACCAAAGCTGACAATTTTGCCAGGCTTGCCGGCCACCAAGCTCTTGGGTTCTACTGTCTCTTTTCCCCAATGTTAGAGGTATAGGCACATGCACCCATGCGATGGAGTAGGTTAGTGCTGGGGACTTGAACTCAGGTCCTCTTGCTCTCACAGTAAGAAACCTTGACCACTGAGGCATCTCCCTAGCCCCTCTGTACCTTTTTTTTTAAAGCACCAAAGTCAAGTTAATGTTACTGAATAATTCTTATCCAGGAAATTCCTGTGAGTAACTGTATAATTCAAGCATTGTCTAGTTACTTCATTTGGTTTAGGCTCATTTCAATGTGTTTATAGTTGCATTTGTATCTTTATCCAGCCAGTGGAAAATATGAATAAAACAGCTTGCAGCATCACAGGCTTTCTCTGCATTCATCAAGAGAACCGTGATGCAGATGTCATATATATTATTAACTATTTATTGTTTATTTTGTATATGTATACTTATATACTTGTCACACAGTACCATATGCATACACATATATACATATTTGTATATAGCATATGCATACACAATAGATTCAGAGTGACATGTCTATATATGCTAAATATATCATTTAATGAAATGGATATAATATAACATATATTTAACTTTTTAACAAATATAACATATATTTAATATTTAAACACAATCTTTAATTCAGCATACTGAAAATACACAGTTTCTCATATTGGTTATGAGCATATACCCAAATGGGTTGATAGAGGCTGGTGGCTGTGAATGGTGTGGGTTTTCCCACTTCAGTTTCCCTTCAGTGAAAACACATATACTCCATTAGAAAAAATGATTCTGCCACTTTTGTTCAGTTGAATTTGTTAAATGCCAAATCCCTGAGTCATGCCCTTTTTCCCTACTCTGAAATTTGTGCCAAGTTCTGTCTCCAAGGCAAAGCAGAAAGAAACACCTTTCACTCACACTTGGATCTCTTGGTCAAATTCGAGGGCACCCTCACAGAGCACCCCCCCCCCAGCATCCCTTTCCAAAGTCCCTGTTTTTCTCATTCTATGTTCTCCCAGAATCTGTTTGCAAACATTCTGTGGAACTGGTAAGTTGTTTGTTCTGCCTTTGCATTGCAGTCTGCCTAATGCAATTATTTGTAAACTGCCGCCATAACTCTTTCTTGGGTAATGTCTGCAAACTGTTTACTAAACAGTAAACTTAATCATGCATTCATTGTTGCAAATGTCTCCAAATGGCTTCAGAGTGGAGCTGACTTGACATTTTTGCCTCTTTGCAAAGCCAGGGAGGCTGTTTTCTGAATACACACTAAGTTCCCTCACATTTAGTCATTCTGTTTGCTGTTCCTCCTCTAGCCTATTACAAATGGGGATGGCTTATCTGGGTCAGTGAATTCACCAGTGCTGGTGCAGCCAAAGGAAACTTGGTAGGGGTAAGACATCCATCTCCACCGAACAAGGAGAAAGTGGGAATCATGGCACAGACAAGAGTTTAAGTATTAAATATTGCATGGGTGTCCACTGAGTATGTTAGCCAAGCCCATGCTTGCCTCATCTAAGTACAGCTTTTTCTTGGAAATCTGACTGGGGTGATAAGGGAAATGAAGAAAGGATACACAGACACACATGTACAGAAAAGCTGGGGTTGGGTGGGCCGTGAGCTCTCTGATGGAATTTCACCAGCATGCAACAACCTCAGGCTTCAGCACAATTATTACATATAACACAGGGAGGAGGAGTTAGTATGGTAGGAAAACACTGCAGGGGAGCACTCTCAGGGTGCAAACACCCAGGAGGAAGAAGCTGGAGGCAATGCTTTCTGTACATTCTGTCAGCATTCACACTTGCACCTAAGAAAGTCTTTGCCAATTGCCTGAGCCTGACCTGGGGCAGGCTTTAGCAATTCCCATGGGTGTGAGGTATTGTGATCCTTGTCAATATTAACACACAAGTCTTCAGGACTTCATATGCCCCTTACACATTTTCTCAGGACTTCCTCCTCTACACCTGCTCTGTTAAAAACACATTGTGAGGCTTCCTGAGAGATGTATTGCAAGGATATGACTCTGCCCATTTGAGTTCATATTGGGCATGAATGTGAGAGGATGAAGAAAAGTCAAAATAACTTCTAACTTTCAAATCTAGAGAGCTGAAGGAATTACAGTATTCCCATTCAGAGTTGACAAAAGTGATGTAATCTGACTTAGGTAAGAATATGAAAAATAGTGCATACAATATTTGGAGCTGAGTCAACAGCAAAAAAATTTTAGCAGAATATTTTATCTGGTAGTTTGAGTTGTCAGGTCATAGTGATTTTGGGAATAAACAAGGTTTCTCATTGTAGGGGGGTAAAGAGGAAGGCTGACTCTTATAGAAAGGGAACTTTTAGTGGAGGGTGGAAGAGGAGAAACATTTAGAAGGGAAACAGATACTGTAAATGTCTCAGAATGTCTGGGGTGGTCCCCTGGAAGGTGCTATCCCAGGGATGGAGGAGGCAGCAAGAGCACACTGATCATAGTGATGATAGAATGAGCTATCTAAGCTGTAATGCTGGAACTATCTAAGCAAACTCAAGGCCATGGGCTGATCTTGATGGGTGAAGGTGTTGGGAAAGGCAAGGAAACTCAAGTGGTCACCTCCACACTGGCAGAGAGGCTGAGAAGAGGCCAGTGAAACTTCCTCAATTTGCCCATCGTTCCTCTCTTTCCAGCTATGCTTGGGAACAGTGCTCTGCAATCATTCACATCTCCACTCCATCCTCAGGGACCCACTTACAAAATTTCCAGCTTAATTAATTGGAAAAAAATAGAAGCAAACAGGGAAGAGCTCGCACAGTTTGTCCTTGCGTCACTGACTATATTGTCACTCTACTCTTCCCTCCATCTTTTTGCATACTCAAGGATAGCTGCAACAATTTCCTAGTCGCATAGCACCAGTATCCCATTATTTATGTCCTGATGCTCTTGAGTTCCTTGATATTCTTGACTCTTTCTCCAGTTCCTGCTTCCTATCTCCACCTATAGTTATAGCTTCCCAATCCTCTTCTCTAGCCTTTCTGAGTTCTTCAACGCAGTTTTCCACATCTCACCTCATCACTGAAAGAGGCCATACTAAGTTCACATCTGTGATGTTCCCATTGTTTGAATCCACAGGTAGATCTGTAAGTCTCACTTTACATGCCACTGGTATCTCAAAACTTGTCCTTATTTCAGCTTCCAGATACAGTTTTTCTCTTGGTTTTCTTACATCCTGGATACATTTCCTATCTTGCTGCTGTTACCCCCTCCTACAGCTAACTCTTTTGTATCAGCATGTGACAACAATTTATCTTTTGACTGCATATCATCTTTATCTCCTTCTATGGGAGCTTCTTGATTTGAGCTTTAATTATCACCTAAATATTGATAATTCCAAAAGAGTATCTTGAGCTTAGACCTCTACCCTCCACTCCAGATATTGTGTGTGAACGTGGATCCCCGTGGGCATCCCAATGGTAACTGTAAACTAGCATTATGAAAACCACATTCAGGTTTCAGGGGCCATAACCATCCATAACTCCTACTGAAAGCCCAGATTTGTACATTTTTGAGTTTGGGGGTCCTTCCTTTTCTTCTTTTGTTTCTTCTTTCTTTCTTTTTTTCTTTCTTTCCTCCCTTACTCCCTCCCTCCCTCCCTCCCTTCCTCTCTTTCTTTCTTTCCAATATTGTCTTTCATTTTACTCTTTCTTTGTTTTGTAAAAATTATTTATTTATTTGTTTGTTTATTTATTTAGATAGTGTCTCAGTATGCTATACTGAACTCACTATGTTACCAGGCTAACCTGGAACTTGTGTTTTAGATCCTGGAATTATAGGTGTTTACCACCAAGCGTGACCAGATTTTTTTGTTTGTTTTGATTTTGTTTTTATCTTAGTAGGTAGCAACTTTCTCAATCCAGTTACCCAGGAAAAGACAAAGTGAATGTGCTCTCGTCTTTATTTCATGCCAGGATCTAATCTATCAGCAAATATTGTCTAACTTTGAACTAGTTAGTATCTGATCCCTTCTAATCATATTCAGCGCCACCATCTTATTCTGAATCATTGTTATTCTTTTCATGAAACACAATGTTTGTCTTTTACCTGATCATCCTGCCCACCTAAGAATCTCTTCTCCATAGCAGTCAATACTAGCTTAGGAAAACAAGTGTTCATGTCAGTCTTCCATTATGAGGCCTACATAAAATCTAAAGCAGTGGTTCTCAACCTTCCTAATGCTTCGACCCTTTAATACAATCCCTCATGCCGTGATGACCCCCCCAACCATAAAATTATTTTTGTTGCTACTTCACAACTGTAATTTTTCCTACTGTTATGAATTAGAATGTAAGTATCTGGGTTTTCTGATGGTCCTGGGAATGAGGACCCACAGATTGAGAACCCAGCTGCTCTCTAAAGTCATTTTAGTGGCCATAATGGTTCGATTTCACTTCCTTCACCAACCTTCACTTATTCTTGTGTTTAATTTATGGGCCCCTTACATGCCTCTAGACAAACGTTGTATTTTAATCTCTGTAAGTATCCCGTTCCCCCTTACTGCTACAATCTTCTGTCCAAGTCTACAGGATTTGCTCCTTCATTTTCTTACATACCTATATAAGGAAAGCATTATCTAAAGTCTCTTCTAGAGAAAATACAATCGTCAGCATCAGTGCTTCTCCTTCCTGTCTGTCTGCTCAGAGCATCAATTTCTGACCTCCAGAACTTGTTTGTGTACATTTGCTTCCATCCCATCAAATGCATGATCTGTAAAATCTGACCTTTATTTTCATTGCAGATGCCTTGTTTGTTGACCACTTAGATAGGCACTCTGACACATGGCTCATGTTCAACCCACATTCAAGTGGGGAAAACTCAACAAACAAAGAGAAGGTGAACAGTGCCTAATGGTATCTGCCTTTGGTTGCTGTCTGAACCCTGGGTTTTCCAGGTTCTTGGTGTATTATCGGAAGAACAGGGAAAATACACACAGAAAAAGCAAGGCGCCAAAGAAGTGTTTTGAAGAACCAAGGTAAAGTGTGACTTTGTTATACACTGTGAAGAGAGGCAGTAGGTACTCTGAGTGAGAGAGTACTCATGGGCCCTGCTTGCTGTTTGGGGCTTCTAAATATGGTGTCCAAGGAAAGGAGGAGGTGGTTGCTAAGGGTGTAGTGTGGGTGTTCGCTGCTTGATCTACAGATGGGTTAGATCAGCTTTTCTTCATTGCTAATGTCCTTTCCCATGATACATCTGATTTTAATCAGACATGTGCCCAATTATGCAAAGTCATAAGATGTAAGATGGAATTCCCCCCTAAAAGTTCACTCAAAGGACATTGATTTATTGTGGATGCACCCAAACCAGTCCAGGCTGGATCCATCTTGGCATATGTTTAGTAGAAACAGGCAATTACCAAGTAGTTGTAAAGAGGAATAACCTATTCTCCCTGCTTAAAGAGCAGGTATACATGCTGTCTGACACAGGTGGGAAGTATTCCAGGTTGCCAAGTGTACTGTTAGGAGAGAAATGTTCACATAGCTCAAATCAAGTGGAGTTCCAGTTTGCTGAGCCATCCCTAGGTAGTATGCTAGAAACTTCACATCAGCCCAGTTAGCATCTATTGAGTGATTGAGGAAGTTTCTAGACTTGATGAGACCTATAACTGCTTGTATGCTGAAGACCTAGTGAGAGAAAGTACTGTTGAATACCAGTTCTGTAGCGTGTGAATATGTGCACATAACTAGAGCCTTGGAAATAAAGGCATCAGAGGATTTTGTATCATAATGATATTGCTCAAAGGACTCTTTCAGGGAAGAGTAGAACAGACAGACTGACAGCTCCCAGGTAAGGTGATGAGAAATACTACCAAGTGCAGCATCATCATCAAGAAACCAAATCCAGGCAATCAATCAAACTCAGAAGGCAAAACAAATCACAAATATCCAAGAACTAGACTGCAAATGAAGAAGAACAATACCTGAAGCCAGATGCCTAGACAGGTAGCATTTAAAAGCCAGGTATGAGACAAGGCGGATTAGCATCAAGAGAACAAGTCAGCCATATACACAGACATCAAAGCTAACAGAGAGTACATGCTCAGTCTGAAGGCGAAGCTCTGCCTCTAGATTACTAAAAAACAGACCACAAATACACTACATGTTCCAGGCATCCAGGTCCAGACACAAATCTGTACGTACAGGAGGCCAGGTCTACCTATCCCTGGCTGTGAACCTATTCCGGGAAGTTTCTGATCAAGTATGAGTGTTTGCTTGTGTGACATAAGGAGACATCAGCAAAACCTCTGCAAAGCCAGACTCCTGATTGGCCAGCTCTGCAAAGGCCTCCTTATGTAGGAAACCCACCTTCAAACTTTCCAAACCATTTCATTAGAATCAGCTATTCCTACTTGTAGAACTGGCCACAGAATACAACTTCCAAACCACTTAACCAGCCAACATGATTCTCGGCTTTCCAAGGAGTCCAGCTCCAACCCAAACCCATAATCCCCAGGCCTTCCACATGCATGCTGGACAGAAAGCAGCTCTTGCTCCTGCCAGCCCACCCTTCCCCAACCACAGTGACCAGAGAGACCATTCCAGAGGCTGTCAGCCACTGCTGGAAATCATACTTTGGTTTCCACTCATCTCCATCTATCTCAGGGTCCAAACCTCGACTGCAAAAACTGTTAAGTGAATCATCCAAGGTCATTTAAGAAACGCGACACTTACTTGAATCAATGTCTTCTTGAGGCTTTTGAAAGGTGCAGCATTGCAATATTGATTGTTGGGGAGCATTCCATTCCCCCTTTCAGAGTCATTGCAGAATGACAAATACTTTTTGTTTTTATTTTGTGATCTATAGCACGGCATGTCTCCTGGTTGCACACTGGGCCTTCTTTTTTTCCTGGCCACTTGTCTGGATAGTTTCTGCCTGCCTTAAGTTTCCTAGTTGCTGCCATCATCCCCTTCTGCTCACTTCTCTTAGCTCCTGCTCTAATTTCAACTG
The DNA here is from genome assembly GCF_003668045.3 of Cricetulus griseus. Taxonomy (NCBI): domain Eukaryota; kingdom Metazoa; phylum Chordata; class Mammalia; order Rodentia; family Cricetidae; genus Cricetulus; species Cricetulus griseus. Next base: position 126,519,601 of record NC_048596.1, on the reverse strand, counting down.
TCATTTCCCCTGCTCTCTCCAGTGCTCGGAGCTCTTGTGCTAATTTCTCAAGCCTTCTCCCAGCGCTGTCCTCCTTTCTGCCTCCCTGACCGGCTCTCTCCTGCCTGCCTTCCCTTTCTTGCTCTTCCATATCCCAACAGAACCTTACCCTTAGATTTTGCTGCCACGTCTGTGTGCTGCGGAGTGTTAAAGGCAGCCAGTCACACCATGTCCACTACAGTGGAATACATGCCAGATTCACAAAATGAAAAGGAGGCTTTCTTACCATCTTTTAACTCCAAATTTGAACCCTGTCTCCCCTAAATATTTTCCTTCCCACATTTCTTGTGGATACTACTTTCAACCACTGTAATCTAAGAACATTTGTACCTTGACTGATGAGAGCAAACTACAGGGAGTTGTTTTGAAGATTTGCTATTCCACTGCAATTCTGGACCAATTTAACTGGGTGAGGTTGAAAAAGATTCCCAGTAAGGTTCCACGAGACTGTGGCAATCATGTTCAGCATCCTCCAGGGATCCCAACCACACTCAAATGAAGACTACGTTACTTATTTGTAAGAGATGTTTCTCATGAGGCTTTCTCTCCCCTCAGTTACATAGAAGAAACAATGCACTCTTGTTATCACAAGTGAAGTGATCTGCATCATTTACAAAGTGACACACCAAATGAGTTAATAGCAAACTCTCTTGGGGCATTTAGAAAACACTGGTAAGGGCTCACATGGAAGAAATCCCCAGAGTGACTGAGAGATGTGCAAAGGACATCTATGGATAGGGATCCTACCTTTGGCTCTTCAGAAAGCCCAGGCTGTTGATTTAAAACTGTCCCTGCTGTGGGATTTGGATAGTTCTGCGTTAAAGCATGTGTTTGTACAAACGCATTTAGAGACTGTGCTGGGACTCATTTGACCTCTGGGATACTTTCCAAGGGTGAGAACATCTTCTAGCCTTATATAGACTTTTCTTATTATCTGTTTGCAAATTAAATCCCTTACTCAGCTACCTGGTGGTTTCCAAGAGACTGTTTTTATTTTATGCAATTAACTGGTTGTTTTTAGCAAAATGCTTTTTCATCTGGAAGCCAGTGTTGAAGTTTATTGAGAGAGAGGAAAATGCTGATATTTACTAGGACAGAGAGTTCAAAACTGATATGCACCCCCATTTTTTTTTTTTTTTTGAGACATCACCACCCTTTCTGGAGCTAATTTCAAAACACTTGAGGAAAACATGAAGGACACAATCGACTCCAATGTGGATTGTTATAATTATCTCTTACAGATGGTAAATAAAGTTTGGGGTTGTGACATTCAACCCACGTTGACTCAATAAACTTTCTGAGTGTCCACTTTGTGCCCAGCCCTGTGATGACGGTGCAGGGGTCATAAAGATGAATAAGCCGAGTTCCTTCTCTGGAGGCACTTCCCTAAAGGTCATGTCAAGGGTCAACCAAGAAGCCTAAGTTTCATCTGAAAACCTCAAACCCAAATACCCATCTCAACACACTAACTCTAAAGTTAAATCACCCCAGGGCATCGGCCATAAAGAAATGAGCATAAAACATACAAATAAAAAGCTGTGCCCCTGTTAAATGTTCCCCTTATGATTTTCAAAATTGACAGAACATATTCAAACTTCTCAAATGCATGGTGGAGACAGTAGAGAATGAGAGGCAAATTTAGCCCCGTGTAACTTTCTGATGGTTTCCTGCTTCTAGTTAAGCTATTTTCTTTCTCTAACCATCTCCAGGTTTTTCCCCCCTTCATGAGAATGAAGACAAAAACAAAAACAGAGGGGATGGGAGATGCCTTGCTCTGTTGAGCAACAGGAAGTCGTGTGAAAACCTGTTTGCTCTCTCTGCTGTGAAGAAGATTGCTGAAGAGACACAACCCTGCACTCTGCTATGTAAACCACCTACAGAAGTGGCAGGGGTCATCGTGGGAAAAGAAGGAGTGCCTTGGACCCAAAGTGACAAGAGTCAATGCATTCAGTCATCTCTAGATGAAAGGGAAACCATTGAGCACTCAGTTATATCAGGGGTTTTGATATTTTCTTCCTGTTTTTGTCCCCCTCCTCTCTCTCTCTCTCTCTCTCTCTCTCTCTCTCTCTCTCTCTCTCTCTCTCTCTCTGTGTGTGTGTGTGTGTGTGTGTGTGTGTGTGTGTGTGTGTGTGTGTGTGTGTGTTTCTCTTTACCCAACTTGTTTTGAATCAAGAAGTCTTTAGGTATGCCACCAGTCTTTTCAAATGACATTTAGTGACCTTTGCTGAGTTTAGCCTATGGAGACTGGCCTATGTTTTTCTTCTGTTTTGATGACGTCAATAATGATTCTGAGATTTTTTTTTTTCCCTTCGGTTCTGATGACAAGAATTAAGAAGGAAGTAGTATTTACAACAGGAAAGCTCATCCTGCTTTCCCCCTCATTGTAGGGTTTCCTGGCAATGCCTGGAGATCCTCAGGGTCACTGATGAAGGCCACAGCACTGAGTGAACAGTCCTAATCCTTTTGGGGATTAGACCTGCATGTTTTGCAAAAAGTTCTATGGCTAGAAATTGGGTTTTAACAGTGGTTGATTAAAGAATTGAAGGAGAATTTATTGCTATCCACCTGGGGGTGGCTGTTTCTCCTGTTTTGTGGATCAGGCTGCCTTTTTCCTTTTCCTTTTCCTTTTCCTTTTTTTTTTTTTTTTTTTTTGGTGTGTGTGTGTGTGTATTCAGTCATAGGATGGAAATGTCTTTATAGCTTTCATGGTTCCAGACATAATTCAGCAGAAAATTCTGATTTTAGGCCCATGTGATTGCGGGGCCTTGCTTAAATTTCTGTTTCTGTTTGGTCAGTTTCAGCATTAGCCACACTGTGCCTTTCACAGAACATTCTTAGCAGGCAGAGTTTATTCTTTGGGGCAGCCAAGGCATCATTTAATTTATTAGGCCAGCATTTAATTTTCTGCTCAAGGGAAACTGCTGTGGGCAGTGGTTCAAACTTCAGCATACAATGGCAACTCCTAGCCATCCTAGACCCAACTTGCTGGGGCTGCCTCCTGACACTATCTCTGATTCTGTAAAAGTAATTGGAAGGCCCATTTCTGCTTCTCCAGGACTCCTCAGTCTCTTTGGGGAACACAGAGGATGCAGACACTTCTGGTCCCAGTACTCCTCAGTTTGGGAATTATCCACTAACCTTAACCTTTCTTCCTAAATGGGCCAGACATCAGAGAATTCCTCATGAACATTTTGATTCAGTGAATTTGAGATGGAATGTGAGTTAATATTTTATCTCATTTAAATCCTGTATATTCTCAAATTTGCTGGTCTTTTGAGACTTGAAAATATTTTAAAATTTATTTTTATCTTGCGTGTGTGTGATACATGTGAGGCACACATGCCAGGGTTCACAAGTGAAGTCAGTTTTCTCCTTCCATCTTCATGTGGGTTCCAGGAAACTAACTCAGGTTCTCATGTCCTGCAGAAAGGGCCTTGACCAACTGAGACATCCACCAGCTCCCAACTTTGTAGTTAAATTTTTTAAATGAGAGCTCTAGCTGAATCATCCTACTGGGAAACACATTCTTTTTTCGGTATGTAAACTTCATAACTATTTGTAGGTTGTTGTAAACCAGTGGCTGCTCATCTCCAGAAGCCTCAGTGTCTGACTTGAAGAAGACTGACAGTTCAGCTACACCCACTCGGCCGTTGTAGATTGGCTTGGCTGCTGGAGGGGAAGTAGGACTGTGATGCAAAGTCAGTTACAGAAGTGATGAGCTGAGTTACCACCAAACCAGGAGCAACAAGCTTGGGAAAAATCCTTGGGTCTAAAAGTCCCTGGATGCTCCATCACCTCCTTAGCCTCTGGTACTGCCTGTAACTGTTTGCTCCCCAGCTTTCAGTAAGGCTGTAAATTTTGAACGTTTTTGCAAGGATAGGGGCTTGTGTCAGTTTCTCAACTCAGCATATGATGCTTCTTTAGACTTTCCCCATGCACAGCAGAAGAATCATAAGAAGCAGGTGAGAAGCCAGCCTACAGGGAATCAATTTGTTGTCAGATCATTGAAGACCTTCAGTGTCATGACACAGTGTCGTGATTACCTGTTCCCAAAGAAGGTGGGGAGACCTTGAAGTTCATTCAATGGATTGAATGTTTCTATCTACTCAGTGTTTTCAAGGCGATTCTAAAAAAGATTATTGTATTTTATTATTATCATCATCATTGTCATCATCATTCTTTATGTTCTCATCATCATCATAATTATTATTCTTTATATTATCATCATCATCATGATCATCTTTATATTGTATGCCTGTGATGTATATGTGGTTAAGCATGTACCGTGGTACATGTGTGACTGACTGTCCAAGGATGACTTTGTGGACTCAGCTTTCTCCTTTCACCTCTGCACAGGTTCCAATGATGACACCCAGATGTCAGGTTTGCTAGATGCTTACCCCAGTGAGCCATCTCATCAGCCCAGATCAGTGCTTCAAACTTCACTCCAGGGGAGGGGGAAAGGATGAGTTAGTGTAACCATCAAAGACAAAGGTGCAATGAGAGGCCAAATCAGCAGGTCCTTTTAATGTGGGCACCATGTGGCATTCTTTGTGAGGACAGAGGAACAACTGGGGAAGATGCCTTCATATGCATGATCAGACTCAGCCACTAATCAGAGGTGGGGCCAGGAGGAAGAGTTCATGCAGCTTTGAGCTTTCTCCTCAGTCTCTTTGGGGAACACAGAGTATGCAGTTAACTGGACATTAGATAACAAAAGGATAAGGCATAAAATGATGAGGTTTGCTTTTGACCAGTCACTTACAGGGTGACTGGAGCCACTTGTTGGAGGCTCAGGATCTAGGTAGATTTGAGACTGTCATCATTTAGTTAGAGATGTGTTTGTGTGTCCTTGTTTGCTTGTTTGTTTTTCTATCTCACTTCTTTTCCACAAAAGGGACACCTGTTAAAATAAACGCAATATATTTTTATAAAATAATATTTCCTTGCTTATTGTCATGTTTTTGGGTTCTGTGTCCAGCAACATTCTGGCTTTCTATAGCACCCCCTGATATATCCTATAGAGATGACAGATGCCCATGTATCAGCTTTGATCTTGAAATGGCAATGAAAATGACAAAGTCCCTGCTCTTATAAAGCTTATATTCTTGTAAATGAAACTAAAAAAACTAAGAAATGTGTGAAAGTTAAAATTTTACAAATGAAAGAGTTAAGTTTTAAGCCGGACATTGGTGGCGCCCACCTTTAATCCCAGCATTCAGGAGGCAGAGGCAGGTGAGATCTCTGTGAGATCGAGGCCAGCCTGGTCTCCAGAGCGAGTGCCAGGATAGGCTCCAAAGCTACACAGAGATACCCTGTCTCAAAACACCCCCCCAAAAAAGAGTTGGGTTTTGTCTGTTATCCTGGAAGTTAACAAAGGTGACATTTCACTTACTAAAGGGTCTTGTCTTATTTTAAATTTGAGGCCACTTTGCATGGTTGAAAGTGTATGAAATTAGTGTTTTTTCTTCCTACTGAAAGCTTGATCAACATTCTCTACACATGCTTAGTTCTTTGTGAAAGAAGGATGTGCTAAGTGATGGTTCGTATTTTATATTCATTCTCCCCCTTCTGATGCTGATGGAGATACTTCCATTCTCTCTACTTCCTTTAAGATGAATCTCAGCTTCTGCTTCTCCAGGACTCAGCTAAAGACCTGTGGACCAGTTGCAAAAGTTTCTGAAGGAAACATCACTTTCCTTTTGTCTTTTAAGGGAATGGTACTGTCTCTTTGCTGGCCATGCTTTAAAAGAGAAGCAACCACACTCCTCTTCTAACCTCACATTTAACTCCTGGGCTGAAGTGCTTTTTAATCACTATGCTAACCATCTGTGCAAAGGCATCAATCTCAGATTCCAGAAGTCTGATGAATCTACTAGAACATAATTAAGCTTAACCAAATCTCTCTTCCCTCCTCTGGGGTGCTTAGCACACTGTAGAATAAGGCCACAGCTGGGAAAGTACATTGTGAGAAGCTGTGAATATAGACTGAATCCACGGGGCATTGCAGACGAATGTTTAACTCTTATCTCCATCATCCATTAACTGTGTGGCCTTAAAGGTTGAGTAACTTATTCGGGTTAATGTCCATAACATGATTATAACAGCATCAATAACAAGGGGCTATTGCAATGGTCGAAAATCCTCTTGATTAAGTATCTTGAACAATTATTCCTTGAGATGTCTCACAGTTTTTCAAGCCAAAACAATCTGAGAAGTTCCACCAAACTGTCTGCATGAGGCTCCCGTGAACATAGGGATCCTGGTGAGTCTGGCTTCCTTGAGCTTTGCTGGTTAGAGACCTGTAGGCTTTCTTCCCCACCTAGACCAATCAGAGTCTTCTTTCCATTTTGTGGCATTTGCACTTGAGAAAGGGAAGACTAGAAGTTGAGGAACTGTCCAGTCAGTGACAGATCTCAGGAGATCAACCAATCACAGCTGCTCATTTTCTGTGTGGCCTTCACACCTTTCCTATGTGTCATTTCTTCCTCAAATTTTGAGAAATCAAGTATTCTTCCTGTAATTAGTCCTTTCGTGTGGCTGGTTATGACTGCTCATATCTGAAACATACACTTAAGAGCCTAAAATTAAATACTTGATATTCTTCAAAATCTGTTCCTTCTATAATTTTCTGCCTTAAAAGTGTACTTGTTGCTCAAGCAGACATCTCAGTATCTTTATCCTCTAATATCATAGCAACCACATCTGGAAGCTACCTGGAAAGCATTTCTTCCAAGTCTGTCTTTCCCTAAACCCTTCATTTTACTAATCGTTCTCTTTATTTAGCTTCAACCCCCTTCTCAACATTCCTTTCCCAACTTCAATCCTGTTTTCTCTCAGTTCATTCTTGGTATAGAACTAGGGAGGAGAGGACTCCAGAAACATGACGCCTCTACTGAACTGTTTCAAATTCTTGTTGTCTAAAGAATAAATCTCACTCTGTCCCATCATAGCCAGGACACACCTACCTTTAGCCCTGCTCACCATCCCAGCTCTGCCTCCTGTTCTACTTGTGTCTACCACTTCCTTTCCAAACCCTTCCTGGGGCTTTACACAAAAATCAGCCCTCTTTTTCCTTGGCTCATTAAGCTTCCTCACCTTTTCATACTTATCATTTCTTGAAGAAATCCTCCCTGGCACCCCTGGTACTGTAATGCAATAAAACATGTTTATTTTTACCTTTGCCCAGTATCTAGACACACAGTTCCTACTATCCTTGAGCTCTCTTAGGTGATGTGTTATTTTCGTTATATTCCAGTGAACAATGGCATCTGGGATCTTTTCCTTTGACCCTCCACAGTGACTGTTTGTTAACCAGAGGAATCAATCACTTGATTGGAGTGTTGAAACTTTCAGACCCACCCCCTTGACCTCTGTAGAGAAAAGAAGTGTAAAAGTTTGGGTTGATCCCAAATAGCTAATGACTCATTTAATCAAGCCTTCAGGACGAAGGACGAAGGAAAATCCCAATGGATAAGCTTCAGAGAATTCTAGGCTGTCTAATACATATTTGTATGGAAGGCAGTTTGGGGGTGGCTGAAAAGCTCCATATTCATTCCCCCCATAATCTTCCCCGTGCATCTTTCCATCTGCCTGTTGGTTGTTTTATGAGTAAATGTACACAAAAGGTTTCCTCAAGTTCTACTCACCTTTCCAGCTAACAACCAGCACAAAGAAGGTGAGCATAGGTCCCCTAACACTTGTGTCCATAGGTATCCTTGGCTTAGTGTCAGAAATGGGTACAATTTTGGGAATTGACTCTTACACCTGTGAGAGCTGATGCTATCTCCTGGTGCACAGTGTCAGAACTGAGTTGCACTGTATGACCTCTGGACACCATTTGTAGAAAACTCAAGAAATTGGTGTAGAAGAAGAATTCTCCACAAGTTTGATTGTAAAGCATCCTAAGTTGAATCTGAGACTGTTGAAAAAAACAGTGTGTATTTTCCCATTTGGCCCACAACCAAAGGTGATTCCTGATTGTATATTTTCTTCATAATACCAAGGGCAAAGATCTCTAGGTACTATTTTCATAGATGTTATTTTTGTATATATTTGCATGGCTATTTATTTAAACTTTCTGACTCTCATGGGAATATAAACTATACGAAGACAAGAAAGGCATAGCCTTTCTTTCTCCTAATCTCCAGTGCCAAGGATGATAAACACAAGATACCAGGCCACCATGAAGAAGGACAAAAGGATGGCAGATGTCACCTAAACTAAGTCAAATCAAACTGTGCTGGTATCACTCAGCCTGTGACAAACTCAAAATCCAAGAGCCAGGGCCATAAGACATAAAGATTAAAATGCTGGGCAAAGGCTTTCTCACACTTTCTCTAGCTGCCGGCTTATGCTAGGCGGACAGTGTAAAAGAACAGAAATAAACAAATGTCGATGCAGACACCATTATACTCTGAAGGGATGTTTTCCATCCCTTTTAAAATTAAAGTCTCATGCAAGTAGCAGAAAAATACACCACAGAATCTTCAGCTTGATTGTTTCAACTTTTAACAGTAAAGTCAATATGTGCTGTCAACTAACTGCTGGGCATTGTTCTATGATTGCCAGGTTGTTTTATGTACGTGAAGCAACAAAACAATATAAGGTGACATACAAAAGATGGAAAAATACATAAAGGGGGCGGGGGAGTTGGCTATGTGCTACCTCAGGCTCTAAAACTCTTCTTATACACTTTACCACGAAGTCTATTAAAGCAAAATATAGTGGAAATACAATATACTGCAATGAATGTCTTCAAACTAGCAATTTAGCGCAAAAGCTGAGGGCAGTGCTTATGCACCGACTTTTAATACCAAGACGATTTGTGGTCTCACAAAGTTCCTGCCTTAGGCAAAAGTTGTGCTGAGTTCTAACAGGTCTAGTTTGTTGGCTGTCAGAATAATGGAGAATTTGGTAGTGCAGGGGCTGGATGCTGTAAACAGCGGAGATAATTAGAGGGTCTGCAGAGAGGGGGGAAAGCTGGTTTATATTCGGTTGCAGGGGAAAGTGTTTGTTCAGGAAAGTGCTGGTTGACACAGCATTGACTGGATTTCAGGAGGCTTATCTGGGGGAATGTCGACAGATGCCTTGCTGTGTTATTGTTCCTTTTTTATTAGGATGCTACCGCTATTAGTAGTAAGTTGCAGTTCATGAAATACCAACTATGTGCTACTTCTCTGTCCATCTAGTGCTTTCCTCTTTTCATGTTTTAGAGGAGGAAAGGAGGAAATGAAGCTTTGTCCAGTGTCAGAATTTGCAGGCAATAGAATGTACCCTCAGTTGGAAACCATGCTTCTTTTTCCATAGGATGATGTCTTCCTGTGCAGCACACTTAATACTGCTGATGAGTATTTGCATTGACAGTTGGGGGTATTTGTAGCCCATTTAAATTTGCAGCAAATGTTGGTTTCCCAGGACAGGTCTGGTATCAAGTGTAATGTCTCTCATAACTAATTATTAATGAGAATTCAAGAATTAATGAGTTTTAATGACTTGCTGTGTATGCATGTGTGTGTGTTTCTGTTTTTGTGTGTGCATGCAGGCCCATGTGCATGTACATATGTGTGCATGTACATGTGGAGGCCGGAGGTTGACGTAGGTGTCTTCCTTAATTGCTTTCCACCTTAGTTTTTGACACAGGTTCTTTAACCGAACCTGAAGTTCACCAACTCAGCTAGGGTGGCCAGCAAGTGACCTGCAAGGTTCCATCTGTCTCCACTTTCCTAGCTCTGGGATTAAAGATGTGGGCTCTTATGTCTACCCTTTAAAATAGAGCTATCATCTCTTCTTTGTTAAAAGTTCTGTTTTTGGCTCAGTGGACCAGGTGGCCAAGTCACTACCCTTGTTCTGGGCAGCAGCACCCCAATCTTCCTCTACACGGTCTTAAGTCTGCTAAAACCATAGCCTGAGAAGGTCAGGAAATGCAAAGATGACTTCCCGTGGAGTCTTGAAGGACCAGTGATGGTGTTTCAGCTGTTATTATTTTCCTTTTAACTCCATTGGCAAAGGCTAAGTGCATGAGAAGTCACCTGCCTAGGAAGAGACAGGGACTAGACTTAGCGGGAACTCTGCCTTGGGAGCTCAGATGTCTACTTGGACCATTCACGTTGTTTGAAATTATAAATAACAATTAAAATTTTAGCACATTGTGGAATGCCCACACTTTCCTTCCCGAAAGCTACCGTAAACTGGGGGGAATTAACAGGAAATGATAAATGGATATCATCGTATACAGAGACCTAAGTGGATGAGATTACCCACACTGCCAAGGGGATGTTGAGAGGTGGCATTATGACAAGTACAGCAATGCTCTTCAGCAGGATTAAGGGCCTGTTTACCAAACACTAGATCATTGGAACAAGATGGCTTCAAGATGCTTTCCCACATTCACTCCCACCAGACAAAATCAGCTTCCCTCTCTCACCTAGCTTTCTCAGTTACACGAATTTGCTCCCCTGATTTATTGGCCTTTGACCCAACCACTTAGAAGTAGTAGGTGCAGTGCCAAGTGTGCTGGCCAGGAGTAAGATGCTATTGGTTCTGAGCTAGCCTCTATATTTGTTCCCACTGTGGCCCTGAACACCCTCTATAACAGAAGGTCAAGTCTCACTGAGACCTTCATGAAGTCCTCTCAGGTCCTCAGACACGTTGGTGAGTGTACAAAGTGCCTTGCAGTTAGTAAGTATTTTGCATGGGGCATCTGCACCACATGATTCAGAGGGATAGACCTTTTGACATTAGCTATGGCTGTAGCTTAATGGACCTTCTCTTTAGCTGTCTTTAACTCCTGGAATCTTGAGCTTTCTGGGCCAAGGCTTCTCTGGAACCATATTAGGGTCATCCATGCATTATTCAGAGCATTCTTTTCTAAAACTTTTGGACAATAGAGAATATAAGCCAAAGGGGGAATGGCACTCTCTGCATTCAAATGAAATATTCTGCGACCAGTCTATAGGTGTCTGCAAATGCACATAAGTCCATAGATGAAGTGAGCCTTGATGCCCACAGTACTGACTAACTAAAGAATGTTCCCATATGCAGACATCTTACTGATCTCCTGTTTACCAGGTCTGTTTCTTATCTTATATTCTGCTTAGTCAGGGAAATACCTGGTAAGACATGCAACAATGACATCAAAGTAAGACTAGCATTTTATACTGTGAATTTTTCTTTTAAGCACCATGGGAAATACCTGTTAAACCTGAAAGACCCCCGGAGGCTCAGGCCCCCAGGATCTCCATCCAGGCCCATCACAACTCCAATCACCTGGTGGAAGTAGAAACTTGATGCAAACAGCACGAGGCTTTATTGTAGTTGTTTAACGAGCTAACCCCATGTTAGCTTGGGCCTTTCATCCATCCACCATGGCAGATGGCTAGGAAAGAAGGTGTGAAGCCATAGGATAGAGATCTTATAAGGCAGAGTAAGGGGAGTGTCTAGGCATACGCACAAGCTCAGGATTGGTGTGCCTCCGGGCTTGCCCTGTGTTGATTGGTCAACTGGTTGTTATGGCCCATCCGCCCTCCCAGGGCGATTGCTATGCTCTGCGGGTCATTGCTGTGCACTTGCCCGTAAAGCACACCCAGAGCCATAAAGCATAGCACCACCAGCTAACTTCTGATTGGTTCCTTGCCATGAAGCAGGCATCTGACCTCCTAGTGACCAAGGCAAGGTCAGGCAAGCATGTGTTACTGTCATGGCTGCCTAAATGGGCAGGCATCTGACCTCCTAGAGACCAAGGCAAGGTCAGGTAAGCCCATGCTAGGCTGTTATGGCTGCTGAAATGGGGGTCTGGTCCCTTCAAACCCATATAACCCAGATCACCCCATGGTGATCTGAATGGGAATGGACGTCCATAGGCTCATGAATTTGAATGCCAGGTTCCTAGTTGGTGAAACTGTTTTATGAAGGATTAGGTATGGCAAAAGCCAATGGCAGGCCTACTCTCTCTCTCTCTCTCTCTCTCTCTCTCTCTCTCTCTCTCTCTCTGTGTGTGTGTGTGTGTGTGTGTGTGTGTGTGTGTGTTTGTGTCTGCCTCCAACTAGCAGATAACATATTAACTCTCAGCTACTGTTCCAGCACCATGCATCCCTGCCTGCTACCACTCTCCCTGCCATGATGGTCACCTTCTGAAACTATAAGCAAACTCCAAAATAAGTGCTTTCTTTTATAAGTTGCCTGGGTCATGGTGCCTCTTCATAGCAATTGAAAAGTAACTAAGATGATTGGAAAACCAATAGGTTAGAACCCTCAAAGCCATGAAAGTTTCCCATTCAATTTCACTCAGCCTCCATCAACCACCACCTGGACGGGCATGGCTTCTGAGTGGGTTCTAATTATTTAGCGTTTCCATCTACAATGTCTGGCCAGCATTGGAGCCAGTTTTGACATCCCTCCACCAATAATTAAGGCCCTTCTTCATGCCCGAACTGACCTTAGAATGTGTCAAGTTTTCTGCTCCCTAATCTCAATTCTTTTTGGATCTGACATGCCCAACCCTTTGATCTGGCCTTGCTCTTGGCCTCTGCTCTTCCTGTCCACACTGGAGTCACTCATATTTCCCATCAAGTGTGGGACCTCATTAGTGCCTCAGGACTCCTATCATTTCCTGATTGTGGCTCTTCTGCCATAATCAAGTGTGGGACCTCATTGGTGCCTCAGGACTCCTGTCATTTCCTGATTGTGGCTCTTCTGCCATTGATGCCTATGACTAGCTCCTTATCTTCCTTGGTCTTTGCTTAAATGACATCTCTGCGAAGCAATATTCTTGGGCCATTTTACTGGGATGGAATCTTTTCTTCTTCTCACCTGTCCCCCATTCTTCTTCTGTACTTGCAGGATTCAGTAAGCAATGCGATAAGTTTTTTGGGTATTGGGTCTGTAGTGCATTTATTCAACTCTGTGCTTACATGGTTAAAGCAGTTGGAAAACAAATATAAGTGGCTGGGTATGGCTGCATCTCCACAAAACATTTTTGTGCAAATGTAAGCAGCATGTGACATGGAATTGTTGGCCCTTGACTACTTGTCTTCGGTGGCATTCATTTCAGTCTTTGTGCATCTCTGAGTTCCCATACTTGTCTGTTGTCTATCCTCCCAGGTGAAACAGGAAGCCCATCCTCCTGTTCATCTCTGTGATCTCAGTGCCTGGAAGGATGGCCCAGGCAAATGGATGGAACTGGAAGAACACATCCTGAGTGAGGTAACCCAATCACAGAAAGACAAGCAGGGAATGTACTCACACATATATGTATATTAGACATAGAGCGAAAGACTACCAGCCTACAATCCACACTTCCAGAGAAACTAGGAAACAAGGAGGACCAAAGAGAAGAATGCATGGTCCCCTGAAGACAGGGAGGGGGACAAGAATCCCACTAGTTTTTAATCTAACATCATATGTATATACATTTAGTTTATGTATGCTTTGTTTAGTTTATCTTTCTTTGTAAACTCTATGGTTAGAGAATTGTAATTGATACATCATCAGTAAGTATCAAAGTGTCTGCCATGTGAGATTCAAACAACTAGGAGAGTAAGTAAATAAGAAAGAAATGAATTTATACCGAATGTTTCCACAAGAAAAGCATTCAATTCACTTATTTCCCCAACGTTTTCCAGTTTATATATTTTAAATTTATTATCATTAGCCTTTATTAATAATATATAATAATGAATTTTATTATGGCATTTTCATATACATATAGTAATGTCTTCTGATCTTCTTACACAATATATATATATATATAATATATATATATATATATATATATTATAATATATATCCAATTGAGTTTAGTGTTGTCCACATGGTCAATGGTCCTGGTGTGAGATTATTTACAGGAGAATGGGTTTCTTAACTGTGGCTACACTACTGAAGAAATTCTTTCCCTGCTGACTACCAACTCTTTCCCTAAGGATTACTGACTTCCTTCAGGTAGGGGGTGGAGACTTGTGAACCCTTCTATCCTAGCAACAATTGTCTGCCCATAAGTCCTCTGGGAATGGGCTGAAGACAACAAGTTAACAGACACAATCTTGTGAAGATGGTCACAATCTTGTGATGTGAGATCAGGGGCGCAACAGTAATGTCTTAGTCCAAAGACAGCATTCTACCTCACTCCACTTCTTCCTATGACTCTTCCGTTCTTCCTGTCCCATCTTCAGTGACATTCCTCGAGACTTGGATTGGCTGATATAAAAGCCCTATTTATGGCAGAGCATTCTTTACAGTCTCCAATTCTTAACATTTATTTGGTCAGGTTTGAGTCCCTTTTGTTCTTACTGACCATTGGAAAAGAGGAACTTCTCTGACCCAGCTGATGGTAGCATTAACCCATGGTTATGAACAATTATGAAGATGGCAATTTCATGGGACATCCTGTCCATTCAGCAAAATCAACAGCAGTAGCTTCCCCACTACTGTCTATGGGCCCTCACTGTCAGCCATGAGCTTTTGGTCAGGTTTGTATACCAGATGTGGATTCTCTCCTGTGGAGATAGACTTAAAACCAACCCAGGAGTGTCATTGCCCTGCATTATTCTATCTTGCCAGTATTGCACCAATGGGTATTTCTTGCCTGGTCAGTTTGTTGTGTAGCATACTAGATCCACAAGCTGAGTAAACTTTTCTTTGATGGCATGTCTCCTTCCGTGTCCTGCACAGCACTTTCCTACCCTCTGAAAGCTAGCCAGCAGAGAAGAGAATTCCACCCTGTTTCCTGCTTGGTTTTTCAGTGCCTTGTGACTAAAGTGTGTGCTGAAGGAATCATTCTTTTTCAACTGGATAAATGTGGCCCTAAACACTGAGTCAATGAGGGAATGTGTAAGCATATGAATGACTAAGGAGAATGTTCCTGGTGGCTCTCTGCATAGTCCAGATTTTAAAATCCTACAAATTCTGCACATAGCAAACCTAGTGAATCCTGAAAATAAATTTAAAAAAAAAAATGAAAGTCTCCCTAGTCATCACCCTCTAGGGATATCGTTTCAGCCACTTAGAGATGTGACGAGCAGATGGAGGCCAGGCATTTCCCAGTCAGCTTCTCAGTGCACGCCCATTCTTCTGCCGGCCGAACCAGAAGCATCTGATACAGGTTGTCCCAGAGGGCTCAGTGTGACCTGTGAATGCCTTTCCTCCTTACCATGTGTTTCTGGCATCTGCACCAAGAAATGATTTAGCTGACTCCTGTACATAGACATATCTCTGTCTCTGTGGAAAAACTATGGGCTGCACTTAATACATAAAAAACTGAATAGAGACACACTTGACTACAACACAGGAAGGAGAGAAATGAACAATGTGACATGTCCTACAGTGTGTAAAGCAAGCCATGCTTTCTTCCAGTTTCTGAAGCATTATTAATCGTGTTGCATTTCTACCTCAAAAATGCCTGATTTAGACAATAAGTTATCTAGTCACTGAAACACAGGGATAAGTCACATCTCTTCCCTAAAGACATGATAAACCTGCTTTGTTTGCCTGGTGAGTTATTGGGAGTTAAGGAGCACCAGGTTGTCTTCTGAGCCCTGGATGGGTATTCTCTTATTGATAGCAGCCTGTGCACACAGTGATAAGAATTGTGGAAGGAATCTCAGCAAAGCAAATGTAAATATTAGACTATTTGATAGGATCATTTCTGAGCTTCCTGTAAATGGTGGAAGCCTGCAAGCCACATCTGAAATGCTGATCAGATCTTGGGACATCACTGGTGTCAATAACTAGCTTATGTTCATAAAACTTTTCATACTTTCACATATAGACATCGTATGGATGAGAAGCTCTTTCTCACCACAATAGCTGCTCTGCTCCCACTGACCAGGGAATTTAGGTTCATTGAGACTACAATATCATCTCTGGAAGCAGATTGGGGTCTGCAGATCATTGAAGAGATATTTATTGCTTATATTAGTAATATAATATATATATAATATTATCTTTTCTGTGAGCTAGTTTCCTCATCTGCAAAATGGGAGAGTTATAGCCCCAATCTTTGTTACAGCTACCGCTTAGCACTGCGTAACTGTAGGGTATAATCATCACCTATTAACACTTTCATGGTCTCTAAAGAGAATTTTCAGCCTGTGGAGAAAGCCACTTTGAAGAGCAATGAGAAGTGGTCATTGCATATAGCAAAGGCAAGGGACAGCTAAATCATACATTTTATCATATGTCCTTTAGCATTATCCATATCATCTAATGCTCCCAACCCCAATATTTTGAAATTTCTGTACCTCTGTGAACCAAAGTGACAATAAAATAAATTTAATTAATTAGAGAAGATGATTATTTTAGTTAACCACAATTTTACATAATGTATCCATCAACATTTCTTTGTTCTAAAGGACCCAGTTTGGCATGAAAGAGTGAAGTAATATAAAGTTCAATTCTCCTTAACATCATCTGGTTGCATTCTCCTTGTAAGTCAGATAATTAAATAATTCATCTGTAATTATTAGTATTAATTTTGTACATCCTTCCTAGTTCCAAGCATTATTATTCTTTCATGTAGAGTGGCAATTATTGTTAATTTAATTCCATACTCTACACTGACTCCCTTTAAATGATTCTAAACCTAAAACTATTGTGTTTCTTTCCATCCTAAAAAGATGTACTCACATAACTTTTTCATTTCTTAGCTCATTTAATTTGTGATTTAGTTAGGTAGTTTTCCAAAGTTAATTTGGTCTTATCTGATATCTAGATTTTTGTTGTTGTTTTCTCTGTAATATACAATTCATGAACAATTATGCTTTTTATTGTTCTAGAATAATTTGTTTTTTTAGTGAGGGCTATAAGGATTCTTAGAAATTATGGCCTATCACTCTTTCCTTTCATGGACATGAGACCTGTAGATGGTTGGTGATTGTCACAGATTCTGTTATTTTCACCCCCTAGAATTTTATCATTATGTCCCTTCCTTTTGAAATGCTTCTGTGGTCAAGAATGGTCCTTAGCTATAGGAGGGTTAGGAGAAAAATCTAGAAGGTAGGACTCTATGAGATTATGATGTTCATTGTAATTTAAAAAAATGACTCGAGAGAAAGACACCATGTGACAGAATTCAAGTAGAGTGGTTTTTTATTAAGGGAAAAAGATGGTAAAAGGGGAAATGGGAGGGGTGGGATGGGGAGATTGGCCTGGGGGGGCACACAGGAGCAGTGGAAAAGAGGAGAGGCAGAGAGAGAGAAAGAGAAACAGACAGAGAGAGGGATGGGAGGTGGGCAGAGCCTTTTAAAAAGGGAACATATTAAAACATATTGAATAGGCACAGGTGGTACTCTTAGTGGCAGCAGCTGGGGGCATATCCTGTCAGAACTCCAAAGGCAAGCCTGTACAAATGCCTAAATACTAGTAATGGTAAGCCAAGATTTGAACCTGGTTCAGCTGTTGAAAGTCCTTAAACAGTGAGGTATTAACAGTAGATGGGAAGAAATGGCCAGGACCTGAAACTCACAGGAAGATTTGTTTAAGATTATGGGAGAGAGGGAGGGCTAGGGATGGAGGGGGCTCATGTCCTGAGAGCAACAGCCTAGAACTCAGTGGGAGATACACAGGTGAGCAGGTATCTCTTCCAAGGCCTTCCATAAACCACAGCTGGGTGTTAGGCCCTGAACACCCTCACTCTGGAAAGTTCACTGAGTCTGCCCTTCCTCTCCAGGTTGTAAAGTTCCTGTTCAGATGCCTATGCAGCTCTCCTGGCCTTTGCATATCCTTCCTGGCTATGCTGTATTGGCTTCTCTCTTTCTGGCTCATCCTGCACAGTTCTCTAGTGGGCCTTTGGAGTAGGGCACAAATGTAGCTTTATCAAGTGTTCATTTGAAGTCTCAGTAGCTCTTTTTAACTTGCACGCTGTCCAAATATAGATTCCTACCCTCACAGGTATCTCTGGCTTTACTCTAGCCACACCAGCCACACCCACTTACTCTGTTGATCAGCAATATGCAGGCTTTCTGAGATTATCAAGGAATTCTCTAGCCATTATTTCCCAGCCTCCTTCACTGCTTTCTCTTGTTTCCTGGGCCAGCCCGGGTGCTATCGATACATCAACTCTCCCTGTTCCTCTTTGAAGCTGTGCAAGAGATGCCTTTTTTCTTCTTCTTTCACTGTGCAGCTAGTTCACTGGAGTAAAGTCCTTTATGTTTGAGTACCTACCCAAGGCTGAGGAATAGTAACTTTCTAACGGTTTGCCAAACCTTTTTCTTGTTACATGGTTCAGAAGGCAAAGGCAGAAACTGTTAGTGGCTTAAAGATTACAGGAGCTTGTTTCTCATTTGTGATTATATTAAGGATGAGTGAATGGTCCTGGGTAATGACAATTATCTCCTCTACAGTCATTTAGGGACTCAAACTTCATCCATAGGTAACTGCTCAGTTAGAGTTGGACCACAACTCATTTTAGTGGCACCTGGAAGGACAGGGAGCCCATCACTCAAGCGCTGGCCTCTGTGGCTCTAGGGCAATTATCTAATCACCATCTTATTGTAATAAAGGAAACACCTAAATGAACCTGACCCTGATGTGCCATGGTTCCACTCACACCTTTTATAGTTCATGGTGGTGCAAAAGTGACGAATGCCTATTAGACACACTTTGACTTTTAATTTCTGTCCCCAAATGGGGACAATTTTAGCCAAGTCCAATTCCCAGCCAGCAACTGATCAGAAGGAAAATCCATCAACACACAATGTGTGTTAGGCATCTAATGTTGGAAGCTCTATACGATTAGGTATAGCCAGTGCACTAATACTGATGGCTTTATTGAGGCCTTCATAACTGTGATTTATACATATGTGGAGAGGTAGGGAGGACAGACTGAGGTAAAGAGCAAGCAGTATCCACCAATGTGGCTTCTGTCTTTCCTTTGTGTCTGCATCTCTGACTTCGTTGCTTTATTTCAAGTATCATGGCCACAGGATTGTATGCTTGCCATGTAGAAAATGTTAGCCTTTATGCAAATATATCAACCCTCTGATACCAATGGATCTTCTGCCTTCATTTCTTATTTTCCCTGAAAAAATTATCATAAGCTGTCCCACTTAAACTGTCAGGTTTTAGTTCCCTTCTGTATGAAGAGTAGTTCCCGCACATTAATTTTGTCTTATTTCTTTGTTTAATTAGACAATCTCTATTTGGCATAACCCAAGCCTGATTTAAATTTCCTTTTTTCCCTCATCTATTGTTTCTCTTATAGCATCTTCCAGGAACTGTACTAATTTAGTGAATCTTTTATTTCCATCAGCCTCATCAAGCAAAGAAGGTATTTTTTTTTTTTCCTGGATGTGTTTGTGAAAATTCTTTTGTATGACGACTTCCTCTTCTGGGTTGATCTTTTGTCCTTCTTTGTTATGCCATTGCTGTCAGTACCAACAAGGATGCTCTGAGGAGAGATGCTAGTGTTAAGGGTGGTGCCTGCCTCTTTCAAGGCACTGAATTTGAAAGGCCCTTGAAAAGCATCTGAACTTCTCTGACTATCCCTTACACACCTAAGTAAGAATTCATTTTTGAGTATTTCTGAGGTCTATCAATGGGCCCAGCACTGTGTACAGAATTCATAACACAGAGCTTGTTTATTTTTCTTAATCTTATGTTTAGATTTTCCTAGGGGTGGGAGTATTCAATGTTCTCCCTTACACGACAGAGTATCAGGCTCATGTTGTTTTATTGGTCAAACTGCCCTAATGTGATATAATCTGAATCTGGGGAGAAAATGAGTTCCTCTGACTCCTGTCCCTCCCAGCCCCAAGTGAGCCATGCCTTGAGGCCATGAAACTGGTTGGAGCAGTCCAGTCTGTAACAATCCCTGCCACCTGTTCTCTGTGCTTAGACAGTCTGTCCCAGTGTTCTGCTCTCTTCATGGACTTCTACATCAGTGTGAATAAAGCCGGGTTTCCAATAGATGGGGAGAAAAGGACCACATCCCCTATCCTTCTCAGACACAGAGCATCTAGCCTGTTGTTTGTACCTATCATCTGTGCCTATACTAACTAAGAACTTAACCAATATCATTTACATGTCTCAGGCCTTTGTCACTACCCACACTGGCTCATTTGATCACTGAGTTTCAGGGAATACTCTGGTATTGACTTTATGGGCCCTCTTCTGGAGGAGAATTGAGAGGTTTCTCCTCTCACCCTTCTGCTGCCTTCCATGTCTTGTAGACATCTTTACCCTTGGGATATTAGACTTTTTTTTAGCTTCATGCCACACCAAAGACATGCTTCTTAGAATATCTATTCACTGAGAAATCCTAGGTAGCACTCTCTATAGTTGTTGTTTTCAAGTTTATGACTAGGAAACATAATATTTCAAGTAAGCACATAGTTGTATATCCAGCATCCTGTAAAGTCACCTTTGTGGGGAGCTGAGGAAGTTTTGAATGAATGTATAAAGAGCAGATGAAGTCTTGAGTAAAGGTGTGTTGTTGACATGGGCATGGCTATGTCAAGGACCAATGCCCTAGCCTCTTGGGAGTGGCAAATCTTTCTCCCATATGGATGAGGCTTGTAACTAGCCAAGCTTTTCTCTAGTCTAAGTGTGAATGCTGGCACTATGTGAAAAAACCAGCATTGCAGCTTCCTCCTTGCCAATGACTGCATCCTGAGATTACTCCCCTGCAGGGACCTTCTACTGAGACTAGCTAATCCCTCCTTCTCTTGACATAACTAATGCATGTGCTGAGGTTCTGGGTTGTTGCATATTTTGCCCTTCTTCAGCAGAGTGAGCTCACCCACCCCGCCCCCAGGTCTTCTGTATGTGTACCTGTGTGTCTGTCCTTTCTTCATTCCCTTGTTGCCCCAAGTTCGATTTCCAGGGCCAAGCTGTGTTGCATGTGATGTATCACCTGGTTATCCAAGATGCACCTTATTAATCTGCCTTGCCTGACACTTTTTTCTTCTTATTTTCCCCAAGTACATAAAACAGAAATCAGCTGCCACCTTCTGCATCCATATTCCCCATAAGCCTCTTACCCAGGGATCCATGGGTCTTGTGAGACTCATTCAGCAAAGACAGGGCTTAGTGTGCCTGAGCTTTAGGTAGCAAGAATCTTTGATTGACCCAGAGGCAGCTAGATGCATGGGATATGCTCTCTGATTGCTGCCTGTGCTCTTCTGTATATGCCCGATGCCTCCTTATTGACCCTATCCTCAGTCGTACTGGTGGAGACACACGTATGCAACTTAAGTCAAATGTGTGCCCCTAGTCTTTATTGCATGTAAAAATGTCTTCGCATAATTGTAATAACTTGTTATTCTGTCCTTGTTTCTCTCCTTTGACAAAGTAGTCTTCTTTAGGATAAGCACCAGCCTCTTGCTACTTGGTTCCTCCAGCCCATTGCTCAGCCATGTCACATCATACTTATGTGGTGGATGGTATGATGTTAACATCCGATGTCAGCTTGTCTGTATTCATAATAAAGGGAGAGACACACCTCTGGGTGTGTCTATGAGGTAGTTTCCAGTAATGTTAAACAAAAGGAGAAAGACCCTCCCTCCTTGAATGTGGGTGGCACCTTCTCATGGGCTGGGATCCTAGACTAAATTAAAAGGGAAAAAAAGGAGAAAGAAGCCAGATGACTAGTACATTTCTCTCGGCTGCCTAAAGCAATGTGACCAGCTGCTGAACATTCCTGTTAACCATGTTTTATTTCCTGCCTCAATGGACTTTATCCTCTCACACAATGAGCCCAAATAAACCATCCCTCCTTAAGTTGCTTTCCTCCTGGTATTTCAAGCATGTGGTGTCCTTGGAGATTCCCAACACTGTCACTGCTGGAGCCTGGTGTTCTGCATGAGAAGGGCTTGGTAAGCCTAGGGCTAGAGACAGGTAACCTCTCACTTCTCCTTCACAGCAGGCCTTTGCAGGCTATGCCTTTCTCTTCCCACAAATACATTCCTCCCCCAACCACTCTGTGCCAGATGGCATTTCCCAGCGCCTGAGTGGCCCTGGCTATCTTGAGTCAATTGTCATTCTGACAACACAGAGGAGTTTGGAAAAACACTTTAAGATCTTGGGGCACTGAGAATCAGACAGGACATGATTGTAGAGCAGACTCCAGAGCAGATCTCAGCTCCCTGGCTGTGGCCTGGTGCCAAGCATTGGCTCTACTGAAGACAGAGCAGCCGTTTTGAAGTGCTGTGGATTTAAGCTGAAGAATCAGTCAAACATCTCCCCAGGCAGCCAGTAGTGGGAACAAGGCCTATATTTGATAATGGAGAGTTGCAGAGAGAATGGCCGAGACTGAGCTCCCTCTGTGCCCCCCAGTGATAAAGCATGCTACGGAGCAGAAATTAAAATGAGAGAAGCAGTGGGGAGGACAAAGCTGCACTCCTTAACATAGCAGCAAGCAGTAGGTTGGTTCATATCAGGAAATCAGGCGTGAGGTTGGGAGACTTGGAAGGGCTTGAAGACACATTTCCTGGTTGCTATTGTGATGAAAAGCAGGCTACTGGGAGAAGGGGAGTCTTAGTTGTACACATCCCTCCCCAAGGCCTCTGGCAGGATTCTCAGGTAATGTAGAACAGGAGAGCAGGTAGCACTGGTCAGAGGGAAGGAGGGCCTCTTTGCTTGTACCTGTCATTTCTTTAAGCCCATTCCATTCCCTGATACCACTACTTCCCTGGTGTGTGGTTGGGAGCAGAGAACAGTGGATAATGGGAAGGCCACGGATTTGATTTCAACACCGTGTTTATATCAGTCCCCTGCATGCAGCAGAAAACCATAGCCATATTGCCTTCTTTAATGTTCTAGTATATTAAGTGGAAAAAATCAATGCAGGCGAATCTTCTTCATCTGAAATGCTTGAGATGAACTCTATTTTGGATTTCAGGTATTTTTCAGATTTGGGACTACATTTGCAGACACACAGAGGTACCTGGAGGATAGCATGCATTCTAAACATTGAATTCATTTATATCTCATATACATCTTCTCTGTGTAGCTAAAAGTAATTTCGTGCACTATCTTTTACATGTCTGTGTTTTGACTGTGATTGATCACATGGAGTCAGGTGTAGGATTTTTTTTTTTACTTCGGGCATTGTGTTGACACACAGAACGCTTCAGTTTCTGAAGCTCAGGTTTTGAACTTTCACGTTACTGTTGATCAGTCTCTACTGAGCTCATGGGGTCATAGTGAGGCAAAAGCATATATCGTGAATGTACCTGATACTGAATAAAGTTGGTAGCTAAGAATCTGAAGCTGTGAGAAATTTGGATCTCGAAAGCTTAGAGGGGTTAGACATCTTTGCAGTCCACCCATCTGAAAGATCCACATTGAAAATGCTGCTATGTGCCTGTGATCTGCAACCACAGGAATGATTTTATGCCCTTTTGCATTAGCCCAAGGGTATCTAACCCAATATGACTTTATTCATTATATGAAAACAAGAGAACCAGAGGTAGGTTATACCTGTCTATAATCCCACCACTCAGGGAGGTGAGGCTGGGGGCCGGGGGTCCTGAGTTTGAGGTTATCCTCAGTTGTTAGGGGACAGCAAAGTGTCAAACAAAAAACAAAAGGCAAAAAGTAACTTGTAATGTGGCCCAGTAAGCTATTGGAGTAAGGCCAACACTTCTTGGATCTACTAGTTGCTGACAGTTAGAATTATTAATGAATGAATTAATGTATTAGTCTATAATTAAAATACTTTCTTCCTTCTGGAAGGAGAGTTTCTTCATAGAACCCACAAGAATGTGGTCTTTTATTGTTCTGCATTAGCTTATCAGAAAGTCACCCTATGTGTTAGCTGAATAAATAACGTAGTATGGCCTCCATAAATCCAGGTGTCACTGCCCAAAGATCAAATGGCCAATTGTACTGGGAACTCATAGGCCAGGACAGAAGCCCAGAAATGTTGTGGTGTGATGACTTAAAAAGAAATCCTTAACTGTCAACAACAGCACATAGGGACTATGGACCCAAGTAGAAATGCCATTTTCTGGGATAATTCATTTCCCAATTGTGTAACACAGTCATGCTTAGTGTTCTGTGTGCTCTTTGCAAACTAATTTCAGTCAAATTACATTTTACAATCTGTTCAAAATGGGTTTATGATAATCATTGTAATTCTTTTCCTTTTCATCTGTCTGTATCTTTTTTCTTCAATTTCATCCCTCCTTTCTTCCTTCCTCTCCCTTCTTCCTCTCTCTCCTTTGAAATGTACCTTCTCTGCTGAGTCACACTGAATGATTGGAGATGAGTCAGTCAACAGTCTTTGTTCATTTTACTATCTCTCTGTAGTTTCTTTTACTCGTTGCTTTATTAAGAAATACACCTCCTTCCAAGAAATCACCGCATCATCTAGACTGCCTGAATTAACCTTAAGTGTCTCCTGAAGGTCTCTCCACAGCACACACCTTGCCTCAGAGACACAACCTATGAGATTTGTACCTCTCCAGGAAATCATCCAAAGTTGGAAGAGGTATGTATTTCACCATTTATTTCACTGCATTTGGATCCCCTAAGGACATTTGGTAATGTCTGACAATAGTTTTGTTTATTGCAGATGGTGGTTAATAAACAGATGCAATGGATGCCCTCAGTATCCTGTAGTGTTCAGGCATTCCACATAGCAAGGGGTGATTTAGGTCAAAATGTCCGTCACACCTCTGTTGAGTAGCCCTTCTCTTTCTCATAGCAAATAATTCCTCATGTTATCACACATAGGTCCATAGTCCCTATGTGCTGTTGTTGACAGTTAAGGATTTCTTTTTAAGTCATCACACCACAACATTTCTGGGCTTCTGTCCTGGCCCATGAGTTCCCAGTACAACTGGCCATTTGATCTTTGGTTCAATGCTATTTGAACCAAAAGGCTCAAACTCAAATATCTACGTTGTTCAACCAGGCAGTGGCTAAGTTTGCAGCAGTAGGTAATACAGGAGAACTGGAAAACATAGATCCTATTGAAAAGGTCCAGTTCAATTTCGGTGTGATATGAAAACAAAGGACAATTTTGTAAGGTCATTAGATCTTTTTCATTTATTTCTTGGTGTGTGTGTGTGTGTGTGTGTGTGTGTGTGTGTGTGTGTGTGTGTGTAGAGGTCAGAGGACATCTTGGAATCAATTATCTCCTTCAATCCTGTGGGACCTAGGGACTGAACTCAGGTCATCAGTGTGGTGGTATATTGTTTGTGATATAATAAAGCCACTGGAGATCAGAATGCAAAGCTAGCCACACTAGTCAGCTATAGAAGCTGGGCAGTGGTGGTACACAACTTTAATCCCAGGACTCAGGAGACAGAAGCAGATGGATCTCTGTGAGTTCAAGGCCACCCTGGGCTACATGAGAGTGAATCAATCTAAAAGTGAAACAGAGCTTACACCTTTAATCCCAGCACATAAGTGTAGGTCAGAGGATGATAACCTGTAGGAACCAGTGCTCTCTCCTTCTGCTATGTGGCTCACAGGAATCAAAACCAGGTCATCACGCTTGCCAGCAAGTGCTTTTACCTGCTGAGCTGTCATATCAGCCCTGTTTCATCACTTATACTTACAAACATAAACATCATCCAGATTGGTGGAACAGCACATGATGTTTCAATACATATGTACACTATGAATTATCTAAATGAAATTAAATATGTCTACCTTCTAAAACATTTCTCAATTCTTTAGGGAGAGATGCTCAATAGCCGTTCTAGCTGCTTTGAGATGTATAGTACATTACTAGGTCGGGTCCCTCTACTGCATAGCCATTTCCTCCTCCCCAATTCATCTCTTTATTTGCTGTGCCTTCATTCAAAACACAATCTCCCGGTGCTCATTTGGAAAGGCATTCTACAGCTCCCAGATTTTGTGCACAGGCTCCTCTGAGTCCATACAAGCACCACTAATTTGTCCATTTTGATTGAATTGTGCTATAGTGTAAGTGACTGGACTATGTCAACATGCTGCTGAATTCATAAGTGTGTTTGGATGAAGTAGATGTGTGGGCTTATTTCACTAGTGGATCCCTCGGGTTGCTTGTTACATCTCTAAGTGCTGCCTGTATTCTTGCTCTGCTCTGGAGGTGAGCTGTCTGGCTCCCCCGGGCACGCCAACTTTGCTCAATATTCCCTGGGCTTATATTTTGTTGACTCAAGTGTGGCTTAGCTGCTATCATTAGCCACATCCACTCTGCTCTATTTTCCCCAAGTAAGACTTACAAACATAGGATTATTGCCTGTCACCTGGACCCATAGGGAATCTCTGACCCACATTGTTTTGGAATAACCAAGCTCTGGGAATCTCAGCTATTTCAGAGCCAAGGATATAATCTGTGTCAGAATGTACCAAGTACACTTGGCATGGACACTCCTAGAATTTTACTTTCCTCCAATGCCAAATTGCACATATTTTTTGTGACTTATCAGAGAGATATAATTAAGTTGTCTAAATGTGAAGAAGTGTCTATGTGTGCACATGTGCACATGCATGTGTGGTAGTTATTTATAATCGGCTTACAAGTACTAAAAGTATGTTGCTTGTAATGGAGACACAGTTTGAAGGTCTTAGATAAAAAAGGAGTTTCTTGTATTCCTTATATTATTCTCACATTCCATATACTATTCTGGTGAATTTGGAGGAGGTATGGTTTAAAAGAGGATAGTATATACTATGTAACAATGTATTCAATAATGCATTCAAAAATAAAAACATTTCTCTCTGTGCTTTATGTCTAAGGAACATAGTCATAGTTTCTCAGAGAGCCCCGTAGACTGAGGTTCTATCCTCCTGTACTTGGCTTCAGATTCTTGATGGCAAACAGAAGAAAAAGTTTGGTACCCCCATTTTAATTGGTTGTGGGTGTCTCTAATGTTCTCTGTCTATTGCAAAGAAAGTTTCCTTGATGATGGGTAAGGGCTACACCTATCTGTAGGTATAAGGACAAATATTTAGAAAGCAGTTAGGGATTTTTCTGCATTAGTAAAGTGACAGTTGTAGGTCCTCCTCCAAGATCCATGACTTCACTAGTCCCGGATAGTTGACTAGTTTTCCAGTACCTCTTGCTGAGCAGGTCTTAAGTCGGATCAGGGAGCTGTTGGTTCCAATCCTAACGGATACATCCATGACACAACTCCAACAGCTAAGGGTCAGGGATCTTTGAAATAGGTGGGGTGGAAAGAGTATAAGAGCCATAGGAAGAGTGAGTTTGCTATGAGATTGTGTTCCCTAGAAATGTCAGAAGCTCCAGCCATAAAGTCTCAACAATGTGACTGGCTAAACATGAGCTGAACAAGGACAGCAGCAATAGACTTGTTCACATGGCCTGGGGAGACCCCTTGAGGCCCCCACCCTATACAAAGAACTCCAACTAAGGAATGCTGAGATTGGGAGAAATAGTTATCAATAGAGAAGGATACACCAATGGTTATCCAATGTCAAGTGGTCGCCCTGGGATATATATATATATATATATATATAACATTATACAGACTTGAGAAGGTTGCATTTAGGTATTTAGGATTATATATGTATGTGATATACACATATATGTATGTGACAACAATTATTAAAAAAGAAGCTATGAATTTGAAAGAGAGCAAGGAGTGTTAATGGGAGAATTTAGAGGGAGGAAAGGGAAAGGGGAAAATAAGTAATTATGATTTCATCTCAAAACTTACATATTGATTTTAAAAGCTTGGAGTATTTCACAAAGGCTGTTTCAGACTTCCCAGCAAGAAGTGACACACTTCTACTCACATTTTATTAACTGAAGTGGTCACATGGCACATATACCTATTAAAAAAGGATCAGATGACTCCTAACAGTCTGTATTTTTAGAGCAATCTCAGCCATCTTAATGAACAGGAACTGATTTACATGTCCTGGGTCAATAGGAAATAAGAGAGAAAGACATCACACTTCCCAAACTGAATGTAGGGCCTGAGGGTGTAAGGTAGTGAGAAGGGGCTTTCCCAGCCTTCACCGTGTCCTGGCTTAGATGTCAACACTGCCGAGCAAAACCACAGCATATCCAAACACACAACAGAACAAAATGCCCTACATCTCTGCAGAGTGCTCTACAAGGCAGGGACAGGGAACAGCTAACAGTCTGTCTCCTCTGTCACGCACAGCAGCAAATTCATTCCCTTTGACTGGTGTTTTCAGACAGTTATTTTGGTATAGTTCATAGAGTATATTTTTCACAAATTTTAAGTGACTACTTTTGGTGACTGCCCAGATGATCCAGAGAGCCCATTTAAAGCCAGTCTATTGTGGCTGCCACCACAAGGACAGACTTTCAACCAGCAGGTTTCAGCCTCTGTAGAACTGCCTTTTCTAGATTTTTAATGTGTTACAGTTCATAGAGTGCATTTTTTTCAGATATAGTCACATATAGTCTAAGGTAGACTTGAATTAGACATGTAGCCTAGGATGACCCTAAACC
This sequence comes from Cricetulus griseus, assembly GCF_003668045.3. Taxonomy (NCBI): domain Eukaryota; kingdom Metazoa; phylum Chordata; class Mammalia; order Rodentia; family Cricetidae; genus Cricetulus; species Cricetulus griseus. The sequence goes on along the minus strand of NC_048596.1, from coordinate 126,491,187 downwards.
TTTGATCCTCCGTTGTGCACAGATTCTATAAACTCCCCCAAATCACCAAGAGACCAGATCTGATGCAAAAGCAAGGAGCCTTTTTAATTTATGAGTTAACTGGAATTAACTTGGGTCCTCTGTCCAGGTGGAGGGACCCTGAGCAGCAGTGGGGGCAGGGAATATATTGGTGGTAGAGCAAGTGGGGGTTGTCTGGGAGTCTCCTAGTTTCATAGAAACAGTCTCAGGACTGGTGCACCTCCGGGCTTGGGCAACCTGTCCTGAGTTGATTGGTGAGCTGCAGAAAGGTTACGATGTCTAGAGGCCATCCCAGGGCAATTGCTATGCCCTGCATTCCACTATTATCAGTAAAGCACATCCAGAGACGGCCAGCTAACTTCTGATTGGTTCCTTGCCATATGGTATCTGGCAATTGCTTCCTAGTGATTAAAGCAAGGTCTGGGGCTCAGAACATGCTGCTGAGTCAGGTGACTACATCTTGCTGGGTCTTTTCTGCAGCCTGTCACGAGCCCTTCATCTCCTGCCTCTACCTATCCAGGACTAGAGTGTGGTAGTTTGAAAGAAAATGGCCACCAAGGGAGTGACACTATTAGGAAGTATGGCCTTGTTGGAGGAAGTGTGTCACTGTCAAAGTGGGTTTTCAGGTCTCATATATGCTCAAGCCACACCCAGGAAACAGTTCACTTCCTGTTGCCATTGGATCAAGATATAAGGACTGTCAGCTCCAGTACCATATCTGCCTGCATGCTGTCTTGGTCCTGATGTGACAATAATGGACTAAACCTCTGAACTGTAAGTGAGTCACCCCAGTTAAATGTTTTCCTTTTTAAGAGTTGCCATGGTCATGGTATCTCTTCACAGCAATAGAAACCCTAATGAAGATATAGTGCATGCACCACCAGGCTTCATGTATGTGGTGCTAAGGATCTGACTAGGGCCTTGAGCATGCTGGGCCAGCACTCTGCAAACTGAACTACACCTCCAGGCCAGGCTAAATATTATTCTATAAACATTTTCTTTATCTTTTTATGGGTTGACAGGCATTCATTTGTTTCCATTTGGGAGGTTATTATAAGTCACATTACTATGATATTTGTTTATAAATGTTTATGAAGGCATTTCTGTAGAAATTCCATATTGGTGGGTCATATGGTAAATTTATAGGTGTTTTATCTTTCCTTTTAAGCAAAAATTATTTTCCAAAGTGTTGCTAATTGACCTGGCAGAAATGAAGGAGGTTTCCACTTTCTCTATGACCTCTGAGACACCAGCTCCTGTCGGTCCTTTGACAGCTGTCTCAATGGTGTGTGATGGATCTCACTGTAATATTGACTTTGTTGGTCAGCTTTTCCTGCCTCCATCAGCCATTCATCTGTCACCTCTCCTACTTAGAAGAGTTGGTATTATTATGTCTTAGTGATAGAATTCTTTAAATGATAGATTTTTCAGCACAGCTGTCTGGGTCTTAAATGTTCTTTAGGCAAAATAAAGTTAATTTAGTTCCTTGTGAGTCTATTCTTATTTTTGGTTTCTGTTGGAAATTCTGTTCCAGAATTTGTGTTTCTACAGCAACGCTGCACTTTTCATTTAAGTCTTTTGCTTTGTTATCATAAAGTTTTCAAGAGAATGCATTCCTTTTAATCTCCTGTAATTTTCATAGGACAAATAGAGATGTTTCCTCTTTATTTCTTATTTCTTGATTTCTAATTTTCATCGTACATTCTAGTTAGAATTTTGTCAATTTTGTCAGTCTTTTCAGAGGGCAAATGTTTTATTTTAGCTTTTGTTTTCTACTTCGTGGGGTTCTATTTTTTTCTTCATAACTTCCTTGTTTCTATGGCTGTGACTCATTATGGTAACTCTAGGTTGTTATAATGTCAGCTTAATCATTGACCTATGCATGACCTTTCTTTTCTTTTAATTAAAGATTTAACACCTACACATTTATTTCTAAGGCTAACTTTAGTTGCCTCTCATATATTTTATATTTTGTGTTACTGATTTCATTTATGGTAGTTTAAAAGGTTTCTATTTTTATTCTTTGAGAATTTCATGCATATATTTATATAATGGATTTTAGTTATTTTTGCTCCTTTACGCTGTTTTATCCTTCCTTGTTCTGCCATTTAAAAAGCCTCCTTATTCTCAATAAGTCCCTGCGTGTGTGTGTGTGTGTGTGTGTGTGTGTGTGTGTGTGTGTGTGTATGTGTGTGTGTGTGTGTGTGTGTGTTTAAGGGATCCACTGAAGTTGATTCCTGTTATTTGCAAAAGCATAGGTAGGAAGCTATTTATTGGCACACCAACAGCTTCTCTTAGGCTATTCCACTGAAGAAAATGACGTCACCTTCCTGAGTAATCATTAGCTGCCAATAGTTCCTCAGAAAGGAGTGGAGCTTTATGAGCCCTTCCTTCTTTCATGATGAAATGATCACAGGTCCAATATTGTGCAGGTCATATGCTGGTAACCACAGCTGCAGGGAGTTCATGAAAGCAAGGGCTACATAAAGTTCAGAAGATGTATTTTTAGGTCATTCCTCTCATTCTTTGGCTTTCAAATTCTTCCCAATCCCGTTTTGTCTACATTCCATGAGCGTTGGAATGAGTAATACAACTGTTTCATTTTGAGCCAGCACAATACCATCACTTCTTGGAACTGAGTAGTTGTGAGTCTTTGCATTAACCACATCCCACTGTAATAAGTTTCTCCAAAAAAGGCTAAGAGCGGCACTTACTATGAATATAAATGAATATTTAGAAAGCTGTTTGACAATATGTATGTTTAGCAAAGCAACTCTTGCCTTCTCAGCCATGGGGCTCTTGACCAGGTTTGCAGTGCCAGGCATCAGTTGTCAGCTTGATTCTGTCCTTAACTCTAATAAGAAAGCATTTTGTTGTCTTCATAACATCCATGCCATTATTATACCACAGACTTATCTTGCTTAGAAAGGACATTATTATAGTTCCCAGGGTGCAGGTGGGTAAGGTTATTGTCTGATTTCCTTTGTAATGTTTATTTTTATTTCTTATGGATTATTTAAATAAATGATTGGGAACAATTTGGCAGATCCTCAAATTTTGTTTGTTGTTGACTGTTATTTGGATTTTTGTGAGTAAAGACTACACTTTATGTGATTTAAATCTACTTACACTTTACACACACAGACACCATACCAAAAACCTTCTACCCTCAGATTTTTCTAACCAAGATGCATACTCATTTTATCTATAACAGTAGTCTTTTCTCTTTCTTTGTTAGTAAAATATCTACACATGAGGGTCTTCTACATTGTACCCCAATACAGTTTTCATTGTCAACCGGTATAAGGGCTTCCCTTCTCTGTCAGAATTTCAGAGTTGCAGAATTGAGGGTATATTGTGGCACGGAGTACCTGAAGAGTTGCAGATGAAAGAGACATTTCTCTCTGAGTCCTGGGAGTTTTTTTTTTTTTTTTTTTTTTTTTTTTTGTCTTGAGTTTTTCTTTAATGGGTGTTTCTCAAGTTAGACATTTTTGACTGACTTCCACAGACTGTAGTCTTTGTCTCTCAGGGTTCTCATTTCTCCATTGTTTTTCAGAAAGAGGATTGGCTTTGTCTTCATGTTGTCATTATGACTATTTATTGATTTATTTCTCCATTGTTGCTTTAATTCGCACTTTAAAGATATTCAACAATAGTGCATTTTCTTTTTTGACCAAGCAAAATGTTTGTTTACAGTTGATTTACATAGTAATGCATCCTTTTCTTTTTTAATGTCCTCCTTCCTTCTTTTTCTTTCTTTTTTTTTTTTTTGTTTTGTTTTTTGGTTTTCTTGAGACAGGTTTTCTCTGTAGTTTTGGAGCCTGTCTTGGAACTCTCTCTATAGACCAGCCTTGAACTCAGAGATTCGCCTGCCTCTGCCTCCCGAGTGCTGGGATTGAAGGCATATACCACTACCACCTGGAAAGTAATGCTTAGTAAAGATACTTAGACATCTTTTTGTGTGCATGTGTGCAAAGATTATTTAGACTGAATTATTATAATTTTAATTTGTATTTATCCCTTGAAAAATTTATACGTGTATACAGTGCATTTTGAACACACCAAACTCCACAGTCTCACAGGTGTCCCTCATGTCTCTTCCCAAGAATTATTTTCTATATCATCTATCAATTGTAATTGAATCCATGTTTGTCAAAACTTAGTGATGGAGAGAAACAAGGACTAAAGTATGAGCATTTGTTTTATACTTTGATGCTAGGGCTTCAACCTAGGGCCTTGTCCAAGCTAAGTGAATGAACTACCACTTAGCTACATCTTCTACCCAAAATTGGCCTTTGGATCCATATGTTGTAGACTGGAACCAGATATGGGAAATTTAAGCTGTACCAAAAGAACAGTTTCAGTTAAGAGAATGTATTAGTTACTTTCCTGTTGCTGTGACGAAACATCATGATTCAAATCAACTTAGGGACAAGTTTCTTTGGGCTTATGATTCCAAAGGGATAAAATTCCATCATGCTTGGAGGCATGGCAGCAAGCGGCAGACATAGAAGAAGGATCCAGAAGCTGTGGGCTCATGCCAGGAAACAGAGATAGTGAACTGAAAGTGGATCAAGGCTACATCCTTTCAAAACTTGCCCTCCTTGACATACTTCTTCCAGCAAGGCCATACCTTAAATTTCCCAAACAGTGCCAATGACTAGGACCAACTATGAGTACTGATTCTATGAATTCCTCAGTCTATGGGAGACATAAACTACCCCAGAGAATATGCATAGAAATCTAGGCTCAACATCTGACAATACTGTGTCATTCCTGCATGGCAAAGGAACAAATTATAACTTAAAGTCTAAAACTGCACAGTCCCCACTGGTGTGGCTCACTCTGAGATTAATAGTGTTGGCTCTCAATAGAGTACTAAAACTATTTTCTTGGATTCTGATATCTGCAACCATCCTTCAGACCCATCAGCAATGAAAAACATCTCATAACATCTTTTTAGGTTAACATACGAAGCAGCAAGTTTTTCTGTGGCCTTTTCATTCATACCTTGTATGGGGTGTCCCTCCCTGCCTCCTCTGTCCCTTCTTCTCATTGCAACACCACCTCGACTGTACTCTTCCTCTCAGCACTCGCCTTTACATTTTCATATGACTTGTGTTCTACTATCTTCCCTGACCCCTCTTTTTTTTTTTCTTTTGTTTTTTCAAGACAGGGTTTCTCTGTGTAGCTTTGGAGCCTATCCTGGCACTCTCTCTGGAGACCAGGCTGGCCTCGAACTCACAGAGATCCGCCTGCCTCTGCCTCCCGAGTGCTGGGATTAAAGGCGTGCGCCACCAACGACCAGCCCCTGACCCCTCTTTTAAAGCCTCTTCCCCCTCCCCCATCTTATGGTCCCTTTTCTAGTTTTTCTGATCTCTGCCTATCCAAAATTCTATATTTAGCAATTGGAAGCTATATCTGCACATGAGAGGGAGCAACTCTCATTTGTCTTTCTGTGCCTGGGTTACCTCACATATAAAACTTTACTCACAACCCAGACGGTGGAGGCCATATTCTCAACCCCGGTGGCATAGCTGTGCAAGATGGCTAGTTACTGGCAATGACACTGTCACCAGTCATAAAGCAAAACAAAGCCTGCTGCCTCCCCATTGGTAAACTTTCTTAGTTGTTTGTTTGGGTTCAGAATTCTGGCTCTACAGGTAGCACAGATGTATCTTAGATACACTGCAGTTGCAGTGACGTGAGATGGCTTAGTCAGTGAGCTGCTAGCCATTCGAGAGAGGACCCGTCGGTTCCTCATCATGTGGGTAAGCAGTGATGCATGGCAGAGCGTGCTTGTAATGTCAGAGCTGGGAAGGAGCTCTCTAGACTAGCAGTCTGGTTTAACTGGTGATCTCTGGGTTCAGTGAGAAGCCACATCTCAATGAATAAGCTGGAGAGATACTGAGGAACACATCCCATGACTATCTCTCTGGACCCTCTGTCCCCAACACACACACACACACACACACACACACACACACACACACTAAAGAAATAGGCAACAAGGGAAGATTAACAACAGGATATTTCTATGGTAGTCAGATAGCACCTGAGTATGAATACTCACAGCCTACACATAACCATGTACTTTTACTAGCTCCATTCTACCCCCTTACATCCCAGGGTCTTCCTAGACACCCACTCCAATCCCAACTTTAAGAATCTATCTAATTCCAAAGTGTCACAATTCATAGTAAAAGGTATCTGTCTCTCAGTGGCACTCTTGATTTCCTGTTTGGAGTGGATCTCCAATTTTTTTACATTTGTTTGAATTGCTTGAAAGAAATGAGTTAATTTTTTTTTTTTTTTTTTTTTTTTGTCCTAGGTTGTCTGCAGAGTTGACAGGATGACTCTCATGCCTGGCAAAGTCACCGTTGCTACGCCGATATCAATATTAATCATACACAGCTTGATAGTGTAATTGAATAGTTTTTACACAGATGATATTAGCAGATAAAATATGGCATCCTCATGAGAAAACATTACCTTGAAATATTAGCATTATGATATGTTAATTTCTTTGGAGGATATGACTACAGATATATGAGCAGAGGTAAATTCTCCAGCACTTGGGCTGACAAATTCTGTGTCAACATAACTCTCCAGGATTTGTATTACCATTTGGTGATGACTTATATGATGATGTATAACAACTTAAGGGGTTTTAAAATGCAGTATTTTGACTAATGTGGTTTGGTAAATAGCATTCGTGATTAGTCCTTTCTCTTTTTCTCCCCCCAATTTCTGTACTACTGACAAAAACCTGTAATAATAATAAAAGTCACCTCTCTAAATGGAAAATGTCCCACTCCATCACCAGTGGTTCCTGGGAGCGATCCAAGTTCTGCTCACAGTGAGGCCAGGGAGCGCTGTGAAGGCAGATTCAGATTCAGCCTGAGCTCCTCCTGTGGCAGCCTGTGATGTCCATCAGAAAGCCTGGGTGCAAAGAGGCTTTTCTTCGGACTTCTGCTACTGTGACTGACTCCTCTATGTGGGAAGGCGAGTGGGGCGGGATGTTTTGAACACAGGTTTCAGGATATGGCTGCCTTGCAGGAATTAGGAACCTCACCCTGGGGAGCAAGGTTCACATGTGGTATTTGCACTCCTTGGCATTCTGGTCAGCTTGACAGATGTCTCAAGGTTCTGTCATTTGGGGGAGACAACTATAGTTGCTATGACTATTATTTATAGCAATTCACTTGCCCCAGAACTGACTTCTGGTAATGGAGAAGAGAGACAACTTTTTAGGGATTTTCCTCAGGACCAGCTCCTGGGTTATGCTGGTTGGTATCCAATCCATATGCATCTCCAACCCCGTTATTTGGGGATTATTAGCCCCAACTTGCGTCTCCTGCATAGGAACTTCTGCCCTGGTTATGCCATGACTGTGATGTTTTTCTTAGAAGGCAGGGCCCTGTCAAAAGCAGCTTAGTTGATGGAATGGGCTATCATTTATAGTCACTCCAAATCATCTCTGGACTGTAAACTCATGTTTCTACTTTCCAAGTGGGGGTAACAGACATCTCCCAGCCGCTCCAGTCTCATCTGGCTTTCGGAAAGGCAACTGTCACAGAGACTAGCAGAGTGTACACATAAATCTTCTGCAGAGATTTCCTACTGGGCCTCCTGAGCACTTCACATGTGTTTGGCTCCGACACCACCGGTCCCATTCCTGGGGCTCCAGCGGAACAATGAACTTGATATTAATCTGTCTTAAGGAGTTGCATCTGGAGGCTGAGCAATAAAACATCCATTTGATGGAGGAAAGGGGCTCTCGACCAAGGCCTTCTTCCATAGATTCTGCAGAGCTGCTCATTGTCAGTTCCATTTGCCGAGGCCTCCCTGCCTTTATGGAAGGTGTTGAGTGGATTGTCTTCCTCAGTGCCTGCATCAAACAACTGGTAGGAGACCCAGTGTCAACTCTCAGCACAATGGCCTCTCCTCCTGTTCCTCTCCGGCCCTTCTCCACTCTCTCCTCATTGATTTCACCTTGCACTTCCCACCCTCCCTAGAGGCTCTAGCCAGATGCTTTGGGCCCCTTGCTGTGATGTTAAATGGCCACAACACTTGCTACAGGCAGCCAGATGCTTCAAGGGTAACTTCTGGAAAGTGTTCCTTATCAACAGATAAATCAGCTAAAGAGCCATGGGAATGCCAAAGCAGAGCTGCAGCAAACCCAACAGTCACCTACACTGACCTAGGGACACTTCTCCCCAACCAGCAGCCATTCTCTTCCGAGGAAAAAAATGCCACAATACCAAGTGGAGTCAAGGGGATGATTTCCTATCTCCAATGCTGCCTCTTGGGCTGTTATTTCTTCACAGGCCCTGCTACTAGGTACACACCTATAATCTTAGCATTCATGGAGATGAGGCGGGAGAGTTATAAGTTTGAATCCAGACATGGCTACAAAGTTAGAACCTCTCTCAAAATCAAAAAAGAAAGAAGCACGTGGGAAAGAAAGAAGGGTGGACGAAGGAAGGAAGGAAACAAGAAAAAAAATCTTGAATTTAACTTTTTAAAGTAGTAAACTGTATTTGCAGAGCTCTGTGAGGTTCACAGCAAAGAAGTGGAAAACACTGGGTTTCCGTGTACCTCTTCCAGGGCAGTATGCTTTCATGTACAAGCCTCCTCCAATATAGGCATCCACATCACAGTGGCACATACTTTAAGGCTGATACCCCTAGTCTTGATCTTCCCGTGTTTATTTCTACAATTTTCACGCTTGACATGGCACATTCTGTGTGATTCAGAATAATTTCATAATTCTGAAATTTTCTATGCTCTGTCAATTAGTCCTTTCCTCACACCTAACCTGTGGCAATCCACTTATTGCTTTATTGTGGGCCATCTTGCAATTTTGCCAATGGGGTGCAGTCAGAATTGCCTCCTATGAATCCTTCCAGGTTTGTCTGTCTCTCTTACACTATGCATTGATGTTTTTTTTTTCCTATGTTTGGTTTTTAATATTATTGATCTGCAGTAATGAAAGATTTCTGCATAAGAAACTATCTTTTAAAAATATTTATTGTATATGTATGAATGCTTTGTATATATGTATATTTATATACCACATATGTACATGATGTTCACAGAGACCAAAAGACAGCATCAGATATCCTGGAACTAAAGTTACAGATGGCTGTGAGCCACATATTGGTGCTGGGTATCAAACCCGGGTCCTCTGTAAGGACAGCCAGTGCTCTTCACTTCTGAGCCATCTCTCAATCCTGACGAATCTATGTTTTTCTAAGAAAAGTATGCCTGTCTTGTATTATTTTGTTAATCAATTACTATTTAAAAATAAAGAAATATCTCTATAACTATTTTAACTCAATTAGACTAAAAACCCCTGTGAAACTTATAGTATACACATTCACCAAGGGGTCTTACGTGTGTAAGGGTGATCATGGTCAGGCAAGTGACAGTGTCAGTAAAGTGTTCACATAAATTTGTGGTTGGTGAGGAAACACCTGTCTATGCTACATATTGGAAGACCACTTCTGGAACAAAGCTACAACTGGAGAATGAAGGAATAGGTACCATGTCAAGAGTTTCTGTTGGGGGCTGGTCTATCAGAGGAATTTAAGTTGTCTAGCTTCCTTTGTAGAACGAGACTCCAGGGTCTATGATAATGACATTGAGTGTCCTCTTTCATAGTCATGAATTGTTGGCCTTATTTCGAGGCTTCAAATCTGTGAGGTGTGTGTGAGCCTATCTCTACCACAGAGGGATGGGAACCTTCAGAAAGTTCACTTAATTTCTCTGTGCTTCTTTTTCTTTTGCAAGTGAGTTTAATTATAGTTACTCCGTAGGGGCTGAGGTTGGTGCCTAGCTGGTAGAGTGTTATCCTAATGTACACAAAGCTCTGTGTTTGCTCTCTGACAGACATACCCTGGTCATGGAGACACACACCTGTAATTAAAAAAAAAAAAGACATGATAACCATGTGATGTTGGTGATTATTTTAACTGAGCTATTGAGATGCACAGAAGCCCTTGTAGGTCTAGCTGGTTATTCTGAGATAAAACAGGCATGTGATTGCATATCACAGGTTCAGCCTCATGCTGTCCTCTCATTTGTATGCTGAGAAACTCAGTTTTCTCCTAAATTAAGCAAATACAAACAATAAATGATTAGTAAATGGAACTGGTATTTATGATCAAACTTTTCCTGAAAGATCTTGTTTTCTTTAGTTTTTATTTGCCAAGAGGAAAGGTTAAAAGCAGTGAGGTTTTTGGTTTTTGTATTTGTTTGTTTGTTTGGTTTGGTTTGGTTTTTTGTTTGTTTGATTGATTGATTGTTTTTTGCAAGTATTGGATACAGTGAGCATTCTGAGCACAGTATTTGGGTCTCTACCATGGTAGATGGCATTTGTACATGCAGATATACAAATCTAGATAATAGGACCAATGAGAAAGTACATACATGTGTGTGAAGGGCTCACACACACACACACACACACACACACACACACGGGGGGGGGGGAAGAGAGAGAGAGAGAGAGAGAGAGAGAGAGAAACAGAGAAAAGGGTAAGAAATACAAATGAAGAGAAACAGAGACACCCAAACATGCAGAGAAATACAGAGACATAGAGAGATCCCCGAGATACAGATACACACACACACAGAGAGACATAGAGACAGAGAGGCACAGTCACAGAAAAAACGAGAACAAAAGAAAGGGATCTGGGAGAGAGAAAGACATATGTCTCACTGAGGCCTGCAAGAGACACAAACACACAGAGAAAGAGAGAGACAGAGATACAGAAGGAGAATGAAAGATCTGAGAGAGATAAATACACAGGGACAGAGAATAGAGACATTCCAGAAAGACAGAGAGACAGAGAAACACACACACACACACACACACACACACACACACGTTGAAAATGTCTCAAACACTGTCACAGTTCCTCCCTCCATTGTCTCTCTCAGAGTGGTACATTTAAATATAAATTGTGTTTTAATTTTTCTAAAATTTTTACCATTAATGTAAAAATGACAACCCCAAAGGTGGCTTCAGAATTAACACCTCAAAATGTGTTCCAAGTTGGACTAAGATGTGTGTGGTTATACTCCATGTTACTGGGGAAACTAAGGAAGGAGGATTGCTTGTGCCCAGAAGTTCAAGGCCAACTTGAGCAGCATATAATGAGGAGGAGGAGAGGAGAGAGGATGGGAAGCAAGAAGAGTGGATGGGAGAAGAGGAGGGGAGAGGAGGGGAGAGGAGGGGAGAGGAGAGGAGGGGAGGGGAGGGGAGGGGAGGGGAGGGAGGGGAGGGGAGGGGAGGGGAGGGGAGGGGAGGGGAGGGAGGGGAGGGGAGAATTGTCATATTCTTCCTGTTGCTTGGCAAAGACACTGAGTTATTGCTGAATAGACCTAATAGAAATTTTTACTTTCAGGGAGAAGGTTAGAACCTTGAAAAGAGTTTAAATATTTCTTTGCACAAAGAAAACTGTTGATTACTAACAGCTTAGACACTTTTGCCTCAGAAACATGGACACACAAACACACATATAAACACATACAAAGTCAATATGAAGATTGTAATAGTGTCTTAATTAGAGTTTATATTGATGCAACAAAATATCATGAACCAAAAGTAAGTTGGGGAGGAAAGAGTTTATTTGGTTTACACTTACTTCCTTATTGCTGCTCATCATTGAAGGAAGTCAAGGCAGGATCTCAGACAGGGCTGGAACCTGGAGGCAGGAACTGAGGAAAGTCACAGAGGGGTGCTGCTTATTGTCTTGCTCTCTCACGGCTTGCTCATCCTGCTTTCTTATAGAACCCTGGACTACTAGTCCAAGGCTGGCACTACCTACAATGGGCTGGGACCTCCCCCATCAACTATTAATTAAGAGAGTGACCTACAGCCTGATGTTATGGGGACATTTTCTCAATTGAGTTCCTACCATCTCTGAAGACTGGCTTGTACCAAGTTGACATAAAACCAACCAGGACAATTAGCTCTGAAACATTCACTCTATCGTCCCTCTCATTCCTAAGTTCTGTATTTCATTTCATATTTGTTTTACACAGCATATATATCCTTTTTCAAATTTTTTAAATTAAAAATAATTACATCATTTCTTTCCTTCCCTTTTCTCCCTCCAACCCCTCACATGGATCTTTTGCATTCAAGTTCCATGAGCTCTTTTTCTTTGTTTTTGTTACATATTTGTGCGTGTATAAATGTGTAAATACAGCTTGCTGAGTCTGTTTAGTGTTACTTGCATTTGATTTCAGGGCTGACCAATTGGTATTAGATGGCCAATTAAAGGGTGCATGCCTGAAGAAGATTATCTCCCACTTCCAGCATTCCTTAGTTGCCTGTAGTTCTTTGTTAAGGATAGAGTCCAATGAGATTTCCCTCTTGATTGTTGGTATTGGTATCATACTCATTCAAGTCTTCTTAGTTAGTCATTTGTTCAAGTATAATGGGTGACTTTTCTGTGTCATTTCTAGGAGGCAAAAATCTCACATCACATTTCCTGGCTCTCCAACTCTTGCAATCTTTCTTTACCCTTGTTTGCAATCTTTCTTGAGCCTTAGGTGCAAGATGTTACAGATGTATTTATTGTAACTGGGCATTCCATGATCAGTTGTTCCCTGGAGTTTGAGCAGATATGGTCTGTGTTGCAAGAAAAGTTTCTTTGATGAGGAATGACAGATACACTGATCTGTGGGAAGGTGAATAAACATTTAGAATGCAGTGTGGAAGTATGCTGGCTTTGTAAAGCAGTGGTATATGGTTCTCTAAGATCCATGACTTTACTATCCCAGGGAAGATGGTTAGGCTTCCATTTTTCTGCAGTCAAGCAGGCCATAAGTCTAATTAGAAAACTGTTGGTTACCACTTAGATATGAGTGCCACTGTTGCACTCTTGGGGATATCTTGCCATGCTGGCCATTGTTGTGGTTCATAGGGATCACAGGGTACGACTATTGGTTTCTTCCCTCCCTTGGAAGCTTGCACAGCACTTTCTAGTACTATGAACACTAGTCCTCAGGGAGGAGGCTTTCAGGTCAGTTCCTGCTCAGGTCATCTTAGTTCCATGTCCAAAGTTCATAGTATCTTCAGCAATAGCAACCTCTGGAGGCAACCAGGGGCAATGGCAACAGCTTATATTGTTTTGGGAGTCTGCTGGACTCCCTTGACTACCTAAAGAGAATTTCTCACCCCTGGTACTGGGGGTTTGTTAGGTAGTCTATGTCTCTAGGGGAAAGTATTGTAAGCCCAAGTGATATAACTTAATTTAAACTGTGTATGGTGTGTGTGTGTGTGTGTGTGTGTGTGTGTGTGTGTGTGTGTGCAAACATCCTTAGTGTTACTTTTCCATACTCCATCTCTCTACCCAATTAAAGCCTCCTTCTCTACTTATTGGTTGTGAGTCTAGCCTTTAACAGCTGAGTCATCTCTCCAGCCCCCTTCTCCATTTTTTAATTGGCAACTTTTCTCCTTTTAGCACATTCAATAACTACCTTTTTTCTCTTGATCATATAAAACATTGCCTCATAAAATTGATACTATCATAGATTCAACATAGATTGTGATTCAGATATTTTAATATTCAGATATCCAATAATTAAGATGCTAATAAAAATAACCCTATTTTGTTTCTTTTATGAGTTGGTCAAGAATACACTGTCTTTTCTCTATTTTCAACCAAAGAGTTCAACTTTAAATTTTGCCATTGGCTTCTTTGGAAAGGTTGTGATTTCACAGAAAAGACTGTTTGTGATCTCACATGAGGCCTTGCTCACACACCTTGGTCTCCAATCCCACATTTATTTGTTGTCCATGATGCAGATATCATGTTTTCTGGCTTTTTCACATGGGTTTCTTCTGCTGGTGCATTCCCTTTGTGGTTATTTGTGTTACAGGAAGGTAGAAACAGGGATGGGGCAGAGCTTTATACTATCATATAAAGTATAAGATATGTTTGAATAAAGATATCTTTACTCCATGCCCTGGTTCCTCACAGTCTGGGCTGGCTGAAGACATCCACAGGCCTACCCAACACCACAGTAAGTTCCATTATGATGAGGATATATATAGTAGAGAAATAGGAGAGAAAGAAAAGCAGAAATGTTCATATGCTGTAGAAAGATGCAGAACCAATGTCCTACTGTAACCAGGGTCTGTGTTGGCATCCATGACCCATATTGTCACCAAAGGCCACAGGGATGCCAGGGGTCTGTGTTAGCATCCATGACCCACATTGTCACCAAAGGCCACAGTGATACCAGGGGTCTGGGCCGCCGCCTGGGGGCCATGTTGATGTCTGAGGGCTCTGATGCCATTGGGGCCATGCTGATCCCAGTGGCCTGCACTATCATATGGGGCCATGGTGTCATCCAGGCCAGGGCTGCTGCTGAGGATCATGTCTGGGTCTGTGGCCCTACAGCAGCCAGCTTTTGAATTGACGTCCATGGCTCCTATTACTACTGAAGATTGTGGGATGCCAGGGGTCTGAGCTGCCACCTAGGGTTATGTAGGTATCTGAGGGCCATGTTGTCATTAGCCCATGCTGATCTGGGTGGTTTGTGCTGCTACCCATGGCAATGGTAACATCCAGGTCCAGGCTTTTGCCTAGGGCCATGTCTGGGTACATGGCCTTGCAGTGGCAAGGGTCTGAGTTGATGTCCATGGCTCCTGTTACCACCTTCACAGAAGCCCAGGGTCTGTCCCACCACCTGAGACCATATTGGTGCCCTAAGGCTGTGTTGCCACAAGGGCATGCTGATCTGGGTGACCTGTGCTGCCACCAGGGTCATGGTGATGTGTGGGCCCGAGCTGCTGCCAAAGGTCATGTTTGGGTCTCTGGTCCTGCTGCAACTGGGGTCTGCTTTGATGTCTATGGCCTGTGCTACCACAGGGGGTCATAGAAACTATTTGAGGCCCATGCTGAGCCAGCTCCACCCTTCACTGGACCTGGGATAGCTGGCCCTGCTCCTCCCTGGACACTGAAGCAGGAGAGCTGGTCCCACCCCTCACTACAGGTATTCAAGAGCTGACCACCGTGGCATGGGCCTCCGAGGTCTACCTCCACACCCAGCTTGAGGGGGCTGGTCTCAGTGGCCCAGACCAACCAGCTCAGCTACCACTCAGACCCACACCCTGTGCTTTGGATTGGCCCACACTAGCATGTACCCCATCCATGACCTGCTGGAGCACATGAAGGACCTGGTCCTGCTCAAAGATAGCTGTAGGATCTCCATGACTAAAGCTAACATCATGATATTCTAGAGGAGTTTCAGTGAAGGTTCAGATGATTGTGTGCCAAAGACCTTGAACCAGACCAATGACTCATCCCAATGAACATTTACTGGTGGGGTTGATTGGACAAAGGGGTATAATGTGTGACACAGCAGCTCCCAATGCCACTAGGACAAGTGAAGGGATGTTGAAGAGATGGGGAAGATGGAGGAAGGAGGTGAGCTCTTTTGTTTGTTTGCTTTGTTGTTTTTGTTAATTATTTTTTGGGGGAGGTTCCTTATGAGGGAGAAACTCTGTAGTGGTGAGAGGTGGGAATGGGATATGGGTGAATGATGTGAAATTCCTAAAGATCAATAAAGAATTATGTCATATAAAAAGATTTCTGTACAAAGCTCACTGCTATACACAAATACTATATTCCAATATATATTTAAAAATCTAAAAGATAAATTAAAATATTTAATTAGTAAAATTAAAGCCCTTTTTCTTCTGAAGTTTATTACCTGATTTTTCTCATTCCTTCTCACAAAAGCCTTCTGAGGCACATCTTACTGTCACCAGTACATAGATTTTGGATTTAGTTCACTTTTAATTCTGTGTGTGCAAGTGTCTGTGGAAGTCAAAAGAGGCAGCTAGATTTCCTGGATATAGAGTTCTAGTTGGTTGTGGGCTGCCTGATGTGGGTACTGGGAACTGAACTCTGATCCTCCACAAAAGGAGTCGGTACTCTTAACCACTAGGCAATCTCTCTGGCCAAATATGAGTATTAAAAAGCAATATATAAGAATGAGATAGTTTAGCCACAAGGTCCCAAATTGATGGATCTGCATTGGAATCCTGTTGCCCTCTCTCCAAAACCTTTCCCTGCTTTTCTTCATTAGTTTGCGATTTTCTTTTTCCTGGCTTGTATGTTCAGGCCCAGATCATTGGATGCTAACTACTAATGTCTCTGTTGGAGCAGAGAATGTCATAGTGCATGCTGTGTTCCTCTGCGACCAGATATTATGCCACAGCTCTCAACTGTTCTTCTGCATGCTGTTAGATAGCATTTTTTTCTTACACTACTTCTTTGTCCTTCGCAGTGGCTGCACATTTGTTTGATCTCCAAACCTGATTGGATACTTTCAGATCTTCTGTGTTCTGACATATCTTGCTGGGGCACAGACAAAAAAGTATTTAACTTTTAGAAACTTGTTTTCCAAGAATAAGAACCAGATAGGCTGTTTTTGGTTTTGTTTTCCTTAACTCCAAATCTTTGAGAATATTCATGAGCTTTTTTTTTTTTTTTAATGTTTTCACTGGAGCTAGAGAGATGACTCACTGGTTAAGATCACTTGCTGCTCCTGCAGAAGGCCCAGGTTCAGTTCCTAGCACCCACATGGTGGTTCACTGCTTCCTGTAACTCCCGTTTCAGAAGACCCAATGCTCTCTTCTTGTCTCTACAAGCATCAGCCATCTGCGTGGTGTATATAAATACATGCAGGAAAAAACTCATATATATATAATACAAGTAAGTAAATCTTTACAAAAAGGAAAAATGCCTTTAATAAACAAAACAACAACAACAAATTCCTCACTGACTAGATGCCTATACTGAGATTGTCTCTGTGATCATAGGGAGGTATAATGCTTTCTGACAACCAGAATGAGAAAATTGGGGTTATGCCATGAAGTCATAGACATAGATGGAATTGCAGAAGTGCTATTCTCACCCACCTATTAAATTGGTGGCAAGACTGGTGATGAGCTTTGAGCAGAAAGGTTCTTGCTATTGATAGCTTCTCATTCTGTGTTGTGTGACACTTTGATTGAGTTCTGACAAATAAAGCTTGCTTGCAGTCAGAGGGCAGGGCTAGCCACTTGCTGACCATAGAGGTTTGGAGGACTGTAGACAGAGAGGAGATAGAAAGTAATAAGGTGGAGCTGAAAGGGGTTCTCTGCCCTTTTGGACTATGGAACTGAAGAGGTAGGAAGCAACTGATGGCTGTTCCCTGTTCTCTGATCTTTCAGGCTCTTACCCCATATTTAACTCCTGAATTCTTATTGACAAAGATTAGAGTTACACTTCAATTCTGTTCTAATGTGAGATTGACAAAAAATCCTAATGCCTCTGCCCTGGCTATTTGCATTGTAGTGGTGACCCCAAATCTGTAGAGCTAAGAGGATGGAAATGACTACCCACTAGAATGTTTAGGTTGACTCAGATGATGTCAGCCTGTTGACATCATATGAGGTCATCCAGTCTTTCAGAGGAAGAGAACATCTCCACCTTCGCTTGAGTGCACTTGGAATATAAGGAGTCCTGCAGTGTTCCTTGATGTGTCAGCTGCTCTCCTCCTCAATGTGACAGAAAGAAGAGAAGGGAAAAAGTATTTATTTTCATTTACAGTTCCCACTCATCATGGGGGCAAGCATGTTGGCTAGAATAACTGCGTGTGGTGTGTGCAACCCTGGTGGTAGGGGGCTTGTAGAGAGACTCATCTTGTTCACATCTTGGTGAAGTAAAAGGAGTGAAAACACCAGAATCAGGACCACATAATGGACACGTAGGCTGTATATCTCCAAGGCTCTAGATCCTCCAAAACAAAATGGCAACAACAAGCTGGGGACTGAGTGTACACATGAATCTATATGGGTATTTAAGATTCAAACCATAACATGTACTAAAGGAACATCTTTTTTTTTTTTTTTTTTTTTTTTTTTTTTTTTTTGGCTGTCTGCATTGTTGATATATTGTACAACTGTTACTGTCCAGGAAGATGGACTTACTGTTTCTAGGCTGATGAAATCTACTCAAATGATGCTTCCAGTTTTGTATAGAACACTTGGCTCTCAAGTTCTGAATTTGATTTTGGATATATAAAGATCCTGGCCGGTCTCTTATAGAGTCCTATTGCTTCATTCATTATAAGCTCCTATGAAAACTTTCTTTTATGGGCAATAGGAATTGGGAGGCCAGACAGTGTCTTTTAAGGTCAACAAACACTTGTGAATGAGCAAAGGAGTAGGGACCGTAAGAGTGCAAATGTTTCAAGTGCAGATATTTTCCAGCAGAATTTTTGCTTATGATGTGTAATGTGCACAAAAGTCATGGAACACTTGCCGAGAAGTCAAACTGAGTGAAGATGAGTACATTGTTTGCCCTCCTTCCAGTTTTTTGTTTGTTTGTTTGTTTGGTTTTTGTACAGCAACTGTGTTTTCTGTGGCAGTATTAGCTACAGGAATTTGTTCCTTAAGCTGGGTCAATGAGGGTTTCACACTCAAAAACATGACACACCCCTTTCTCCATGTTACTTGATTCACAGGTCAAGTCATATGTGCACTCTTGAAAAGAACATAAGAAAATGAGAATACCCAGAGGATAACTACAGTGCCCAGGAGTAATGAGAATATGGTTAAATTAACTTGGTATGGAGTCTAATAAAACAGCCTATACCTTCCCAGAACTGGTTGGGTGTTGAGTGATGCTAACAGTATCATTCTAAAGATAAAGGAAACCTGGGGGAGAAGGAATGGGGGTGAGGGGAGGGAGAGGGAGAGGGGAATTACATGTGAAACAAGCCTGTTCCCTAACTTGAATTAATAATAATAATAATAATAATAATAATAATAATAATAATAATAAAAAGAGAAAAAAAAGATAAAGGAAACCACATGTAAGTAACATGTATGTTGTTTATTTGCTAATCCATCACTAGGGGTAATCATTCATAACTTGGGTTACATCATCCTGTGGTGCCTTTTTTAAGGTGTAGCTTATTGTCTCCACTTTTTATAAAGAACTGAAGTTCAGATTTTATAATTTTGCCCATTTGGATTCATGTAGATGGATTTTAAACTCAGAGACATTTTTGGTGAATCCCATGCTTTTTCCATGATACCACACAGCTAACCTTGAAGTCCTGGTGCATTTTAGGATATATAATACCATTCTCAAAAATGAGCTGTTGCCTCCATTCTTAACCCAGAAGCTTTCTCCAATTGATAACCTCTGGCAAATGGAAAATTAGTTTTCTCCAAGGAAGTCTCACTAGGAAAACCAAACTACTCTTAAGGGCGGGTCCCATGCCCAGCAGTAAATGGCAACACAAAAAGAACTCCATGGAATCTTCAGCAGTTCCTTTTTCTCACAACATTGAGCCAAGGCACTCTTTTCTTTCCATCTTCTGTTTTTTTTGTTTTTGTTTTTGTTTTTGTTTTTGTTTTTTTTTGTAAAATTTCAGGGCCTTTGCATACATACCATGGTTCCCTGTTACCATGTCTATATGTGTTCCGTGTGCTTTTACTTGGGCTCTTTTTCTTGTTTGTTTTGCCTTATTATGATTTGGGGTTTTGTTTTACCTTATTTTATTTATTACTATTACTCAGAGACTGTTCTCTAAGGAGGGATAGAAAGGGTATAGATTGCAGACAGGAGAGCAGGTCGGGGGGAACTTGGAGGAATGGCATGAGGGAAACCATAATCCCAACATACTGTATGAAAAAAGCCCTTATTTTTAATAAAAGAAAAAAGTGATCTGTTTAAACCAGACAGAAGAATGTACATTTTTGTACAAATAAAAGTAGCAAAATGTATCAGAAACCTAATATCTACCTAGAAAAACAAAAACCAAACACCATCAATATCTGAAATTTTGAAATCACTTGTCCTTGCTGAGCCTGTGTGAAGAAAGCTCAGGGAACAGACATGGATCGTGCCTATGGGTCACAGGACTCTGTTCTTTCCTCTTCAGTAGGTGAGTTCACTAGGAATAGTAAGTTATACTGGGTCCCCCTTTTCAGTGTATTGCTGTCTGTGGTGT
Source organism: Cricetulus griseus (assembly GCF_003668045.3). Lineage (NCBI taxonomy): Eukaryota > Metazoa > Chordata > Mammalia > Rodentia > Cricetidae > Cricetulus > Cricetulus griseus. The sequence continues at coordinate 126,471,135 of NC_048596.1, read as the reverse complement.
GTCATGTATATCCTCTGACTGCCAGCATTGCTGTTATTACGCCTTTTAAAAATGCCCTTTTAAGCATTCCCAGGTCTTATTTGCATAAGTCTAAACCCTCATCCTTACAATTTTTATGTTGAAATCTTTTCTCTGACATTGACGGTATCCTCAATTCTTGTCTATTTTTTGTACAAGTCAAATGTAGAGGAAGTGGCTGCTTCTGACTTTAGACAAGGGAGTATTTCTCCCAGACTTGAATTAAACTCTATCATTTAGTTCACCTCCATTATTACAATGGGAACAATAGCTTCAAGGGTACTTTTTAAGTTTAACTGATCCCGGGTTAATATGAACTGGGATATGTTGCTGTTGGACCAGTGTGGCTCTACACACTGATAGAAGGAGTTTTGAATGAGGAAAAGTCCATTCAGAAAGTCCTCACGTACATTGTCCCATGACAACCAAATCTAATCCCTGGCACAGGTAGAAAATGTGATCAGGGATTCCCAAACTGCTGTCATGCATTTGGACACTGTTTCCTACTGGGAACCTGTTTCCTTCAGTTTTCTTTAATTTGTTGCAAGCAGAGATGGCATAAAATCAAATCAGGCACAAGGCTGCTTCCTTGTAGAACATTCTAGAGGTTTGTAAAAACATACCAGGTCTATACATATTTTAGACCTGGTGTTGAGCTTTCCTCTCTTTGAGCATTCATTGTAATTTTAGAAACATAAATGTTGAAAAGGCAGACACAAATTCAAAAAGGGGAATAATACAATTCTGGAAATAGCAAGACAGGATTAAATGGAGATAAAACAGAAGGAAGGAACATCTAATATGGTGTAGTTGGGAATCAGTGGGAAACCAAGTTGCTCATGTGAGCAACTGATCAGAGGTACCTCTTAGTTATTATAGAAGCTCTCCAGACTTCAAATGTGTGTTTTCTTGTAGTTTTATATGCCCCCTACTTGTGTGTGTGTGTGTGTGTGTGTGTGTGTGTGTGTGTGTGTGTGTGTGTTCACACGTGTAGAAGTGGGTGTCAGAGGACAGCTCCAATATCAGTCCTTGCCTTATGTTGTTTGAGCTGGAGTCCCTACTTCACCACTGTATATGCCGGGCTTGCTAGCACACAGCTTCCAGGATTCTATCCTACCTCTGTCTTCCATCTTGCCTGAGAGCTCTGAGACCACAGACTCATATCATTTGCTTGCCTGGCAAGTGCTCTACACACTGAGCCATGACCCCAGCCCCTGTGGCTATTATCTTAATTAGAATGTCATGAAGCTTTGGGAAACGCAGATTGTCTCCTGTTTAGAACTCGTACCAAATCTGGTACCCCAAACTGGAACAATGAATAAACATGCAGCATGAAGCTAAACTTCTCTAAGTGACTAAAACATTAGGAATCGCACATTGCTTTGCTGTGATGCCATTGGTTTCTGCTTTCATTTAGCGGCAGAGAAAGACAGTGGCAGAAAAAGGTCTTAGGTCAGATTTTCAGTACTTCATCATGTATCTCTCTCTACTTGGAGTCATTTGTCCATTCGTCCCCTGTCTGAAGGACTTGGTGCCAGGCCCACCAGAGCAGCTATTCTCTCTTTGTGCCTCAAAATATTAATGCAATAATGAGACAAGGGATTCCTTCAGCTAGCTCTAAGAATAGATACCCTGATTTTCGGCACTTGAATTAGATGTGTTCTCAGACAGACTTAAAGGTTTTCCCCACTTCCCATAGATGTGTGGCCGTGAGAGCTAAAGCTACCAACTTCAATTCAGGCCTGTCTGGAAAAGTTTGCACACAAGGATGGCTTTCCTCTTGCAGACATCCTGGTACCCACAATCACATTTTGTCTTTAGAGATTTGAAGCTTAATGGGTTGGTACCTGTTGTATGAGTCTTAGAGAATGCTGTCACTTGCCTGGTTAAAAAGGTGGAAGTGAGCGGTGGTGGGAGGGGAGGAAGCTGTACTTGATCCTTATGGAAGCCAGTTAAAATTAATTGGAAAAAGCTTTTAAAGATCCAAGACGCAGACCAAATGTATCTCCAAGCGCGGCCTCATCCCGCACCGATCGCGAAGGTCACCGCGAAGCTACAGATTTATGCGGAGGGGTTGGGTGATGGAAAATGAGACAAAAGCATTTGGATTTTATTATTCCATTTACTCTGACCCTGGGCCATAAAGGGTTTGGAGAGCCTGTTTTATGTATTCAGCTGGTTGCCACACTGACAAGGCATTTGGAGCCACTTAAATAAACCACCCTGGTCCCACAGCTGCAACAACACCCTATCAAATAGAAGTTAGGGTCGCAAATGAAGCCTGCATGGAGGAATCTCCAGCAGGTGCGCTAGGGTGAGAGTCTGTTTGTTTGTTTTTGTTGCACTTTGTTTTGGGAATAGCTGTCCTCCCTATGCATCCATTGCTTTTTGATGTGCAGTTGACTGAGCGCTGAAATTGTTTTTTGTTTTTTTGTTTTTTTTAAATGTAAAAGATGTGTACAGCTTTGGTTTGACCCTGCTTTTTAAAATACTCTGGCTTTTCATTGAGCTGGAGTTGGTTTCACACGGTGGGGAGCTGGTAGGGATTTTGTCTTGTTAAGATTTGAGCCACACCATGTACCTTTTACATTTATGTTGTAAGATGTCTTTTTTTTTTTCTTTTTGTAACTGGTTTAGTCATGAAAGATACAATGGAAAAGCAGATGAGGGGCAGAATTCCACACGGATGGAAGACAATGAAATTGAATCCACAAGTGTGCCTGGGTAATGGACAAAACACCTGTCCAAGCTTTATCCTTAAGTGTGGGTATGTAGGAAATAAACAGTGTGGAGGAAGACAGCTTGACTGGTGACAGCTCCTTCCATGGAAATTCTACCTCGCAGGTCCCATCATGTCTCCTAGGCAAAACACATCCCACAAAGCACTGTTGTTTTGATTGTATTCACTTGAGGTAAGCTCGAGGTCACATGACTAAGGGCTTAGTCACTCAGCTACACCCCACAGCTTTGCTCCCCAAACTCATCTTTCCACAAAGTTTTTTTATGCTTTTGAGAGAAGCATAACTGCCAGACAAAATCGTGACTCCTATTCTGAAAACTTGAGACACCCTTGTTTTCTGGGGTCCCAAAGAGGAGAGCCAAAGGCTTATGTAGCCAGTTCACCTTGGGAACACTGCCCTACTGAAGTCCAGAGAGAGTGTAGACAAGCTAATTGACACTACCTGTTTTATTTCATACCCTTCCTTTGGGTCTGTTGTTCATGGAAAGGCCAGCAAGACATTGAATTATTAATCACTTGTCTCAAAGACTGGTTTTGCCCTTCATTTTCCTCCACCTTCAATGTAAGTTCACCCAAAATGTACTTTGTGACTTCTACTATAGTGGGTTTTCCTTTCTTTCTTTGATATTTCTTCCAGTTTCTGAAGTTACCAACAGAAAGTAACAGAAATTGAAATTATTACATACAAACTTTGCAAGAATCTTATAGAGGAGTGCTAGGATATTGGAAGATCTCAACTGGGCTATCAAACACAACTTTGGATAGAAAGTCACATGTGAATATAAAGGAGTCATCTAATATCTATTCCTAATGGTAGTATGAAAAACATCTCCCCGTATTCATTTGTAGCTCTAATGAATATACATGTAAGATGTAAATAACGTTTTGCAGGTTAGCATGTTATATCAAATAAAAATTGACAACTAATTTTTTTCTTGATCATTTTGCAAAAGTATCAATTGCACTCTTCATCTCCCCAGGTAGACATGGGAGAAATGGAAGCTTTGCTGCAACTTCACAATATTCAGCGTTCATTTGTCCCATTCACCATGAACTAGCTAAAGATGACATGTAACCTTATATTTTGAGGAATCTTTCTGAGGCATATCCTTCTCTCCTGCTATTCAGCCTCATCACTTTGCCCATGCCATTATCCTAAGAAAACCAGTTAGACAGATGCCTTGCATGTCAGACCAGGACTCTGGGGGTAAGCTGAATATATGTCCATTTGTGCTAAATTTCATGCACTTGAATATGTGAAAATTAAAACATTAATCTTTGGTTAACTTTAAAAATGGAAAACTGAGATGCGCCCAAATCTAAAACCTTGAAACACCATGGTGATGCCACAAATGAAAATTTCCTTAGTGACCTGATATGAAGGGTCATGGTCAAAATAGATGTACAAAAAATATTTATATTTCATGTTAAGACTTAGGAGTCTTCCCCAAGATATTTTATTATGTATGTATAAATATTCTATTATGTATGTATAAATATTCCCCTCCCATCCAAAATCATCAACATTTTTGGTCTCAACCACTTTGCATAAAAGATAATCTATGTTTGTTTCAAATTCTGCATCAATTCTTAGTATTCTCCTGGCACCAGTTTTTCCCTCTCATCTCCCCCTCCCTGCACACACACACACACACACACACACACACACACACACACACACACACAAGCCACTAGCACTTCCCTGTCCTCTTTCATTGAATGATTGAAAATTCCCCTCTTCTATTTAATACTCATCTTCTCCTTCCTGAAGTACCCTTTCCCCAAATTAACACTTCCTGTCTCCCAACCTCCTATCTAAACTTTACCCCCCCCCATCCAAGTTCAGTTAATCCCATCAGGTTATTGTGTCGAAAGTGCATGGGAATGTGTGTGAAGATCATGCATGCCAAAATGATCAACTACTCTTAGGTAGAGATCTACTGCCATTTTGATTAAAATGGGAGCTGGAGACTGTGTTTATCTGCCCTGGCCTGTACCTGGCAGATGGGATGGGTTAGATGATGTGATTGATGTCTTTGACCAGGAACTTTTCAGAACCTGTTGGTCCTCTTGAAGACCAACTACTCCCTTCCTGCTTGTCATATTCTTTGGAATAATCACAAGGTCACATAATCTTTTTTTTGAAATCTTTTTTTGAAAGAGTCTTGGTCTTGGCTCTATGTAAGTAGTTCTCCCAGATGCTGTAACCCTTTTATACAGCTCCTCAGGTTCTGGTGACCCCCAACCATAAGATTATTTAGTTGCTACCTTATAACTGTAATTTTACTACTTTATGAATCATAATGGAAATATCGGATATTAGAGATACCTGATATGCAATCCCTAAAAGGGTCTTGACCCATGGGTTGAGAACAACGTCTCTACATCCTGTCAGAAATACATTTAATTCATAGTTTTCACTGGCTGACCAGGCATCTGGTTGGAACTGGCTAGTTGTGTGAATACCACAACACTGCTCAGAGCTTTTTTTTTTTTTTTTTTTTTTTTTGGTATAGGATCTCAGATGGGAGCTTTGAGGCAGTCCATTGTTACCTGCACATGTCATCCCAAGACAGCCTGAGATCTGTGACTGATGTCTGCACACAGATGAGGATGGAAAAGTTAGTTCTTATCATAATTCCCCCAAAATCTGAAGGGGTTTTTCAGCATTGTTCCATGTACAGCTGGCCTGATTGAAAAGCCCTGCGCCCCTGTGTGTGAATTTTAAAGGCAGGTATAGTATAATAAAAGCTAATGGTGATTCTTGATGACTTGGGTTGAAATTGGGGCACCTGCAATTTAATTGACATTTCTCCCCCTGAAGCACAACTTTGGAACATCTATGGCAGACCAGTTTGCAGCCGTGTGGAAAATCACTGGATTCACGTTAAAGTTCTGCAACCATCAGATGGTATTCATTTGTCGTGGCACAAGGGGGGAGTAACTTTAGCTTGGGTCTGCAATACAGAAGGAAAATCTACAGCTTGGCATGGGGACTTTACACTGTCTAAAGTTAGCAATGCTCCCAACTTGATATGCAGCCTCCCTCACCCACATTTTGGCATTTCTAGGAAATGTTATATAAAAGAAAGACAAAGAAATAAAATTTAGCTCTACATTATGACTCTGGCAACTCTATCTGTGGCTTGGGTAAAAACTACAGGGAACGTCTAAGCAGTGCAAATGACCACCATGTGAACAGAGTTCTTGGTTAAGTTAGCACCCTCCTTGCAGACAAAGAGGGACAAAAACTATGCAAATTGCTAGTAAAGCAAATTCACACTTTTCTTAAAGCAGACAGCCTTCCCTATGATTTGGACCAACCAGTCTGCCTGAGTAATGGTCTTATATGTAAGTGGAAATCCTTTTTGATATTTACACTACTGATTTCTTTAATCTCCACTTTGGAATTAATAGACAATAACACCACATTGCTCCCTCAGCCGCCCTAGTACTTGTGCATATTTACCCAAGTGTCTACAGTGAGGATTGTACACAGATCTCTAATCCACCTGCCCGTGTTACTTAAAAGCCCAGATAAAATCAGCAGCCCTTAGATCTTAACCTTTTAAGTCTGAAATGTTTTTAAAGTCTGGCCATGGCAACCGAAGCTGGGGGTGCACACGGGTAAGGAGGAGGAGACAGGGGAGATGTGAAACCGTAGGAGGATTGCTATATAAAAAGTGTCTCAGCTTGAACCACTGCCGCATTCAAATAAATCAAAAACTGTTATAATAATGGTGACTGTGTCCATAAGAAGTGGGAGGGTAACCTCGGCAGACAGAAGCAATTCCGTTTATGGGGCAGTGACCTGGGGCGGTACCTGGCCACCCAGCTGTTGAAACAAACAGCTTGGATTTACTTTCAACTTTCTCTGTGAGTTTGTGTTGAAAAGGGGGGTAATAGGGATGGGGGTCCCACATATTTACTGTACCCCTAATTATCCTGAATACTCTAAACATACAAAGAAAACACAACACCCATTTTTAGGTGTTTAAGGTCTCTGTGGCAATCACATCCCACAGTTGTGTGCGATATTTTCCCTGGTTTAAACTATGAGTCTAACCACAACAGAAAACCGAATTAAATACAAATAAGACATGTTAAGCCTTTATTGAATATGGGTTCTATGCACACAAACCAATTCTCAGCCCGAATGGTCTCTGTAGAAGGGAACTTCTCTCCCTCCACACTAAGGATGTGGTGGTTGTTTTTGTTGCAGAACTCAAGGCTTACCTTGCTGTCTGTATTATTTGCTATATAATTTTTTTTAACTAAAGAGAAGAAATCAAACAGAAAAGAAATTATGCTTTCTTGAATCTTCTCTTGGGATATGTTAATAGAGTAAAAAATCACATGTTTTCAGAACCAGAGATGTAAGGTGAACCGGGCAATTCTTGATTAAGAAATTGACCAAAAGATTGTTTTCTTCAACTGTTTTGTCTTTTTAAATATATATGCATATATATATATATATATATATATATATATATATATATATATATATATGATTGATGTCAGCCAACATTTCTCCACTTGAAGAGTTTTCTATTAATGACCATTTAAGCACACCCGGTCACCAGCCTCACATATCCCAAGCACCGATATGAGGGCTCATCTTTCCATTTTTCATCTCATCTCAATTTTTCCTCAAGGGCAGGCACTATATTTTCTTTATTTCTGTACCCCTGGCATAGAGGGGAAGCTCAGTACATATTTATCAACTGACTGCTTGAATTGCTTAATAGCAGAAACCTATAAACTTTTGATTGAAATGCTGCCCCGAGATCCCACTCCAACTTCAGTTTTATTTGATTCAGTCCTTGCCGCTACTACCAGGTGGCCTGAGCTGCTGTGATGATGCTCCAGGTTCCTTCCACTGGGGATGTGAGCAGAAAGCCATCCATCAAGAATGGGTTCAGTCCTCTATTGCTGCCCACTTAGGACGTAGTCCTCAGATGCTCTTGCTTTCCCTGGTGCCAGCCATAATGGCAAATTCAATATTCAGGCCAAGAGTCTCTTCCTGATTAACTGCTTTATTCTAGACACTGCACTGGTAACTTTATATCCATTATCTTATTTCATATTCCTAGGAACCATACAAGATCAATTTCATATTGATAGTGTACAATCAGTGCCACCAAGGCGTGTGATGTTGAGACTTGCCTAAGCTTATACAGGCCCGGAGTGACAGAGCAAGAATTCAATCCAGGATGTCAGATGCATTTTCTGGTACAACAAAAACAGACAGGATGCTAGGTCAGCAGGACAGAGTGCTTTCCATGAATGCATGAGGACCTGAGTTCAAACCTTTAGAAACCACATAAGGAGCTGAGCATGGCCACATGTGCCTGAAACTTCAGTAGCATGGGCAGCAGATAGGAAGATCTCGGATGATTTCTTCCTGCCAGACTAGCTCCAGGTTCAGTGAGAGTCTCAAAGGCATAAATAAGGTAGATCAGGACTCCCTATTTCCTTCTTTGGCCTCTGTGAGTACAATTCTCTCTCTCTCTCTCTCTCTCTCTCTCTCTCTCTCTCTCTCTCTCTCTCTCTTTCTCTCTCTCTCTCTCTCTTACACACACACACACACACCAGGCAGACTCTCTATCACACACAAACCACATGCACACACATGCATAACACACAAACTTGTCCACACAGAAACATATTTATAAATGAGGTAACCCAATTTTAAGAGTGTAGTCTTTAAAAAAAAAAAAAGTACACTAGAAAATGCTCAAAAATATATGCAAATGATCAATAAACATATGAAAATATTCTCAGACTTATTATTTACTATAGAAAGGCAAATTATTAACACAATGAGACACCACTTCATATATATTAGCACAGCTATTAACATTGGGCAATAACAGATGCTAATAAAAGAATGGTGGGAATTAGAATAATTGTACTGGGCTGGTAGTGCAAATATTATAGAAAATAGTTACATGATTGCTCAAAAAGATACATAAGATTACCACATCTCCAAGCAGTTTTTTTTAAGAGTTAAAAAATGATAACAATCCAAATATCCACCAACAACTATGAATGGATAAGAAAACACAGGTCTATCTATATAGTGGGGTACTAGTCAGCCACAGAAAGAAAGAAATTTTCTACAGTACACACTGATGAATCTTGAAGAGATTATGTTAAGTGAAAGAAGCCAGACCTAAATGGCAGCATACTGAATGATTCTTTTTAGATGAATTTCCAGAGTAGGCATCTCTACAAGGACAGATGCTAGTTAGTGGTTGCTAGGGAATGAGAATAAAGGTAAAATGAGGAGTGATTTCTTCATGGACAGAGATTTTTTGGTGGGCTGAATAAATACTCTAGAACTATATAATGTTGGTAATTGTTCAATATTGTGAGTTAAAAGCCATTAAATACTAAAGTGGGTAAAAACTATGAATTCTGTTACCTGATTTTTACTCAACTTCAGTCCCCTTTCCCTCACTCACTGCCACCAGGATGTTCATCCAGAGGTGGGAGTTCTCCTGCCTGGACACTTGGGAACAACTTTGGATCCTTTGGATCCAGGGTTTGGACATAGGTAGGAGAGGGAACCCCATGAACAGGACTCATGCTATAGTTACAAATATCACCTCTTCAATATCTGTTCTTGCTGCAACACTGAGCCCAGCACAATTCCTCAGATACTCTGTAGATCATATCTATGGCCATCTCACCCTAAAGACATCTGATCAAAGAGGCTAAGCAGGCTCAAGCCTGATTATTACCTGGGTGGGGGAAACTGTGCAGATCTTGAATGAGATGAAGGTTTGGGGTTTGTACATTTATGCATAGGTCATTACAAAACCAAACAAGCAAACCTTAGTGGGCTGCTCATAAAGCATGCCCTGTACTTTGGTAGCATATAAAGGAGCCAGCATGGCTGTCATGGGTCTATATACGTGCTATAGTGTCATTTTGTTGAGAAAAGTAAATCCCGTGAACGTGGAAAAAATACATCCCCTTTGACTACTTGAGTGCATCTTTCTTACCCTCTTCTTACTTTCTCTCTCAATCTAGGCCCAACAAGGGTCCCCATAGACACAGAATAAAGTGTATTGTCTGGTGGGGGATTTAATTTCACTCCATCACAAGTGACCACCGCAGCCCTGTCATTGCAATTGGTCACACTTTTTTGTGTGCTCTATCTTACCAAGGTCCTGTCTCCTCACAGCCCACTGCATAAGCTCCTTCTGTGAGACAAAGCTCTTGGACATAATGAAAGAGGTGGAATTGGGAACGAAAAGTCAATGGACACAGTTATCAATTTGGGCCCCACCGCCTCTTGCCTCCTGGGATTTGGCCCCAGCAGCCATAGAGGCGCTAACGGGGCCTGCTGTGTAAGGGAAAAAAGGCACCACCACAAGGTTTGCTGAGGCCAAAGGAAGAGCTGGTGGCTGCTGGGCGATGTAATCCAAGGCCCCTCCGGAGGAGACCACCACACAGGCCAGGCGTGTGCGGCTCCCCTATCCTTAGCCCACCTCGGTGGGCCACAGCTTGGTTTCGATTGCCTTGGTTCATGGAAACAAACACAATAGAAGTGCATTCTGGGTAGCTACGAGTGGCATCTCAGCCTTCGCTGTGGGTTTCTGTACAGTTCTGATGGCTGTTACCACAAACCACAGTATACTTGGAGATTAATCCTGGAAGATGGATGAATTTAAACAGAAGCAAACATCTCTTACTTGTGGCAACTCAAGAGATCGCTTTGGGCATTTGTCTTGGAAATAGTTTTTGCCTCATCCCTCAGCAAGGTAACAGGGTTCTTTCTGAAGCAGTCACAGAACGTTGTACCTGATGCATTTCTTGTCTGTGTTTTAACTGCTGTCTTCAGGATGTGGCTTCTATTTTATGAAATTGTTTCTGTTCTTAGCAGTTCACCGTGGAATAGCTATGCGAGTCTCTAATTTCTCGCACACAAAGTGATGGATTTTCCCACATCGCAAGTTACTTGTTTGAAGCCTGTGATCCACCTTCCACAGTGCTCTGGGAAGACTGGGTGGACATCACACATGGTACCACACTTCTAGATCACAACGTCTTCAGCCAACAGCAATGCTGGCATGTTCCCCAGGCCCAGATGCTGTTCTCCTCAGCAACCCATAATCAACCACTTTATGTTTTAAATGCAATTTTTAGATTTTAATAAAGCAACAAGAAAACAAGCATGCTTGAGGTGATGATGTTCATTAGAGCTGGTTTGTTTGTTTGTTTTTCCATGTAAGCTTTACAAAGGGGACCATGGAAAGAGTCCACCTTGACATTTGGTTCTGTCACTCATTAAGTGTTTAAGAAATTGACTTAAGTTATATTCCCATTTGCCTCTTCACTGACTAAATCAGAAGAGTCAGGCTCATGTATGAGGGCATCTTGAGAGCCAACATCATGGATTTGAAAGTCTAGACTCCTGCAAGCTGTGATATCATTTCTATAGGTCTAAGATCTATGGCTGGTAATTTTCATTTTATACACGTGTGTGTGTGTGTGTGTGTGTGTGTGTGTGTGTGTGCAGGTTTGTGTGCATGTGTGTGATGTATGTCTCTCCTAGTCTGGTCTCCTTCTACTACTAGGAAAACACATTTCTTTTCATTTCTTCGAACACACACACCATGCCTTGCTTGCTTTCTGTTAATGGAGACTAACCATTTCCAATGGCATGGGTGTATCACTGATTTTTCCTGCATCCGGAGTGCTTTCGCTCAACAATAGCAAGGTGGCATTCTTTGTATCTGTTAGAACTCAATACAAAAGATATAGAGGCCTCACTGAACCACATCTAAGTCACCTCCACCCTTGTTCCCCTTTCACAATAGTCACTGTGGCTATTGTACTTTAATGGAACTTGTGATCTGATATTTACATTATAAATACTTGTTATCTACTCCTACCCCATTACAGCTTTGCACAGCAGAATGGAAAGTGTCTTTGCCTGGAACATTGCCCTGTGAGTAGCAACCAGAATAATGTTTGGAACACAGTTAAACTTGCTTAATGAATTATTTGTATAATGGGTGATTCATTTAAAAATGATACAGACTACAGATCTCCTTGTGTGTTAATCTTTGTCCACAGAGTAGAGGAACCATGCCCACCTCTACCCCTTTCTTTTGAAGATTTTAATTCTCTTGCTTTCAGATATCATTCTTATGAGGTTTTTGTGAAGGTGATAGAGAGGGGATTCTAAGTTCTGTGAGTTCTCTGTGGAGTGAGCGATCACTGCTGGTTAAGTTGCAGACCTTGCAAGGCCAAGCTAGTGTCCTTCCAGCCTCTGGAAACTCAAATAAACAGTCTCAACCCAAAGTCCAAAGCAGTGACTCCTTCAATGGAACAGGCAGCCCAAGGGGGTGCTGATCCCCAGGGAGCTGCAGAGAGATACACCCTTGTGGAATGTCCTTGTTTGATGCACCAAGAAAATAGGGTAGGCTGATGTAGAAGTGGGCCAAAGTGCAGAAAAGCCCATTCTGACAAGTCATTGCCTTCTAGTCTTGGCTAGGAAGGGAAGCTTCAGATGCCTTCAAAGGCTGTGCTCTGGGAAAAGGTAAAGCTGTGTGTGGTTACAATATGATGCTAGGTGAATAGAACCTTAAGTTATAGGTGTTATTAAAATATTTATGGTGAGAATTAGGCTGCACTATAGTTTGAATCTAAAATGTCTTCCAAGGGCCCATATATTAAAAGTTTGCAATGCACTATAAGAGAGGTCTTGGAACTTTTAAGCGGTAGAGGCCAAGAAGGAACCTTTAGCCTACTGGGATGGACTCTCGTAGGAGACTGTGGGATAAAAGTCTCTTTGTGTCTCGCTGGCCACTGTGATGACAATGACTTGTGAGAATGGGCTTTTCTGCACTTTGGCCCACTTCTATTTCAGCCTACCCTATCTTCTTTGTGCATCAAACAAGGACATTGCACAAGGGTGTGTCTCTCTGCAGCTCCTTGGGGATCAGTCCCCCTCCACCCCTTCTCTTGGGCTGCCTGTGCCTGGCCACTTTCTTCTGTTGTATCCTTCTACCACAATATGCTGCCTTGCCACAGTCCTAAAGGATGGTGTCTTGTGAAACAGTGAGTCAAGAGAAAGTCTCCTCTATTACAGTGGATTGTCTCAGGTATTGGTACAGTAATAGGAAATGATGAAAATAGGGCAGTCAGTATCATTCACAAAAGAAGTAATTACTACTGGGCAGTAGTGGTGAACACTTTTAATCCCAGCACTTAGGAGACAGGCAGGTGAATCTCCAAGTTCAAGTCCAGTCTGGTCTCCGACAGCCAGGGAACACAGAGAAACCCTGCCTTGAAAATACCAAAAGAAGGAGGAGGAGGAAAAAGAAGGAGGAAGGAAGGAAGGGAGGAAGGAAGGAAGGAAGGAAGGAAGGAAAGAATAATTATGGATACCATCAGTTTTTCCTTTTGTAATGAATTTTTGAAGTTACTATGCATGTTCAATGTGAGCTTTTCATACATGTGTGTTATTACACCTTGTTCTCCCCACCTCACTGACCTTCCCTCACCATTTCCAGCCCCCTCCCAGAAAGTCCATAAAATATTTTAGAAAGTTTTTAAAAAGTCCATCCAGTTGTGGAAGTGAGTATTGAGAGTAAGAAGGAGGACAGAAGGAGGGAGGGAAGGAGGGAGGGAGGAGGGAGGAGGGAGGGAGGAGGGAGGGAGGGAGGGAGGGAAGGAGGGAGGAGGCTCTGGAGAGGTATTAAGATGCTTTCAGATTATTCTGCCTTAACTCATCTGCATCTGCGTCTTTACCTTGGTGGCTTGTCACTTTCCCTGTCTCTAGCTACTAGATCCTGAGCTTCAGGCCTGATAACTAACGTAGTATTTCTTTCCGGAAGCCTCTGGGTGGTCTTGCCTTGCTTTCAGGGGAAAACAAATGATACCAAGAAGCTTTCCAGACTATTCTCCTAAGCTTTCACCTTCAAAGGGAAAAGACCCATCCATAAGGGCACAGCATGTCCAAATGACAGAGAGAAGGCAGCCATCCAAGGTCAGGTGAGCCAGGAAGGGAGGCTGTACCCTGCCACAGCTGCACCAGTGAGCTGCCTCCCAGTACAGGCTGGAAAAATAGCTTCCTCACTTTCATTCCTCTACATGGTTTCCATATGAAATGCATTAATATAGCAAGCAAATAAACCTCTCTAAATTGTAAACTTTTAAAGACAATTAAGCATTTGCTATGGTTACCTTTTATGGGATATTTATTTTTTTCCTTCTCAAAAACATGGTTGGCCTAATGGAAGAAGAGAGACACCGATTTTGTGAGCTGTCTAGTCTGGGAAAAATACTGCAAAGTCTGCACATTTCAAACACAGGGTTCATTATATGATCTTTGAATGGAATTGAATGATCAGATTCTCTATGTGGATGTATCTACGTCACCGATTTTGAAACTATGAAGCATTTAAAGCACAGGGACCCAGAAACACAGAGCAGTTAGCATTGACTAGTACCACATAGGGTACCAGTTTCATGCTGTGGCTTCCCTCAAACTTGTTAAACACAGAGCCCAGGCCATGATAGGTTCCAGGGCACATAGGCCCAGGTGGATAATATATAGCTTTGGTCACTGGATTTATATAGAGGACTAAGCATGGTGGTCACAGGAAGAGAAAGGAGTGGTTGTGTGAGAACCTAGCTTTGTTCTATAACTTTTATTCACATTTATAAATATTCCCATGATGTGTGTCAGTCTAAAGGACCCTTTATTAAAAGAAACCCAAATGAGAGTGGATCAGCAATATGTCTAGGAGCCTGAAATGTCCTGACCAGTCTAAAATCATAAGTCTAAATTCCCAGTCCTAGGCCCTATTTGCATACTGCTTGAATTTACACTGTCTTTTACCTACTTAGCTCTGTTTGGAAAAAGTACCTGTCTTGGCAGAAACAACTCCTAACTTTCCAGCTGCCTGTCTGCAACAGCATCCAGAATCTGGATTTCACTCTTATGCAACTCCAGTTAAAGGAGTGTGATGGTCCATGGGCTGGTGATCTTTGGGAAATGAGGCAAAGACCACTCTTATCTGGGATCCCTTTGGGCTACTATAAAGAACTATTCTAGACCAGGTGGCTAAAAAGCAACATGAATCTTCAATTTTTTATGCTCTACAGACAAGTGTTAAGATAAAGAACCTGGCAGATTTGGTTTCCAGTGAAAACCTGCTTTCTCAAGATCAAATCTCAGGGTAACCTCATGGGGTGGAAGGGACACAAAAAGCTTCTTTAGGTGTATTCATAAAGGTGCTAATTCCAGTTACAGGGGCATACCATCTTGTCTTTTTGTCTCCCTAGGTTTCCTAAGACCTTGGGGGTTAGGATTTCAACACATGAATGTGAGGTTACACCATGCACAGAGAACAAGCTTCAATAGGATCAAAAAGATCGCATCTGTGCTGGAATAATGTGCTCAGTACATACCATGTTTGACAGGTGCTATCAGGGCTCAGTCATTAGATTATTTCTTATTAAGGTAGACCAAGAGCTCAAGACATGGAAGAGTCAAGATTTTCCCATCAGAGTCCTCGACAGCCTCAAATCATTTTAGATGACTTAGAGAAAGTGCCAACAGTAAAGGGAAATGATTTCTGACTTGAAGTAGCTACTAGAAAATAGGAAATATAAAGAGAGAAGTTTCCAATGCTTGAGATAACGATCACATTTCTCCAGGGGAGGATGGCTTTGTGAGCTATAAATGGATGCTCAGTCCAAGTGTCACTCATGACATCATTTACCTCTTCAGACGGTTTTCACCCTTGAAGGAAAATGAGGGTGACAAACAGATACAGGCAGTCTTGTGAAGGGCCTAGAAATGATGTGTTTCCAGCTCCTGAGAAGTAGCAAAGTGACTGGAGGAGTGTGTTCCACTCCCTGCCACCTGGCCAAGTGACTTGTGGAGTGAATCAATCACAGGCTGAAGAAGGTAAAAGCCAATCATCTTCTGAAGAGATGGAGGCATCTTATCTACCTCAGACTCCTGATGAGAGCTGGCTGGTTTGGTCAGCAGTCTTTTGTTAGAGACACTATATCTATATGTATATCTATATCTATATCTATATCTATATCTATATCTATATCTATATATATATCTATATCTATATACACAGACATTGATATATATAGATAATATAGATATATAGATATATAGAGCCTGGATTCATCTGTGTCATACACAGTTACATTGTATAATAATAATATATTAGTAAATATATTAATAATAAATCATGTTTGCATTCAAGACTATATGGTTCATAGTCAATGAAATACACTCACTCTGTGATTGCAAACAGGATTATCAATGATATACCATGCTTCCCCTCCACTCTCCTTGAATGATTAGCACTCCTTTTCCATTCTCCCCCATCTTCACTGAAGTGCCAGAGGCTAGAATGTGGCATTTAGTAAAGTTTCTGAACTTTTTCTAGTATGAATCCAACATTCAGCACCGATCATTCTATTGGATTTTGCTCTACTGGGTCCTTACTTCCAAATTGTTTCTTTGTCTCTATTCTCTGGAAGCTCGTGAAGTGGCCACAGAAAGAATTGTCAAACTAGGCAGTTATTCCTAGTCTAGAAAATCATAGTCTAGGGAAACAAGATAAGGCAATATCATAGATATGATGCAGAATACAGCCAATGAATCAAGTTAGGAAAGTAGAAAGTGCTGAGACAGTTGAGAAATAGCTTGAGTTCCAGGATGGGCTTTTCTGTTCAAATGCACTGCAAGATGCACTGCTGATCCAGAAATCTCTGGGCACCATGGGCAAAATTCTACATGGAAGATGAAAGGTCACTTGTGGGTATTAAGTCATCAGCAACAACAAAGAGTTTTGTTACAATGATACTTAAATTCCTGAGGCAATGGGAACAGGGCTGATAGGTAAGTGCTAATACCAAGAAAATTTTAGCATAAGCTTGGTAAGTTTTATATAGGATTTTAGAAGGGAAGTTCTCTCCAAAATCAGCTTCACATAGTATGGAATCATTTATCTCTGGGCCAAATTGTGATGTTTCTGTCAATGGTACACTCAATAAGATTAGGGCCCCAAATACTAAGTATCTATGGATAGATTGGTGATAACATAATCATGTTAGGAACTAAACCTATATGAAATGGATGCTGTATGATACAGTGTTTATGGATTACAGGTGCAAAAGTAGCTAATCAGCAGGTAGCCTCACATATATGCTGAATATATTATAGTTCACATTTATGTATATGATCATGATGTAGAAAATGATAGAACTCTATGTATTCACAAGACACACTTAGGAATACCAATAAGGATGTACATTTTGACTTTGTACAATTGTAAAACTAGTTTGATCATTTTTGAGGAAATCAGCTGGTGGATGTATTTATTTCTAGCACCTGGTCAATTCAGTCAAAAAATGTCAAAAATTGTGTGATGGAATCGACAGATGTTGAACTGACCGACTGTCAGATTCCATCAGGGCAGTAGGACCATTTGTGGTTGTTAGACACATTTCAGACCCAATATAGAAAAAGGGCATTTGGGGAATTAGCACTGGAGAGAACTCTTCAAGGGACATTTGACCCAAAGAGTAGGTAACAATCAGCTAGCTATATCTCCATATTAACAGTAGTAAATTCAAGTTACAGCCATCATCCAAACATTCCACAAACCAACTCTCTTGGTGATAAATCAATGCTATTGATAGTATCCATCCAATCACCTTACACAGTTCACTGCTGTGACCAAGTTTTCTATGGGCTAGGGCATTTGGGAGACCAGTTTTGATGCTCTTATTTGATCTTAAATGAATTTCATGAGAGTGCTATTAAAAAGTATGGGTAGAATACATTTAAATTTTTATTATCATGGCATTTTTATCATCTCAAGCATTAGGTAGGAAAATGTCCATTTAAAATTTTTCAGTTATTTCCTTTTTTTCCCATGGTAATCTATTACTACCAGAAATAAGGTTATTAGAATAAAAATTGAAAACATACAGGGGGCTAAATAGGGTAGATATTTTCATGCTCCAATTTTTAGTGCCTGTACCCAGTGTTTGATATTTGGCCCATGGAGGAAGAACACATTTTTAAACAAGAACATCAGAATGGTGGGGCAAAGCCTCATGTGGACACCCATATCCAGGAGGCATTGCAACTGCATAAAGTCCATTATATTAAAGACCAAAAGGGTTGCCAGCCTCTCCCACGGTCTTAAGTTAACACTTGTCTTTGTGCAGCTCACTCTTTTCTGAACTTGAAATCCAATTGGCCAACAATTAAAGCCAATTAGCACACGAGGAAAATAAACTAAAGGCTCTCCCCTTGTGTTCTCCATGGCTGATGGAAAGCTGGTTAGCTCAAGGCATTAGCAGAGCTGCGTGTCAGGCCAGGCATAGAACGGAGACTAGTTGGCTTAAAGTATTAGAAGAGTAGGGCAGCGGCTGGCCCAACAGAACTGTGTTATTCTGAGCTAACAGCTGCCAAACATTCTTGACAGGAGATGAGGCAGATGTCCAAGGACAATCAAAGGGAGAAGAAAGTGTAAGCCAACGTTTGCCTATCTCATATTCTCTGCTTGATCCTCAGCCTCAAAGACAATCCACAGCTGTTGCACTTCAAGGTCTAAACTCTGATCCCAACTCCCAGCCTGGCCCCTCACCCTGCTTACTATGAGGACAGTGATCAGCTTTCTTCCCTCCCCCACCCCTCCTCTTCTCATTGGAGTGAGAGGGTCTTTTGGGTGATTTTCTGAACACTCAAGGTAGTCTGGTCAAAATTCCATAGTGTGTAAAATCATTAGATTTCAGTCCAGAAAACCAACACACCAACCAACCAAACAAGAAAAAAAACAAAACAAAAAAACCTCTCTACAGGTCGACCTTAAATGCAATAGCTTAGCCCAAAACTAGGTATGTTGTTGCCAATGCATCGTGCTCTTAAAAAGCGAGAAATCATTAATTTAAATACGAAGGAAAGAGGGCTGACCTATGTGAATCTAAGTATTACACAGATGTGAGCTACAGGCGTAGGGTGTGGTGTTTAACATAGCAGACAAGGGGATGGAAATTGGAGTACAGATGTCATGGATAAAGAGACATAAAATGCATCTGTACTGAACACATTTCCTAAGACATAGGCATGCTATCTCTCTTGGGGGCAGAGGCAGGGAGACTTGATTTCCCATCAGTGCTAAGAAGCATTTCATGCCCTATCGTTTAGCGATATGCTTATTTGCTAGACTCCTTTCTTGTTGTACTTTACTCAGCATGGCAGAAATAAGCAACTCTCTCATGGAAAACATCTGAGGCACATGTCTCCTCAGACAGGGTGCAAGGAACCAGTGGAACTGTCAAAAACATTATATAAAGCACCGTTCTATGCACGGGAAAACAACTGGAGATTTTTATGTCTTCAAATTTTTCTATGTCCCATTGTCTCCTGTAAGTAATAATCGCTAATCATATTGAATTATAAATGAACTCACTAAAACACCAAAGCCAAACCACCCTTGCCCCACTCCCAGCCAAGAGCCTTGATGGAAACAAGGGATTTAATGAAAATTAGCATTCCCAAGGGCAGGACATAATATGTGCTCACTGAACAAATGAATGTATATTGGATATACTTAGTCATAAGCCCTATTTGGTTACAAATACACACAGATGAGAGTTTGGAAAGACATCTCTGGCAATAAAGTGCTTGCTGTCCCAGAATAAAGACTTCATTCAACCCCTGCGATCCAAGTGTAGAAGCTGGGCATGGCAGTGCCTGCCTGTAACCTCAGCTCATGTGAAGGGAGGCAGAAAGATGTCTGGAGGCTTGCTGATCAGCTAGCTAGTCTAGCCAATTTGGTGAGATCCAAGCTAGTGAAAGATCTTGTCTGAAAACGTTGACAGAGACACCTGATGTCCACCTCTACACATCCATGTACCAGCACACAGATGCACCCCTAATACACACAGATAACACATGTACACACACTAAATGCACACAATAATATTCCTGTAACTAAGTCCTGGGTAGAAACAATAAGAGCTATATTTTTAGGGATTACCTGAAAACAACTCAATATGAAGTTTCTTGATAAAACTAATTAGTTTGGCGTGCTTTTATTTCAACAAAAAATCTATTTAAAAATAACTATTAGAATTAGACAAAGCTTTAAAGATTGCCTCTATTTATACGCTGACAACTAATTACAGGGATAACTTTCACACACACTATGTTTGCAGGTGCAAATATTTAATTGTTTGTGCAAGCCAGGTGGTGAGGGCGCTACTTAACTGTGTGTTCAATTGTGTCTGCTAGAGTTGGGCCTGCAATTAGTTGTGGGTGCTAAAACCAGAGACCTCACTGAGGCTCTATTAAAGTCAAGCCTGTATATTTCAGTCTTTTATCTGTGAGGGGGGAGGGCTACTCAGTTTACATATACTTTAGCTGTTCCTAACTGAGGCTGAGGAAGTCACTTTCAGCCAGAGAGGGAGCCAAGGGCAGCTGGACATTGGTTGATAAGAATTGGACACAGCTGCACAAAAGTGGCCTGTGCACCTCCATGACAAGCGTAGAGAGTAAGCTAAGGCAGATGGCTTGATTATTCTAAAGGCACTTGAAGATCATGTAGAGAAGTTTTCCCAGGGAGGTCAGAACACAAAACTAGATCCAAACATTTGTAGTAGACATGCCCTCCTGATTGAAGAGACTTAATGAATGTAACTGCTACTCCTCACCTGATAGAGGCTAGGGAACCACGTGGGTGCTTATTTGTGTCAGTAGGGACACCTTTTGAACTTTTATTCGGCTTTGTTCATCCAAAAGGAACCAAAGAATATTCTGTGAGAATGGAGCTATGAGGCAAACTATTAGATGCTACATGGTTACATTTTGTCCGTGGCTGAGAATTATACAATAATCAACTTGGTATTGAGTCTTACACAGTTAGGAAGGTACTGAAATGAGGCATAGTCCAGAAGGTTGCAGAGCTTCAGGCATGTTATTTAGCTTCTCTGATTTCTGCATTCTTTCCCAGTGAAGCTATAGTGCCAAGCTATGGTTAAAGCACCTTGGCCAGAACTAAGTCTACGGTGGGTGCGCTTGCGTGCCTCCTTTAACTCCACACAGAGGGAATGAATGTAGAGGACACTTTCATAGCTTCACAAGAAAAGAACTCAGAGAAGGGAGCAGCTAGTTACCTTAGGCTGCGGGCTTTCACTTTGCCTTCAGATGTTGAAGACTATGTCCACAGGCACGGTGGTTTATTGGCTGATAGTTAGCTACCCTTATAAACTGTGGCCCACTCAAACTCAATGTTTGCAACTTTAGGGAACATAAATATGTCTTAATCTTAATCCAGCATCATTCTGTTCTGAATATTTCTCTTGACTGTGTTGGGCTTCTCAGTATCAAGGTTCACATTTTTGCTGATACTACTTGCATTTTGCCTGGCTTCAGATCTCATCATGTAGAATTACAGAATTTTTATGGTGTTCTCAGTGGACAATGTATTAAAAGTGGTTGGAGATTGTGTCTCCCAAGCCCAGAGCACCTGGATATATTATTCATATATGTGCACACTCACAGATATATATATATATATATATATATATATATATATATTTCATCTGGTTGGGTTTTTTTTGTTTTGTTTTGTTTTGATTGATTTAATACAAGTGAAAGTTAACTAAGAGGGAACAAATAAGAAAATGCCTCCCTAAGATAGTTTCTTTTTTCTTTTCTTTTTCATTTTTTGGTTTTTGTTTTGGTATTTTCAAAACAAGGCTGTCCTAGAACTACATCTGTAGACCAGGCTGGACACAAACTCACTGAGATCCACCTACCTCTGCCTCTAGATTGCTGCAGATAAAGGTGTGCACCACCACGTGGCAATGGGGCATTTTCTTAATTAGTGATTGATGTGAGAAAGCTCTAGTCCTTTGTGGGTGATGCTACCCCTGGGCATACTAACAGCCTAATTTTGGAGGAAAGCTTTTGGGTTCAACCTGTAGCTCCTGGCTTTGAGTTGAGCTCAGTGAGAGACTCTCAAGTTGAGAAGGAGAGGTAGTCAGCTCACAAGATGCTTCATATTGTGATAAGACATGGGGTGGAATTTATTTTCTTTGGGATAAACTTTCTCTTCATTTGGTCTTCTCCCTTAGATAGGAAATGTCATTGGAGGCACACCCTTAAAGGGTATAGATAGGTTCTGTCCTCCCTTTCTCTGTCATTCTTTCACTTTTAACTACCACTAGGTAAGCAGTTATCTCTACTCCCTGCTTCCACTGGGAGATTCTGTCCTAAGACAGGCCCAAATTGGTTATGAACTAAATCTGTGAAGCTATAAGTGGAAATAAATTTTTCTCTTGATAAGTTGGTTATACAGGTATTTGTTCCAGTAACTGAACACTGACTAACATTGTCGAGGCCTCTGCTATGGATAGGCACTCAAGATTATGAGCCAAGGTGTCTAGCTTTTCCAATTCACTGTGAAATCTGAGAAGCTGTACTTTAACCCTTCCAGAAACATCCAGAGATGATAAAGAACAGAGATGCCTGGCTTTCACAGTATAGGCCATCCAAGGTAGGGAGAGAGAGGGACCCTAAAAATGCCACAGATGGTTTCCTGTCTTGTACCTAGCTCCCCACATTTCCTGATGAATCTAGAAAGGTGGGGAGGGGAGGATGTGGTGAGAGAAGAGACAGGAGAGATAAAAGAGAAAAAGAGGAGAGAGGAGGGAGAGGGGAGGAGGGAAGGGGAATGAAAGAAAGGAGAAGGAGAGGAGGAGATGGAGAGAGGAGAGTGAGGGGAGACAACAGAGAAGAATGGAGATGAGAGGGGGAGAGAAGAGGGGAGGTGAGAAAGGGGAGAGAAGAAAAGAGGAAGGAGAGGGGAGAGAAGAAGGGGAGGGGAGGGGGAGAGAAGAGAGAAAGGAGAGGTGAGAGAGGGGGGAGGAGAGGGAGGAAGGGAGAAGGCAGCAGAACTTGGCACCTGTTTTCAACGTGCAACAAATTAGGAAGAAATAAATAGCCTAATCACATCATTTTCCAAATACGGATTAGAAATATGAATTTGAGAACCAAAATTATGGCATACTACCCCCCCCCCAATTTCTGACAAGATGTGGGCACCATTAACCCTGCTATTTATTGCTCCTTTTAAGTACCATTTGACATAGCACTTTCCCAACCTTCATTGCAAAATGTCTGCATAATTCATGTGCCTACCATTTTGCCCCAGCTTTCCTTGTATATTTTACTATGTTAGAGACTGTTTGCATGTTTGCTATATATCAGTTGACACCTCTGTAAAATCTTTATATTGAATGCCATTGGCAACCATATGCCAAATAATTGCATTGCTGTTTGTAATATTTGTGGGTACCTTTTTCCTGTAAGCTTACATAGGAAAGGCTTAGAACCGTCCTTTCTGATGCCCATCTTCAATGGCGTCAAGCAGAATAACTTGCAGCCTGCCTTTCTTGTTCTTCTTGTCCATTAAAGGCTTTCACCGATTAAAGAAAATGCCTCTTACATCCTGGACTATTTCATTGCCCACAGTGAGAGTCTCCAGGATTCACTCTATAACTTACATTTAGATTCTCAGGGATTTAGACAACTCCTTGCTTCCCACGGTGTCTAAAGATATTGTTGATTTTAATAAGCCATCCTTGCTGTTTTCCGGAAAAGGATCTGAAGCTCTTTTAAAAAGAGGGGATTAAATGATGAGGTGGAGCCTAGAGAGATGCCTCAGCAGTTAAGAGGACTTGTAGATGTTGCAGAGGACCTGGTATGGTTCCCAGCACCTGTATGACAGCTCACACTGGACTGTAACTCCAGTGTCAGGAATCCAACTCCCCCCCTTTTTTTTTTAACCTCTGCTAGCACCAGGGACTCACATGATACACATACATGCAAGAAAATATGTATATATGATGTTTTTAATCAAAAGAAAAGAATTTTAAATGAAGTGAGTAAGATCAGAGATATCCAAAACTGCATGTTAGGTAGGGGTCAAAATTGATTCCTAGGAAGCAGTTCTCTCCTCTCCTCTCCTCTCCTCTCCTCTCCTCTCCTCTCCTCTCCTCTCCTCTCCTCTCCTCTCCTCTCCTCTCCTCTCCTCTCCTCTCCCTCCCTCCCTCTCCCTCCCCTCCCTCCCCTCCCCTCCCTCTCTTCCCTTCCCCTCTTCCCTCTCCCTCCCCATCTTCCTTCGCCTTCATTCCATTCAGCCCACCCACCCTCCTTTCTCTCCCTTCTTTGTCACTCTTCCTCTTTCTTCCTTCCCCTCTCTTCTGCCCTCCCTCTCTTTCTTCCCACATGCTACCTGAGGATTCTACCATTAAGTTCCACCCTATAGGCTGATATGTTCCCATGAATCCTTGAAGTGATTAGACAGAGGGCTGCCAATACTGACTCGATCACACCTGCTGTGTAAAAAGTAGCGTCGGTTTGGATCACACTGAATTCTACTCTTTTGAAATGTTTGCCACCAATTTATGGGCAAAATCCAGTCCTTGCTTTTGTTTATTTTAACAGTTTAATTTATTGCATAACTGATGTACCAAGAAATTCTGTATCTAAAGTTACAGAAAAATACAGGCAAATAATAAAAATATAACAAATTGGATTTATGACAGCTAATTAATAATGCAACTGTGTGAATCACTGGTGTATGTACAAACACATGCATAATGTCTGTTTCATCTTCTTCAGCAGTGAGGGACTCTTTATGCATCCAGCCCCTCCATCCCACTGTTACATGGGGACCGCCTAATAGCCAGCACATATACCCTCTTCCCAGTGTGAACACTGCAGGGATGGGCTTGTGATGCAAATCAGGCCTAAGGATGCCAATTTTCTGGCTAGTTCCATTCAGTCTTCTGCATATCAAATGTCCAAGGACCTCTAGCTCTGGAGAATGTTGATACTGGACAGGGTAATTCACAGGCTCTTCTGCATTTCTATCTCATCTAGAGAAATTCAAAAATACAAAGCAAATTCACATATTTAAGAGAAATTGTCAGTAACTTGAAGCCAAAAGGAATTTCCAGTTAATTTTCTGTTTAAATTTTTAATTAACTGGAATTTTAATCCCCTGTGGTTCTCAATTAATTTAGCCTTGATTGCCCAAACTTTTCAAGCATTTTGTCTTTCAGAAATAAAATTAATAAAAAAATAATGAAATTATTTCAATGAAAGAAATTGTAACATTTCAATTAAAAAAACAAATCTATTGACCTTAATGTGGTACCCAAATAACACATGGTCTTTTCAAGCTTTAAAATTCTATGATGGTGATTGCTATATTAAATAACACTCTTCCAGACCTTTTTGTTCCAAATCACTGCTTTGGTTATATATGTAGACTATACCCTTTACAGTGTATTCTAGGGTACTATATAGAAACAAATGACAATATCCAGTGATTTCGTGTAGTGTTAATTTTAAAATAATCACTGTGATGTAAATGGTTTTTACTGAAGAACCCTTCACTATGAGTATATGCACAGATTGTATATGTGATGATTTCCAGATTTCTTCAGATTTGACAAGTTTTATCTCACATGCCTGGATTTCCAAGGAAAGCACACAAACCAAAAGAGAGAAAGTCACTCTGCTCATCTCAGTTTAAAACCTGAGAATTTTGAGCCTTTCCTCCCAGTATACCATTTTTCTCATACCATTGTGTCCTATGCAATAAACCACAGTCAGTCACACCATAGGCCCCATCTACCTCCACAAACCATGACTAGACATTACCTACTTTTGAGCAACTCATGATTCTTTGGCCCTGCATATGCTAAGTGAGGAAGGTTTCTCCTTCCCAGGCATTGCCTTTAGGCTTCCTGGGCGGTTGTGCTCAACAGGCAATAGGCACACATTGTTCCCAAACCATCCAGCTGGACCTCAAAAGGATAAGATAGAGAGAAAAGGGTGCAACAACCAGAGAAGAAAAAATAACTACAAATATTGAGGGCTGAGGAGATGACTCAGTTGGTAACGTGCCCTTTGCATGAGCAAGGGGACCAGATCTGCAGCACCTCTGTAAGATACCAACATGGGGATGAGCAACTATAATCATCGTGCTGGTGAGGTGGGAGTAGCCTCAGGAAGACTGGAAAGGAAAGAGGAAAGCTTGAGGCATGGCTTTCCTTTGTGCTGTCTTTCTGTTGCCCAACGGGGTGTGGCCACCGTTACAAGTTCACTGCAAGACCACTACAGGAGAAGGAAGATATTTAGAGCTCCCTGGCTACTAGTCTGGCAGAATCGGTGATATAAACATTCATCGACAGATATTGTATCCAAAACTAATGTGGAGAATGATAAAAGAAGACACCTTTGTCAACCTTTGTCCCCCACATCCACATGCACTCGCAACACCTACAAAACAAGCAGGCACACACAGGTGTGCTGTATGCACAAAAGTAAGAATGCACTGTATTTGATCCTAAGGATGTTGGAAACATAACTTACATGTGCTGGTAGTTATTCCTAAAAATGCCCAGTGATCCATGAGAGAAATACCACAATATGGCTGGTAGTCGTATCACATGAAAACTTGGATGGGGCTTTAAGAGCACACAGTACTCTTCCAGAGGACCCCAGTTCAGCTCCCAGCACCTATGTCAGGTGGCTCATGACTGCATGCAACTCTAGCTCCAGGCGATTCAAAGGCTCTCCCCTTCATGGGTACTCATATTACAGTACACAGACAATACAGAGAAACACAGCCCCATACATAAAGTCAAAATCCTTAAAAACAAAATTGTGTGGCCCTGAGCTATCAGGTGGGAACTGCATACCTATTCACACGAGTGAGACCTGGAGAGAGGGATGCTGGTCACAGGTACTACGCTGAGGCCATTTCTGCAGTCTGACTGCAGATTAGGAATTTGACATTTTAAAAATTCCACTGAAATTGGACTACAAAATATAATAGGTTTAGGCACCTGCTCTAATAACATTGCATAAAAATATCCCAACAGCTTTGGCATAGACATATGCTACAGTATCACAGTCAGATTTTATTACATCATTACAAGAATGTTCCATTGGACCATACGATTGGCTATTGTACAGGCACAGAATGCTTATGCCGTTAGTACAAACACAGCATCACATTTCCCTAATAAACATTTTATGGTATCCCTATGCACATTAAAAACGACACTAACTGCATTAATACATTTTAATTTACTTTTTTGTTGTAGAACAAATAACAAACTCGGTGCTAATGAGCTCATATTTTCCATTATCCCAAATCATCTTGTTCATATATCCAGTCCATTGAAAATGCCCCTAAAACAGTGATACTCTCCATTATGGTACAGTGGGCCAGAGTGTTTTCCTCCTCTATCCATTCATAAACATCACATCATGTTATAGACAACCTTAAAGTGGCATGCACTGGTGAAGCAGTTTTCCTTCCCTTTCCATTCATAAACATCTCATAAACAATGCAGCTTTCATATCTATTAATTGGTTTTCTTGGAACTATACTTTTTTTTAAAGTGTTTCTCTGCTAAAAATTGTTCTTTTTCTTTGACAGCTTTTCGTGTCCCAATAAACACAGGTGTATTTGGAGCTAAACTACACATCTAACAGCTAGCTTCCTCTTTGGCTGTCCTTGGTGAGGTTGCAAGCTTTTTAGTGCCTATTTTGAATTTGGTATCTATGAAGTACCTGGAAAAAACCATTTTTTTTAACAAGACATGGATAGTTGTTTTGACAAGATAGTCTGGTATTGTCTTAATGAAGCTACTAAATAATTAAGCCTTTTTCCTTTTATAAATGTAATCAATAATGAGGGTCACTGTGACCCTCTTTGTTTTATTTTCAGTTTAGTATAAATTGACTTATCTACACTGTCCCTCCTCACCAAAGCAATCATTCTCCCACTATCAAAGTTCCTGGGCATTTGTTTGGAATAGTGGCGATGGTGAGGTGGGTGAATGGAACAAAATGCTGATTACATTGGAGGAGAACAGATTTCAGAAATCTGAGAAGAAAAATAGGAGTTACCCATTGCCCCCGCTTTGCCTGAGATAGGACATTCCTCCACTGTAAACTTCAAACTCTGGTTATCTGAGGCTGGTGTTGTTTGTGTGGGTGTCTCTCTTACACTCGGACTGGACAGGCTGCACTCTATACTTGGACAGTGGAGGTTCTATAGGATAAGATAAGGACAACACTGCTGTAGGTGTGACCTCAGTATATCTCTAAATAAAGTCTCCTGATGCTTAAACATACAGTCATCTATCACACCTCCTGGGCTGTCACTGTCTGCTTTTCCAGCATTAGGCAATCTCAGATTGTATCTTGAATGTGAGCACTGTTGTACACACACACACACACACACACACACACACACACACACACACACACACAAAACAAAAAAATACCTTGGGGCAATCTCTAGTGTCTAGACATTCATAATAATGTTGAATAGCCAGTTTCTTCAGATTTTCTTTCCAGCAAGTTTCAGACAGTGGGAAAACCTACTCTAGCACATTCATTATATGCAAATTCCTGGTGAGATCATTCTGAAGATGCTGTCCTGACAGGTACAAAAATCACTTTCCATCAGAACAACGTGTGGCTGGTAACTTTGGCAGGTTTCTGTGTAACTTACATAGCTGTAGGTTGCGCATAACTACGTCCTTCTACATTTTCTGGACGTGTATAAAGGCATGCCAATGAAGGAAGTAAATGCTTAAGAAAGAGTTATCTTTAGAACTTACCACAGAAGGAAACAGCCACAATAGTTTACGTTTATTGACAACTTACTCTGTTCCAGTTCTTGTTCAAGGAGGTTTGCATTAAAACAAACAATCCTCATGTCAACCTCACTAGGACTTTAGTGTTTCAAGAGACACCCTCGTACTAAGTTGCATGGGTTACTTATCCTACACTCCCAGGCTCAAACATACATTAAGGTGTATAAGCAGACACTGAAGGCAGGTGCCATCTAGGCCAACCTTCCTAGCCTTTGTTTTTATTCCCATTTTGCAAACGATGAAACTGAGTCACTAAAAAGTTACATGTCTTTGTCAGCATTTGAAAAGCTGAAATTCAGGCTGGTGAGATGGCTCAGCAGGTGAAGGCTCTTGTTGCCAAGCTTGATGACCTGGGTCAACCTCTAGGGCCTACATGATGAAGGGACTGAACTGACCCTTACAAGTTATTCTCTGACTTCCACACACATTTCAAAGTATGTATGCTCCTGTATACATGTACACACAGGCATACAATAAATACATATGTAAAAAGAAGTTTCAAAAATTGAAAATATGAAAGCTGACATTCAAACTCAGTTACTCTCATGAGCCTTGGCTATTTATTGAGCTCTACAAAATATCCAGTCCATGTTCTTTCTAGGAGACTGACTTTGGTGCAAAAGAATGAATCGCTGTTCTCAGGAATGATGGGTTCTCTTAACTTCAATAGTCACTTTGACCTCCAGAATCTCACCATCAAGATAGAGTTCATGCAGGGGTCATGGGATTGTGGAATGATGGGGCTGTATCAGACTAATGGTCTACCAACCTAAGAAAGACATTCTTCAGCCTCATAGATTTCCTTCTTAGAAGATCCACTCATCCATCCATCCATCCATCCATCCATCCCATCCATCCACCCACCCACCCACCCATCCCATCCATCCATCCATCCATCCATCCATCCATCCACACTTTCATCTTTCTATTACTTTCTGAGTCACATGTCTTCCCTTATGTCTCTCACTTCTTAGTTATCAAGATACTAGCCAAATCCAACCCATATCCTATTTCAATATATATAAGCTCCCCTGGATTTAACTGAGACACCCCTTGACCACTTAATGTTCTATGAACTCTGAGAAAATCCAGGTACTCATCTGCGAAATGATTTGTAAACAATTCAATTCTTTCTCTGCCTCCTACCCTCCCTCTCAGGAAGATGAAGCAGAGAAAAGCAAATGAGATAATGTATATGCAGCCTGAAGTATAGAGTATTAAATCTGAGATCAATAATTTCTTTGGAAAGAAAATCAAAACAAACCTAAGTAAGAAGTAGAAATTTAAATAATTAGGAAAAATAGACATAAATACATTCTAGCTGTATCCCAAGTAGAAATGTAACACAAGAAAGAATAAATTACATTTCACAACAGTAGCTCAAAATCATAAAATTGTATATGATAAAAGGAAATAATTAAGATACAAATGAACTGAAAGAAAATCTAAAATGAATTATAAAACTCAAGTACTGGCTGTGGGTATAGTTCAGTAGCAGAGTACTTACCTAATATACATGGGGCCCTTGGTTTAAAAGAGATGGAGATGGCAGAGGCAGAAAGAGAGAGAATAAAGTATATAACACAATACAAAACAGGAAAACACAAAAAGTTTCAAGCATATACACAAGTAGCCGATAGAAACATAGTTGTTTTTTCACACTGGAAATCAGGAAAATGAAAATTATTTTTATTTGAACACAAGACATCAAAAAGCTGTTTTTGTATATTACACCAATAGCTGTTATTGGTGATGATAAAAAGTATAATCCCCATATTGTTATTAAGTGGGCACTTGTAATCTCAGGACTGCCAAGGCAGAGGTAGGCAGACAGGGAGCTTTGGGACAGCCTCAGCTATATGAGACTTTGCCTTAAAAAGAAATAGAAGCATAAATTTGTTTTTTGTCCCCAAATGATCAATTGGATAAATTAACACAAAGCTTTAAAAATAAACATATGCATGTGGTTTTTTGTTGTTGTTGGTATTTGTTGTTGTTTCCAGACAGGGTTTCTCTATATTGCTTTGGAGGTTGTCCTGGAACTCGCTCTACAGGCTGGCCTCGAATTCACAGAGATGCGCATGCCTCGGCCTCCTGAATGCTGGGATTAAATGCATGAGCCACCAAGGTCCGGCCATGTGTATGTTTTTACTTAGTGTTTTTTAGAACAATTTTGAGAAAAGTAAGAAAGAAAATTCAGGTGTTTTATGATGAGACATAAAAAATTTAAAAATCAACTAAATGTGCAAATATAAAAGATGGTATGGCAGTTTGAGTAACAAATATCCCCATAGTCTCAGCCAATTGAATACTTGCTCCCAGTTGGTGACTCTGTTTGGGGAGGTGTGGCTTTAAGGTCTCCTCTCTGTCCTTCCTGCTTGGGATTCAACTGTAAGTTCTTGATTTTCTGCTCCTGTCACCAGGCGTACATGCTCCCATTATGGACTTGAACCTTCTGTATCCATAAGCTAAATTAATCTTTTATAAGTTGCCTTCGTCATGGTGTTTCATCACAGCAACAGAAAATAACTAATACAGTTGGTTATAGTCAACTATGTTCAAATTCTGAGAAAGTAAACTATGTCATGCATTGTGGTACATGCCTTTCATCTCAGTATTCAGGAGTTAGAGACAGGTAGATCTCTGAGTTCAAGGCCAGCCTAGTCCATATAGTGAATTCCAGGACAGCCAGAGCTATACAAGTGGTAAGTCCCTGTTTCTGGGTAGGGTTGGGCAAGAGAAATGGCAAACATTCAGGAACTAAAAGTAAGTATAAAATGGTATTTTAGAAAGCATGCAATTGCTACATTGTGATTCAAAAACAGTTAAAATTGTTTAGGAAATAAAAATGTAACTATTGGTTTGATTTCATATACTGTGTATCTGTGTTCAATTATCACACTGTACTCCAAACATCCATGCAATATAATTATTTCTTAGAATAGTTCTTTGAAAAGAACATGATAAGATGGGCTTGGTAGCTCATGACTATAAACCCAGCACTTGGGGATGCTGAGGCAAAAGGATTACCAGGAGTTTGAAGAGAGTGACTTTTAGGCCAGCTTTGACTACATAGTGAGACCCTATCTTAATCTTCTCCCCACGTCTTAAAATACGCTATAGAATGCATTATGTAGAATACAGTTCTGGTTCTGACATGCATGCTTGTACTTTGTATATATGCCAGTGTGAGCATGGTGATGTATAGGACATGTTCCCATGTTTTAGGTATGACGCTAAATCACTCCTACACATTTTAATTCGTGAATTGAGGAGAAAGATAAGTAACTCACTCAAGTTCCTATTATGATAGAAATTTAATCATTTTATGAGGTGCTATGGCTAGGACCTTAACATTTGTATGTTTGACATATAATTTATGCCCTCAGCCAGTATGGATCACATACATACTCCAATATCCCACAGAAAGAAATACCCATCATCCAGTTGATACATAATGGATGTGTTGTTTTTAAAATCCCTCTCTATGTAACTGCATGTTCCTGGCTTCATCTATCTACCCATTACAGGTACATGACATTTAGGGATAAAGCCAGGTATAGCCTGCAGAGAAAGACAAATCCGCCTTTAAGTCTTGACTGTCACTTTACAACTCTGTGGTATTGGGCAAATTACTTACATCACAGAATTGTTATGAAGATTAAGTGGCATATGCCTGCAAGGTATAAGCTTTACAAGGTTTTTGCAAATAACAAGTGTTTAATAAATAGTGGGAAATATGTTTTTTGCCAAACTTTCTTTAATGAACATATTACCCTTATATTCAGAAAAGCACAGTAACTATTAAAGCGAGAAAAAATGAAGCAAACCGATGATTAAATGTAAAACTACAAATATTTTTAATTTTTGTTTAAAGAAAGAAAGAATAAAAAAGCAAAGCCCCTTTGTCTAGTTATGTCCCAACTGTGGCTGCTAACCACAGGTGGGTATGGAAGCCCGGAGGGAAACCAATTATGTGCAAATCCTTTGACTTAATGAAAAATAAAATTAAGCAGACTAATACTCAGCAGGTACTTACACATCACCTAATGTTATAAAAGCGGGTGTTTCCTAAAACTGGAGGAAGAGGTAGCCATGACCCAGGAAGAAATTCCCAGTGTGTGGCAGAATTTACCACAGCACAGCTGAAAATGCCAGGCAGGTCCTCTCCTACTCATTCATCAGCTTTCACAAACTAAGTTTGCTCAAAATTTAAGACATGTACATGACTTTGCTTTCTGACAAATGGACCTGAACTCAGATTCCCCATTTTCTGGTGTGTGTGTGTGTGTGTGTGTGTGTGTGTGTGTGTGTGTGTGTGTGTGTGTGTTTATTCAAAAAGCCTTACTTTTTACATGCTAGCAACAATCTTACACATTTTATAATACCTCATCTCATCTTGGCAATAGCTCCCTCCCTCCCTCCCTCCCTCCCTCTCTCCCTCCTTCCCTCCCTTTCTCCTTTCTTCCTTTCCTCAACCTGACACAAACTAAGGTTGTCTGAGGCAAGGGAATTGACCAGCCTGTAGGCAAGCCTATGTGGGGTAGATTCTTAATTAGTGAGGAATCTGGGAGGGCCCAGTCCTTTGTGAGTGGTGCCACCCCTGAGCATGTGGCCCTGGATTGCATAACAAAGCAGGTTGAGCAAGCCATGGAGCGCCAGGCAGTAAGCAACGGCTCCTCCCTGTGCTCTGCTTCGGTTCCTGCCTCTAGGTTCCTGCCCTGCACAGTTCTTGCCCCAACTCCCCTCAGAGACCGACTGTGCCTGTGAGTGTTTGAAGAAATTACCCCTTCCTCTCCAGGTTGCTTTTGCTCTCGATGTATTATCCAAACAGTTACCCTAACTAGGACAGTACAATTTCTTCCACTGTAAGTTGTCAAAGGTCAGCCAATTGAACCAGAGCTTATGATTTTTTCTCTCAAAAAGGCTGGGCCCAAGAAATTCATTTCATTTCCCTAAAACTTGTTTAGAAGCCAAGAAAAATCAGAGTTTAACCTTGCTGTCAGGAAGCACCCCTTTGGTGGTCAAACTCCCCCGAACACTGAAAAGAAGCCTGCCTACTCCACAGCCTTGTTCTAATTTTCAATTAAATTAACAAGAAGGGCTGTGATGCTCACACAGAAGTCCCACTGCCATCAGTGTGTGTTCCCCTGGGCTGTGGCTGTGCTCTGTAGAGGTCTGGGTGCCAGGCCTTGAAAAAGAACCTTCCTGGCCTGCAGTCTGTCACTGGCTGCCTGTTCTCCAGAAACACTCTGAGGGACTGTGAGATCGGCTCTTAGCTAACTTTGAAGCAAACAGCTCTGAGCTGGGGTTCTGCAGGTGGGTCACTCACTGTCGTTGTTTCTTACTGTTGAATGAGGTAGCAAAGTCCCTTTTATCATGGAAGGTAAGTCACATCATGGACATTTTGAAATGGCTAGGAAAGTTCTCTCTCTCTCTCTCTCTCTCTCTCTCTCTCTCTCTCTCTCTCTCTCTCCTCCCCCACTCCTCCTCCCTCTCCCCTCACCTGTAGAATGTGTTCTCACAGAAGAAGGTGTGAAATGGGTTCATCTTCTTGGATGGGTTGACCACTTTCTCTAGATCCTACCCCTTCCTCTTCCTCCACATCTCCTCTGCCTTTTCTGTTTCTCTCCCCCCTGATTTTCCAGGCTGTCTCTGACATCTGTGTCTCTGTGTCCTGCTCTAAGCCCCCTTTCTGTGGTTCCTGCTTATCCCTTTTCCTGAACAGTCCCTCCCTCAAGGGCCTGACCACTCTTCCTTCCTTCCATTCTTTGTCTCCTTTCTCCTTTTTATTTAACAACTTCTTCTTCTTCCTCTTCTTCTTCCTCTTCTTCTTCCTCTTCTCCTCCTCCTCCTCCTCCTCCTCCTCCTCCTCCTCCTCCTCCTCCTCCTCCTCCTCCTCTTCTTCTTCTTCTTCTTCTTCTTCAAGGAACACATTTCTCTACCAAGACCAGATAGTGACCTGACCTGGCATTTTCGGGACTCCAGCCAGGCCACACATACTGTTTCCACAGATGAAACTTCTGTGAGGCTTCTCCTGGAATACCTTACAATGTGTCACTCACTCCCATTCAATGCTGAGAGGCCCCAGCCTGTGGAAGCCAAGGCCGGTCCTCTGGCTGGGGAGCTGATGAAATCTTGGCTGATGTGTTATCTCCCAATGCTTTATAGGTCTTCGGCTGGGAGATTAGAGCATGAGGTTACGGTGACAATTTGTTTACACGCAGAGAGAGATTAAGATCTCGTTGAAAAGGAATAAAAATAACATCATCAAGAGCTGTCACAGCATGAGCCCCATTGTAATCAACACTGGTCTGATTTCAGGGATAATTTAAGACCAATTTATTATCTTAATTAAAAAAATAAGAAGGGAGAATTCAACATTTCAGATTGCGGTTAGACTGTTCGAGGTGTGGCCTCGGGAGGGTCCACGAAGAAAATAGAACACGCAGGATCCCAACCGGGAACACTTGGTGGGTAAAAATAGAAAACTTTCTCTTTTATCCCCTTTCCCTTTTCCCTTTAAGTCAGTGGCAAATCAGAAGGCAAAACAATACCTCGGTTTGTAGATTGCGGTTCTTCTAAGACCCACGCACAAAAGGGTAAAGAAATCACCTCCCGCCCCCACCCGCCGCTGCCCAACACACACCACACACCGCCTTTGTTTGGAGTCTTCAGTATAGTGGACCTAGGTTTTTAAAATTTCCCCCCTCCCCGTGTCCTAATGAAATCTGCTTAAAAAAAAAAAAAAAAAGTCTTTGCTTTGGGTCCAGCTTCATTTTCTCCTTTCCCAACTAAATTCTTCCACTTAATCCAAAAAGACTTGAAAAACTCCAAATGCAGGAGAGGGTGAGAAGGCCAAAACAGAATGATTTGTGGTCCACCCCCCACCGACCTCCCCCTTTGAAAGTGTTGTGGCCCCCCCCGCCCCCCACCTCCCCGCTCAGGGTAAACCTCACTTGGTGCTTTCTCTACTGCAGCCCTGGCAAAGCCCTAGGCCTGGAGTGAATGGAGCCACAAAGAGCCCTTTGAAGCCCTGGAGGAAATGGCTCAGTGGGAAGCCAGGTAGACCCCAAAGGCTCTCTTTCCATCATAAATGAGTTCAGGAACAAGGCCACCTCTGGGACTCCCACCTCTGTCCCCAGACCAAGTCCACCCAGCCCACTCATTTGAAAACCAAACACTTTTCTTAGAGCCTACCGCCCTGTTTACAAACACGTTTACAATGCCTGATAGGTGACCTTATTTACTCAGTAACCTGTGGATTCATTTATCTTGAAATTAGTAGGTAATGAAGTGGAAAACCCCAACAGCCCTCCCACTAATTAACATGATAATAAGATTGTTTTTGCTACAGAGGTACAATTAGCATGTATGAGCCCAAAGGGGGAGAAAGATCAATAAAGTGTCTGAAGGGTTCTGCTCCCAGGTCTTCAGAACAGAACAAAGAGCCAGCCACAGACTGGAAGAGTCATCCTTGTAAAACCTGCCTAACTCACGCTGGACCCGGCTGAAATCTTTTGATGCCTTTTGGAGAGAGAGGTGATGGGGACAGACAAGGCAAGGAACAAATTACCAAGCGCACGTTTTTTGGTGCAGTCCACGCTTTGAAAAGAAAAAGAGACAAGTGTGGGAAGTCTCAGATGCTGATCCTAAATGCACTTTGATGGGGTGGCGAGTGGAGTGGCTGGGGGTGAAGGATGCCAGCAGGTAATTACCCCCATAAAATGGTTCCATTTGCTTCCCTTTCCCTGCACCCCAAGTAAATGGCTCCCCATAGAGAGAGAGAGAGGGAGGTATAGTCTTCTTATACATCTCCTGTCCACATACATTTTCATGAGGTGATTTAGCACAGAGTGCCCAGCTCCAGTATTTATTTATTCCACAGACCGAGGTGTGTAAAGTAAATAAATAAGACTTTAGAATTTCCCCAGAATGTATTTACCCAGTAGACTCATTTCTTGGGTAAATTACATGGATTTGGTAGCCTTCCCTGACATTTCTCCCCTTGATTTTAAACATACACAAACAAAGAATTTGAATGTCCAAAGTGTCTAAATAGCCTAATTGAACTTGTGACACAAACCAGGAAGGCTGGCGACTTGGCTTGTCTATGGAGGTGGAGGGGAAAATGCAAGAATGCACAGGCAGATAAACCGTGATGTTCTTAGAGGCCAGTTCCAGCTCCTGCAGACCCAAGCCTCAGCAAAGTTTCCTGGGAGGCTAAACAGTGTTCTTCTTAACTATGAAAACATCGGTGATCACATCTTAACACCAGCCACTGCTCATCCAATCTCAAAAGTGGATTTTCCTATGAAACTCCACGACCGGTTATGTCTGAAGTAAATGATCTTCATCGAGCAACTGTCTGTTTCTTTGCATTTATGTGATTCAGAAGTTAATAATTCTAAGATTCCTGCTGTTCCCGCTGTCTTTGACATGACACAATCTGTGTTTATGGAACTTAAAGCTTCTGCCTCTGACAAAGGAATGGATGTTCTTGTTGTTTTTCTAAGTGGGAACTTGACCACTAGTTAGGGAAAGAATGACCCTTGGATTTTTTTTTTTTTCAATGACATTAGTGATGTTTTTACTTTTGGTGACTGAAATGATGGAGGCTGTTGGTTTACTTCCCCATTTAGTGTTTTTAGGAGAGTTGGGGAGAGAACTTAGTAAAGTGTCTGTCTGGAAAGCATGGGGACCTGAGCTCTGTAGAAATCCACATAGACTGCCAGAGTAGTTGGGTGGCATGCACTGTAATCCTGGCCATGGGGAGTAGAGACAGGCAAATCCCAGGTGCTGGTGGGCTAGTCTCACCACAGGGCAAGTTGTAGGCCAGTGAGAATCCTTGTCTTAAAAAACAAGGTGGATAGTTCTTGAGGGATCTCAAGGTTGTCCTCTGCCCTACACACACTCAAAGAAAAGAGACCCTCGGAAGAAATAGGCTTCTCTTTTGCAGTTTGTTTTTCTGTCCCCTCTCTCTCCCATCTCCCCACTTCTCTTCTATCCAACAACTACAGTTTTGTTTTGTTTTTTTAATTAAGCAATATCTTCATGTTTTGTATTCATTTTCATTTTGTAACATTCTCATTTCTTAAATTTTTATAGCTTTGAAGTGAGGGACAGAGACATTCTTATTTCTGAGGGACGTTTGAATGGTTTTCCCAAATTTAATTAGGAAATTGATGTCTGTAATATCTGGGGCAGTGTGTGGCAAGGGAGAGGAGGGGACTGTACCTCCACAGAGAGAAGCTAAGTCACTGCCTCACTCTCAGTCCTGCTAGACATTGGGAAGCAGGGCTTGAGCCCATCTCTGTGGGTGGATTCCAAGAGGAAAACTGAACCAAGGTCCTGGGCAAGACAGAGAAGGAACTGGTCTGCATACATTGTATCCCTTCACCTGAACCATGACAATCACAGACTTAAGAAAAATGAGGATTTCTGTCTTTTCAGTTATACACAGATATGAGATAGTCCTTGGGTTTTTCCAGTGTTTTACACCTCTTACACCCTCTCTTTAATCTACCACACTGAACAGTGAGGAAGTCCTTTCAATGATAAACCCAGTGAGCCCTTCAAGACTTTAGGGTCTCTAATCTTTGGAGATTTTTGACACCCTAGGTTTCATATTCCATAATACTGTCACCTAGCCAAGGAGTCATGTCCCTACAGAATACATATTAATTCTAAGACCCCAATGAATTGCTCTAAATTCTCTTCATCGCCCCCCTAAAGAATAACTTGAGAATTTTCCACTATCTCTAGAGATCACTTGGGACACCCTGGGGTGTCATACAATCTTGCCTGGGTGAGGAGGGAGATTTTTTTTTTAATAACTGGAGCCAATTTCTGCTTGGAAGAAGTCCCATTGGGTACTGTGGCTTCACTTTAAATCCAAATTCCTCATCTGCGAACAGTTAGAACAAGATGATGTAGCCCAGGAGAGTAGGAACTTGAATTCAACTCAGAGAACTGAAAAGGATGGCAATTGTGGCAGTTGAAGCATCAAAGGCTCGTGTAATAGCCTCCACCTGTTAGACGAGCACTCCAGCCCTCTAGTCTTCAAAATCTGACCATATTGAGATTCCTGCCCCCATTTTACAGATGGCAAAAATGAGTGGGGGAGCCTTGTCAGCATCTTGGTGTACTAGGGTTTGTAGGTGGAGAACTGGTAAAGAGACTCAAGTAGCTTGGATTGGAGAACGAGCTTAGCAATGGGAAGAGACATGGTCTTATTGGAGCGCCTCAAGCGCTCCTGTGGGACTATTGGGGAGTCCCCCCACTTTTGCCT
This sequence comes from Cricetulus griseus, assembly GCF_003668045.3. Classification (NCBI taxonomy): domain Eukaryota; kingdom Metazoa; phylum Chordata; class Mammalia; order Rodentia; family Cricetidae; genus Cricetulus; species Cricetulus griseus. The sequence goes on along the minus strand of NC_048596.1, from coordinate 126,432,325 downwards.
CTTGAAGGCACTTATCTTTTGGTGTGCATCAGCGGAGCTGGATCAGGACCCTCTTAATAGAGGGACCTGTCATGGAGTACTAAGTTCTTTCTGGACTAAGAATTCTCTGACACTACTTACACAAAAGTTTTCACAGTTAGCAGCAAGTCTCATTCATTTGATTTTTAATGACTTTTATAAAATAAATACCCAGGATTGTTAGTAAAAATAAAAATAAAATAAAATAAAGTGCTTCAGTGGGAGACTCGAGCAGGTATCAATTTGACTTAGTGTAATTCCCTTACTCCTTGTTAAGGGTGGCCATGTGATGAGGAATTTTTAGAAGGGCTCCAATGAGCTGGCTGTAATAAGTAGCCTTTTTGGCCTAGATTTGTATCTTCCTTGAGAATAGTAGTAATTTTCAAGTTTCCTTGCAGAGTTTTTTTTTTTTTTTTTCTCTTCCTTACATATCCACTATGCAGTTGGGAATGTGTCTCAAGATGTTAAGCCCACGAAGATTTTTAATAACTGAGTCTTCTGCCTCAAAGTCTTAGAGAGTTCCTGACATGAACAAGACTGAATCCTTCTTCAGCTTGTAAGATTTCACTCATCTCTCTTATCATATATCTAGCTGTGTAAGTTTGGACCATTTTGAATCCCTAGAGTGCTTGGACAGCCCCACACCACTGACCAGCCTATTCCTTGCAATACATGCTCTGAGCAAAGTGGCTTTGTGGCTTACAAGGCCAACATGGCTAGTGGATGGCCATTATCCCATTTTTGTAACTCACAAGGCAATGTGGGAAGGGTGGGTTTAGAATCTGCTGATCACCATCCACAGTGGAAGGGAACTCAGCACTAGCCAAAGCCTGGGCTCCCAGAGAAGGGATTTGAAAGAAAAATGCTGGGAAGTAGAGGCCTCTGCCCTTGTGGGATATTCCAAAGTCAGAATTAAGAGCAGACATAAGCTTTCTTCATTGTGGTACTCAGAGCATCCAGAGGGTTTCGTGAACCAATGTTCTATTTTTGCTTATGAAAGCTTGTTACCTGTCCCTTGACTTCAAGACTCTGTTCCTCACATAACAGAAAATGCAGGAGTCCTGGGGTGTGGAAGAAAAGCAACCTTGCCTATAAATTCACTACCATTACAAACCTGGCCACCACTGGGTGGAGATGGTATGATTTTTTTTTAATCCTTCAGAAAGCTCTTTTGAAAGAGGAAACCTAACTTGACATTCTTGACTTTTGTACCTGATAGTAAACTGTTGCCTACAATGAAGCACTTCTGATTTCCCTTTGCTGTTCTCTTCACTGGATGGAACTCATGACTAAGCACCTCCTTCATGTGTTTGCCCAGCCCATGGACATTACTCCATATTAGTCTGCTATGTTTTCATGGCTACTTGCTGGCCAAGGATGGAGGACTGTGCAGGGTTCGGAGTTGGCCTACTTCCCAGGAGTTGCTCCCTCTGTGAGAGTTGAAAAGCTTCTGGATGGGTCAAAGGATGGGAGTTAGTGTCCTTGCTGCCTATGGGCAGGCCACAGACATGACTACAGGTCCTTCTTCATACATGAGCATTAATAAACAAACTTCACCTCAGAGCTACTCATTCATTTCCCCAGGCACTGTGCCAGGTAGCAGGAACATGGATAATTATGTATAAATATTGGGCATTGAGAAAAAGACTGTGGCATGCAGTCTTAAGTTCCATCATTTGTGAAGACGCAAAGGAAAACTCAGAACTGCTCCACTTTAGGCCAGAGGTTCTCAATCTGTGGGTCTCAACCCTTTTGAGGGAGTCAAATCACCCTTTCACATGGGTCACCTGAGACCATCAGAAAACAGATTAGTAAAAACATGATGTAAAAATCGTAAAAACATGATGATTCATAACAGTAGCAAGATTACAGTTATGAAGTAGCAATGAAAATGGTTTTATGGTTGGGGATCACCACAACATGAGGACCTGTATTAATGGGTCGAAGCTTTAGGAAGGTTGAGAGCCATGGCTATAGGCAATAGTTTAACTATCCTCCACCAAAGTTAAGCATGTGAAGGCAGATGATTTCATCTGTCAAAAGAGTTCAAATGTAAGACAGATGTGCTAGATCCTGGGAGCAAAACATGATGTGCTGGTTTTGTTACATTTGGGAGGCGTTGGGGTGGAACAGAGAGGGCAGGAAGCCTTCAGCCAGGGTCTCAGGCATCATTGCTGAGGCAGGCACATTCAAGTTGAGACCTGACGAGTGCAGAAAAGCCAGCTGAGCCTCATTAGAGAGAGAGAAAAATTCCAGGTTGAAGGAACAGAGGTTATGGGCCCTGAGAAGAGACCAGCTTCATATACCTTAGGAGGAGCCAGAAGGCTCAGGAGGCTTGAGAAGGAAGAGCAGAATTGGTTTTAAGAGTTCCTGGGTCCAGCTGGAAAAAAGATTGGCTGAAGCACAGTAGTGATTTCTCCTTTGTGTGGTGGGTTATACTCAGAACAAGATGAGGATATGTTTCTGAGGACGAGTTTCTGCGTAATCTTTTGATGCCTCATTCTTTATGTAAAATTATTTTTAATATATGTATATCTATATCCAATTTTTAAGATTGAACCTGATATTAAAATGTTACTTATTCTCAAAACAGCATGATGGGATTGGGCTAGTCTGAAGAGAAGCGAATCTGGACCCGAATGCCTATTCAATGGTCAGTACATTGTACATTGGTTACTTTCTCAGTGTGGCAGCAAAGCCCGTACAAAAGTCACTTAAGAAAGGAGGGGTTTATTTTGGCTCCCAATTGATGGTATAGTAGTCCTTCATGGCCAGAGAGTCACGGCAGCTGGAGCTGGGGGCAGCTGGGCCCGCAGCACGTGGCGTGATATTTTGATTGTACTCTGACAATAAAGCTTGCTTGGAGTCAGAGGGCAGAGCTAGCCACTAGTGAACCAAAATTAACCATAGAGGTTTGGGAGGATTCTAGACAGAGAGGAGACAGGAAGTAGTAAGGCGGGGCTGGAAAAGGATCTCAGGCTTTTTGGAAGGAGTAACAGGAGTTTACTGATGGCTGCTCTTCTACTCCTCTGATCTGTTAGTTCTTACCCTGATAGCTGATTCCAGATTTTTCTTGTATTGATAAAGAATAACTAGATAAACGCTTCAGTGGCATCCACAGTCAGGAATGAGGCAGAGATGAATACTTGCTCTTACTACCTCTTTTTGATTTAGTCTGGAACCCTGGCCCATGGAAAGAACAACCACATTTAGGGTACATTTTTACTACCTCAATTAAGCTAACCAAGAAAGTACCTAACAAATTTGCCCAGAGGTGTTTCTCTTTTCTCTGGAAATTCTAAGTCCTGTCATGCTGATACTCTTCAACTGTCACAGCAGGTGTGTGCTCTAGGGCCTCAGTTTATACATCTGTAAAGTGGACTGAAGTTCAAATAGAAGGTTATATGACCATTCTCCTAATACTGAAGAATTGCTCAGTAAGTATCTGGAGCCCATGGAGATGAAAATTTTACTGAAATGTCTAATATGAATTGGCATTTTATTAAAACCTAGGGAAACATAGGACAGAGCAAGAATTTGAACATCTGCTTGCAATGGAGAGAATTTTTAATTCAGGGTTGAAGGGAACAATTATAAGCTATAGTCATTCTATTGATATCCATTTCCTAGGTGGCTATGGCCAATGACAATGCCTTTCTGAACTTTAATTCCGAAGTTGGTCACACCATTTTCTTCTGAAATGTGTGATATGTCCCATCCTTTCAAAACACGAAGGATGCCCACCAGGGTTCTGTTCTTGGTTTATAATATTGTCACAAAACATTAATTTCTAAGCACATTAATGGTGTCACAAGACCAATGGAAAGGGATATGGGAGGAGAGAGCCTTGGGAGTTCCTTCAGACTCTGGAGATATCAGAAGCAATTGATGAGAGGCAAACTGCTCACAGGGTGCTTCACATTTCCTGCAATTAGTTACCTATGCATAGCCCTCTCCATTGCTGCCACGGTGTTTTCAATGCACACACACACACACACACACACACACACACACACACACACACACACACACACACACAGCACTGTAGCTCAACAGATCTAATTCTTCTATTTTTTTTTTTCAGACTTCCTGCCTGTGCCATGTAAATCTTTATGCTAAACACCTGGCAGGCTTCATCTTGAAAACGAAAGCACACACCCCTTATGTGCATAGCACACAGCCAATTTACGACTGCCCCTGCAAGTGGGAAACGGGTTCCTCCACAAATCTCTCTCCTTCCTCTTCAATTTGATAAACTCTTGGCTCCTTTGTCAGGTCAGCCCCACTCTCGTTGACTTGCGATTGAAAAAAACCTTACAAATGGATTCTCAGTCACCACTCAACAGAGCTGCTCCGTGGAATCCTTCTGGAGGGAGGCAGGCTTTTAACTTGATTGATGAAATTATATCTAAATCTAGTAGATTTGGGACTTCAAAGACATTTTTCCCTACTTAGGGCATCCCGGATGAAGGGTGTATGCTATTTGTACCAAACTCCCAGGCTCAAGTGGTTCGCAAATTGACCCCTTTGTAATAGGGTAAAGGTTTCTAGCTAGATAACGGTGGTTCATTTTGATTAATTATGTCAGGGAATTAATGTATGATTACTAACTTTTAGCAGACCCTGCTCCTTCTGACCCCAGCTGCTTGTTTGTGTGGCTGGTTGTAATTTTCGACCGATGGGTTAGGAGAGGTCACTGTGTGGTCAGCATATTTTAAACAAAGGAAGAGAAAGAGGAGGAGAGGCCTCCAAATAGAGTGGACACTAGTTCACAGCCTTGACAGAGAAGGCCTGTTAAGTTTTAACAGTAGGCTTTTTATATATTTACTCTTGGCAAGAAAAGCTGGTTTGTCAGAATGGAGAGGAACCTAGGAAGATGTAGAGAATAATTAAATAGTAAAATGTAAGTCCATAAATGTCACTGCATACAGGTCCCAATGGCCTAGGATCTTGTTAAATGGTAAAGTAAGAGTGTTGGATTGGGGCAGGCCAGGAGAATTGAGATGAAGGGTTCTCTTTAAGAACGTGCTTTTTCTAAGAGGTGGTGTGGGCTTTGAGTAGTTATTTTTAGATTAAGTGCTCAATCCTTAGAAGAAATATAATGCAGACTAAGCTGATGACATTTGTAATTATTTTTGTTTTCTATATTTATGTCCAGTAGGTGATGGCCTTTCTGCTGAAATGCTCCTGTCCTTCAGTGGGGACTAAGAATTCACAAGCACCCACTGTCTGCTCCAAGTAGTCTGTTCTCAGTGCCCACTGGCCTCTGAGATGAATTGAGATTCCTTGGTCTTTTTATCTCCATGAGAGTAAGCTACTGATCACAAGAACTGAGTTCTCAGGGTTCTGAGAAACATTGCCAAGACTTGTTACAGAAGCTAGCTTTCTTTCAATATTCAACTGTGAGGAATCTTCACAAATGCTCTGGGTGTTAGCAATTGTTTTCTGATTGTGACTTCATTGAAACCCAATTATAAAGCTCCAAGGGAAAAACAAAATAAGATGCCATTATGAGGGACACAGAAATGTGTGTGTGTGTGTGTGTGTGTGTGTGTGTGTGTGTGTAGGTTATTATCATGGAAACAGAGAATTGGAGGAGGCATAATTATGCAAAAGGTTGGCTTGCACTGGGATGATAGACCAATACTCTGCTTTCTGAATCAAAGCTGTATGTCATGGACTTGAAAACAGAGAGTTAAAGAGAGAGAGAAAGACAGTATTACAAAGGAAAGTATTACACGATGTCATATTCAACTTTTAAACATTATAAAACACCATTTTTCTAAGGTGGTTCAGAAATAAATTGTGCTTTAGCATTCAGATTTTGTTAGCTCTGTCCAGAAGGATATGAGAAAGGCACTGGGCATGCTGACAATTGCTGATCGCCCATAGCCTTTATGGACAACATAATCACAATTACTGTATTTCAAACAAGCCCCTTTCAAAAATTAGAGGTGTTGATGACTTTAATGGGGACATAGACCATTTGTCTGTTCCATTATTGCAATTACTGTCTGGCTTGGTATCCTCTCTCTGACAGTGGCTAATGCTGTATACTTCAAAGGAAGATATAAACCCTCAATAATGCACTTATGGCCCAATTCACATTCAGCTCTTCATGTCCCCTCCGTGCTCACCCCACCTCTTCTACATGCACAAGTGTCTGTAGGCCTGCCCATGCACAATTGTGCATTCATATGATGGAGGTCTCTGTTGAAGAAATATATTTTCATGGCACTTGAATTGGTCCTATAGAAATAGGCAATGCCAGGAGAGGAGAAAGACAGGGACATTACAGTTGTTTAAGTTGTCAAGATAAACAGGTAGAGTCACCTTACCCAGTCCTCCTGTTGAAGCATAGCTATTCCCATATCATCTGGAACTCTCTGGAAAAAGGAAAACCTTTCCTGGAAATACCTACAGCATTTTTACAGATTTAAAACACAAACCCATTGGATAATAGTCTCTCTCACAACTCAACCACCTACTTTCCTGTTGGTAGGTAGTACACATAGTTGTGGAAATAGGATAAACATGTTAATATGATAGCTATATTTTTAAAAATATCTCTAATTTATACATGTAGAACATATACCATGTACATGTCCTAACTATATCAAAACACATCCCTTTAGTTCCTGTCAATCATCAATTAGATCTGATTTGGCTTGTTTTGTGCTACAGAAGCCTTAGTTTATTTTTTATTTTTTTATTTCATATTTTTTTGAGACTGGGTTTCTCCATGTAGCCCTGGCTGTCCTGGAACTTTTTCATAGACCAGGCTGACCTGAAACTCACATAGATCCACCTGCCTCTGCTTGCTGAGTGCTGGGATTAAAAGTGCGCACCATCATACCTGGCTCCAAATGCCACACATTTTACTCTTATTTTAAGATAGCAAGATGAAATAAGGCATAATACACCTACACATACCCAAAAGATGGCAATCTGAGGAAACAAAGGACTTTGGGAAGACACGTGTCTCTAGGTTTGTGCACTGGTGGTTCTTTTCAGGTTTCCTGGAAATACAACTGATTCACCAACAGTCCCCACATTCAAGGGATCTGTCATTCATATTCTCTTATTGTCCAGACAAGTCTGACCACTGTTCTCCAGATTTTATTGGGGGCACAATGAACACTCTGTTGTGGCCCCAAGACCTCACGAAGTCTACAGGGTTTTAAAATTAAAAAAGTAGAGCAGATGCTGGGTGGTGGTGGTACATGCCTTTAATCCCAGCACTCCAGAGACAGAGGCAAGATCTCTGAGTTTAAGGCTAGCCTGGTCTACAGAAAGAGTTCCAGGACAGCCACAGAGAAACCCTGTCTTGAAATGCAAACAAACAAAGTATTAAAAGGCAAAAAAATGAAGAAAATTAAAGAGCCCTGCATATTACCGAGGTTCATTTTATAACTCTGAAATGAATGGAAATGACCACATTCATATTGGCACCTCAACAGTTAAGGTGAAACTGTATCTATTTGTACCCCAGTGAACAGAGCAGGGAATCTGCTTAGATCCTCTCTCTTAGGTCTCCAAGACAGCATTCATATTTTATAGATGTCTGGATCTACCTGAAGTAAATAGAGTTGGAAACCTTTCCTGGAAGGCAGGAAGGGTATAGGTGAACTCGTCACCTTGGTTCATTGACTCTCTTCCTGGAACATAGGAACTTTAACTTTAGAAAGGAAAGTGCCAGGCAGACTAGGAAAAATCAGGTGATTAAATATGAGTGTAGCTCCCAGAAGCCAAATTCTAGTCTGTGGAAGCTGGAGTTTTTACTCTACAAGACCTGCACTGGTTGTCACTGAAGGGATGTGCTCCATCTTGGAAGTGGTTCCTCCCAATGATGATAGGAAGTCTTCCATGAGCAGGCTGATTTCCATTAGCTGTGCTAATAGCCTGCTGTTGGCAAAACCAAGCTCACCAAGTCATGTTTTATATTCTTAAGCTAGAAACTGAAAGTAAACTTTAATCATCCTCACAACCCAATGCAAGCTACTTAGTGAATATCATGAGCCATCAAGAGAGTCATTGGTTAACTCAGCTTAACAGGCTAAAGGGAATCTTTCAAAGCATTGAAAATAAAGCAGCACTCCACAACTCAAGGTACAGGAAAGATCTTTTAGATCTTTTATTTTTAGAAGAGAACAATATTTTGGATTTTTTCTTTTTCTTTCTTCTTTCTTTTCTTTTCTTTCTTTTTTTTTTTCTTTTTTTTTTTTTTTTTTTTTTGGTTCAGAGGTGGCTTTCAATGGGACTTCAAAACCGAAGTGAAGAACGATGGACATAGAAATGTTCTTTTTAGTCACCAGCAAAATCTATCACATATGTTCTTTTAAGTAAAGTTTATTGGAAAGAAACTGCTACTAGAGAGCCACATGTTAACTCTGACTTGCCAAGGTCAGGCCAGGGCAATAAACCCTTGAACCTTACAAATATGCAAAGCTGACATAAATAACAAATTAAACTCAGCCAGGTAGAACATGTTGGCCAGTGGATATGAGACAGATACCGACCCCAGGGACCCAGAGCCTCTTGATTAGTAAGGAAAACTGGTCTTACTCTCTTTGTTCACTGGCTATTAGTTTTGCATCTGTGAGGCCCTTTGCTCTTCCCTGCTGAGGAGAAGCCTAATAAAATGGTTCTGCTAAGTTCTCTGCCAGCAGTGCCATGTTACAGCTCATGGTTTGTTGGTGTGGGATAGGGAACTAATGACTTAGCTTATCTTTATAGGGGAACACAGAACATTGGGTGGAATTGATGTACTTTTGAATTTTAAAGGTCACTTCTCTCTCTCTGTCTCTCTCTGTCTCTCTCTGTCTCTCTCTGTCTCTGTCTCTCTCTCTCTCTCTCTCTCTCTCTCTCTCTCTCTGTGTGTATACACTCATGCATAGGAACATATGTGAGTGCGGTATATGTGCTCACGTGTGGATGTGAATATGGGTGTTTGTGCCTCTTATAAGCAAGCTCACTGAGTCCAGAGGAAGTCACGCATCCTATGACATCACTCTTCACTTTATTCCTTTGAGGCAGGATGTCTCACTGAATCATACTGTAGGCCTGGGGCCAGCAAGTCCCAAGCACTCCCCTGTCTTTGTCCTCACAATACTGGGATTACAGGCATGCATGTGGCCATGCCTGACACTTTAGGTGGGTTCTGGGACCAAAACTCAAGTCTTCATCTTGCACAGCAAGCAATTTTACCCATCGAATCATCTAAAGTGATTTCTAAATGATGAAAACTATGGTGTCTCTCAGGAAGAAGTTTTGTCTGTGACAACCACACAGTATGATTAATAGTTTGGAATGTTACCTAACATACAAAAAAAAATGATAGACAACTCCAAAGAACACATCAAAGAGATGAGATGCACTATCTTAACTTTTAAGGAAGGCATAGTAGTCAGTTTTTAATCATAGAAGTATCAAAGTGATGCAGAGGTGGAGGAATAAGTAAAGGGCTTGACAGTCTCCATAGCTGCCCAGAATTCTCACTAGAAGGCATCCTTGATGTGGCCATGAGACTGAGTACATTTCCAGATAAAGAGCATATTTCTGTTGAGCAAACAATGTAGGAATTCCCAAGGTCTTTTCAAAGCATTAACACTAAACTGTCATAATTTGACTCTTCGTACAGACCCAATCTTTTGGTAGATTTAATCTACAAGGTATTTCATTAAATGTAGCCTATCATACTCTAGAAACTGAAGGTTGGGGTCAGAGCTTTCAGCCCCTCTCTCGGGCTTTTCTTTAGGCTGCGCTCCTGTTAGTTTTAATCCCAGTTGGTGAGCCTTGGAAGTTTGTGCAGAGGAAGTAGTCCCTCTACAGATTATCCTTGAGGGAAAAGCATTCTTTGGCAGTCTCTTTATTTATTTTATTTTTTATGATTTATTTTTTTAATTAAAATATAATTATATCATTTTCCCTCTTCCAGAAACCACTGTATAACTTGTTAGTGACAGGATGAGGATTCTTTGTGCTTGCCCACAGGGAACAGTAAAGAGATTATGTGTCCTGCTCTTCCTTTGGGGGCAGGATTGGAGGGAGAAGACATCTGGCCACATGACAGGGGAGGGAAGAACATATCAATTTTTAAAATTTTGGTAAGTGTCTATAGAATAAAATAAGAACTTATAAGTCATTGGTTTATTTAAATAATTTTATCATTCAGACCAAATAAATTTTATGGTTTATTTGAATATTAATACTTTTTACCTTTTGAATACAAGTTTAAAATTATACATGATAGCTTTATCTGTAGATCTCTATATATCTCTGTGTATATTTCTATACAGATTTTCTTTTATAGACAGGCTCTCATTATGAAATTCAGGCAGACCTTGAACTTCTGATCTTCCTGCCTCAGCCTCCTCTGGGATGTGAGTACAGTCATAAGTTGATGTGCTTGACTGAAATAACAGTTAACTTGCCTACCAACATAACAACTAATCAGGTGCATCTGATAATTCTAAAAAAAAAAATGTATTTCTCCCCAGGCATAGATGACTGCAGGGGTCACTGTGACAACTTGGTGACAGGTGGGGCAAGTGTGTGCTCTGTTGTGTCAGGTGCCAGCTCTGGTCTGATGAAGGTGGAATAGTCACTTTTTGAGCCTTATGAGAAAGAAGAGGAGGGGGTTTTCTTCTTTTTCTTTATTTTCACTCCCCTCCCTTTTGGTCATTGGCCTAATTTAAAGAAAAGAAGTCTGGCAAAAAGCCCTCCATGGGAATGAGAACTCATTTTAACAAGGAATTGAAACACCAATAATTAGCAGGCAGAGTGGGATGAGACCTATGGATATTTTCCAGAAACATCATCAACAACAAAAACAAAAGCAAAAAAAGAAAAAAACTCCCTGCATAACAAAACAACAATAAATAATATTCCACTGCCTTCCCCCCCATTTGTATGATTGTTCTTCATTTGAAGGCATGCACACATACCATCCACATCCTCTAATGATGCCAGCAGGGTATTTTTTTTCTGGGGAAAGAGAAACCTCAGCAGCTAACTTTTCAAACCAGATGTTAATCTGTGTCTAAAATCTAAGTCAGCTTTAGATTTTTTGGGTTCTATATATGCGACGTCACAAATGCACATCCAAACCATGAATTAGTTACATAGAAACACAGCTCATAGTGTTCTCAGAATAGCCTATTTTTCATACCTGTTGTGTTTCTTGGTTGGGCTAGCTTATATTTTGTAATTGTCACTCTACTTCAGGTTCCTTATGGAGATCTGGGTCTCAGACTGGAAGATGAATTGCATCATCTGCTCTCCTCCGGGTCAGCACAGCTGTGCCAGCTTGAAGTTGAGTAGATTTAGGGGGTAAGGGGATGAACATTGTGCTTTTTTTTTTTTTTTTTTTTTTTTTTTTTTTTTTTGCAAGACTCTACTTCCTCCATCATCTGATACCTGGACCAGTTTGCATATGAATGGTGCCCACCCCAACCCCAGTCCCTTGAGACTTCATGGTATGATGCAAACTGTCAGGCTGGGCCCCCATCCTCTAGTTCAGTGTTAATCCACCCTTCCAACCTTGACCTAGCCTGGCTTCTTGTCTGAGCAAAACTAGACACCTGGCAAACTTTAAAGTTTAATGTCAGGTTAATCTCAAGTTATTTTGATAAAAATAGAATAGCCTTGCTCTTAGCCCTTTCTGTTGATTGTAAGGTGGGAGGTGACTTGAGTGAGCAGGGAGCAGCAATTAACAGGCTCTTGTACAGGAAGTTAAATCATACAATACGTTACTACCTTATTTATTTTTGGATTCGAGTGGATCCAAGGTTGTTGCCTGTAAGTCTCAAGGACTAAAGGATTAGAATGTGTAGAAATACATATACATCACTGAAGAGGGAGTCTTGTTACTCTTGTCTATTCATCTCTGGCTTCAGGGCACATACTCTTGAATTGTATTAAATATTATAAGAAAATGTTTATTTAAAGTCCTTTCAACTGACAGGTTATTAAATGCTAGATCAAATGATGAAGAAATTCAACATCAGACTTGTTAGTGGGCCAGTGCAGGGTGAAATATGTTGATCCCTGTATAAACAAATAGACATGGAAATATTCTCAACTCCATTGAACCTGTTGAATGCGGGCTCTAGTGAACAAGAATTGAGCGAGGCAAATTTTTTAAAAGCTATCCAAGGGCAATCGGAGCTGGCTGAAGCCCATGTACTTATGAATCTACTAAAATACATGCAATTTTTAACAACAGATGTTTGGCTACTCTTTAGCCCATAATGGAAGTCAGCCACCTCAGAATCCAGCACACCCTGGATGGTGGTCTGGACATTTATACACATATGATAATAGAAATATAATTAGCAAGTGATAAAGGGAAAACACCACCATTGGTGCCCCTTCCACCCTCAAAAAGCAGTTAGTAGACCTTACACATTCAGGTCATTAATTTTTATCTGTCTACAGTAAAATAATTTGGGTCTTGGTGGGAAAAAAATGCCTCCTGTTAGTCCAGTAATAGGTTAGTGGAAATGGCATTCATGCCACAAAGCAGTCTCCTAGCAGAAGGGCAACAGAAAGTGTAATCAGGTTAGAACTTGATGTTGTAACTTACTTGAATGAAAGACTTTTCTTAAGGTGACATTAAGATGAAATATTTAAGATAAACTGGAAGATTTGACTGGGAATTCACAATGGCTCTCTGAAATAGTCTGTCCTGATTTACAGATCCTCAATTTTCAATTTATGAGCTGAGACCAGAGTATACCACCAGAGGATGAGAATAGAGTAGTCATATTAGAGGCAGCTCATATATCCTAAAGACAGACTTTGGAAGAATTAGAAAGTATAATACAGTGCCTGTCCCTTTAAGACAGGGCCTGGCTCCCTGCCAATTTCCAACCTAAAGCATTAGATATTTTTAAAGCCCTTAAAACTGTCACTTTTCCCCTGGACTTTTTGTCATCTCTAAATGAAAAAACAGTACCAGAGAGATTTGCCCATATTGTTTCCAGTCTCCTCAGGATATTTTTGAAAAGTAAATATTTATTGCTGACAATAATTTTTTTTTGTGAAGGTTAACTAGCATTTCAAGTGCAAACCCGGGCATCTGAAAGGCAGAGAAAGTGCCCCTCCACCCCCAGGGCACACACACAGACTGGAAACTTGCAAACAAGGCCACCGGAAATGGGAAACCTTGCAGGTTTTTTTTTTTTTAATCCCTTTTCAAAGAAGACATTGACAATGATTTCTGGAGAGTCAGGCCGAGGACATTTGGGACTAAGAGAAGCTTGAATGTAGCCTAGGGACCACTGGGCATCAAAGAGAGAGCAGCTTGAAGGCCTTTTCCAGTCTTCATTCTCCATCAGCATCTGGAAGTAGACATTGACACTGTGATCTAACCGCCCTCATTGCCTCCTTTTGCTGGGATCCATGGGCCACCTTCCAGAAACCATTGCTTCACCGTCCCATGTGCTTTCCTGTTACTCACCAGAAGCGTTATCAAGTCCTCCACACATGTTCCCGCCAGCCAGCTTGGAGGGGCTTTGGGGTTTCGGTTTTATTGAAGTGTTTTATCATCAGATAAATTAGTAAACAACAGAACAAGTTAAACAAGTTATTTTTTTTTCTTCCAAGACTTTAATGCTCACCATGAGTCTCAAATTCAGTCTGTGGGGGTCATTTTAGCAGGACATCATCAATAGACCATATTTTGCTAAGTGCCAAGTTGAATGATGGTGAAGGAAAAACAGAACTGCTAAACCCTTTTGGCATTATAGCTTTTGTAATACAAAAAATATCAGTTATTCAGCTAGATAAACATTTGTGGAAATGTTCAGAATTTCATTTGGAGATGTGAAAATGCCTCTCTCTCTCTCTCTCTCTCTCTCTATATATATATATATATATATATATGTGTGTGTGTGTGTGTGTGTGTGTGTGTGTGTGTGTGTGCGTGCGTGTATTTATATATGTTCATGATATTTACACACATATTTGCATATGTGTTTAAGTATTATATAAAAATAAGGGGACACAGGGATGAACATTGAAGGCTGTCTATCTACTTGTTAGCTATACAGATGAATGCTTACACACTGATACACATTCCAATGCAATATCCTCACACATCCAAATGCACACACATTGACTGTACCACTTAAGATTTACTTGTGTCTCCAGATCAAAAAAAGTTCAACCAATGAGAGATGTAACTGATTTTGTATATTTTTCCTGCCCCAAATAATGTTTCCATATAACCAAGAGAGACACAACCCTTTTACTACTCTGAAAGTGAACATGGGATGATGTCACAGCTGCAGAACAACATACTGACTCAGCAACAATTATCAGCTAAACTATGGTCAGGAAAAGGAAAAAAACAGACTAACAGTACATGCCTGTGGAGTTAGATCCCACCTCCCAGCTCTTGAATATATGTTGATGTTTGATTTGCAAGGACTTCATCTCATGGCCACTTCTATTTGCACAGAAAGCTAAGAAATGCAGTTTCTCTAGTAGCAGCAGATTCAAGGGTCTGTTAATAAGAAAACTGTGAGAAAGTATTGGATAGACATCCAAGCAATTAACGTTAGAATATATTTTTTAGATTGGCACAGATTGTGCAAAAGGCCATCTGGGTATTCAATAAGTATCCGGTCAGCAACTTAGTGTCCAAAGAAGCAACCCTGTCTGTACTGAGATTGTCAAGGATCGCAGAAATATGTTTCTAGGCCTGTAAACATGGAAAAAGATTTAGGGTCAACTGTTGGGAAAGCTATTTGGGGAAGCAAAATTATGTCAATTCCCAGTGTTTTTGATTTAAGGGATAGGGAACAAAAACTCTTAAGGGGTGGATGTAGGTTAGAGGTAGAGATCTTGCTGCACACAAGAGGTCCTGGGTTCTACCCCTACTCCTTCTGACAAACAAAACTCCTTGGGGGTCAAAAGCAGTTTAGAATGTTTCTTAAGGTCAGTAAGTACTGAGATGGGCATGAAAAGAGGTACCTGTGAGAACAGGGGTTCATTTGGTCCAGTCTTATTTAAATGAGATTGTAATACGCTTAGTCCTTACAAGGACTGAAAGATGTATCAACAATTTTACACCACAAATGAGTTAGTTATTTTTCCAGAAGCAGTTGGCTTTCAGTTTGTTTAAGGGATGCCTATCCATCAATGCCTAGTTACCTATGAGACCCATCACATTTACAGTACCATCCAATGAGTGTTATATGGCTGTGGGCACATGAACCTTAGGGTTTATAAATAGGGGGAAGGGTAGCCCAAAGTATGTGAAATCAGCAACCCTCAGAGTTGCTATCATCTCAAGCTCTTCTGGTTTTCTATTCTCTTTCTTTCTGTGATTTCTATTTCTGAACTATGAATTTTTCTTAAGAAGGGAAGGCCCTCACAGTTGAATAAAGTTCCATTTTGTGTATGTATGTATGTTCATTTTCCATATACATTCATCATTGTGGTGATATCTTTCTTGTATAAATAAAGCTTGTCTGAAGGTCAGAGAATGGAGCTTGCCACTAGCTAACCATAGAGGTCTGGAGGTTTGGACAGACAGACAGGAAGTGAGATGGCTGGGCAGAGAGAGGGCAGAAACAGGAACTTACTCTCTTGTCTGCTGAGATGCTAGGAGGTAAGGCATGGTTGTGGCTTGCTCCTTCTTCTCTCTGATTTCTCAGTGTTTTCCTTTATATCTGACTCTGAATTTTAATAATTCTTATTTATTTTTATTTATTATGTATACAGTGTTCTGTCTGCATGTATTCCTGCAGGCCAGAAGAGGGCACCAGGTCTTATTACAGATGGTTATAAGCCACCATGTGGTTGCTGGGAATTGAACTCAGGACCTCTGGAAGAACAGCCAGTGCTCTTAACCATTTCGCCAGTGCCCCTGATTCCATTTCTATGATGAGGAAATGATAAATGGATAGGTACAAAGCAATGAAGAAGAAACCTGTGGAGAGTAAACAAAACAAAGCTTCTTGGAAAAACATCACAATGAAACTTAATATGCTAATTTTAAAAATTAAAAAGAAAATCATGCATGCATCCTTCTCCCTTCATAGCTGCTGTCTATTCTCACATTTGACCTTTATTTAGGGTATATTGCTTAATGGTGGACTTGAGAAATAAACTTTACTTTTCTTGAGATATGTATTCTAGGCTGTGACCTCACTAAATAGGCAAGGATGACTTCCAACTTCTGACTTTCCTGCTTTCACCTCTCTAGTGCTTGGATTACAGGTGTGTATCACCATGTCTAGTTTTATGTGGTATTGCATATAAAGTCCAGAGCTTTGTCTTGCTGGGTGAGCATTCTGCCAAGTAAGCCATGTCCTCAGCCTATATGATCAACTTTGAGTTTGAGCTTGGAAGTACTGCAAATCCTTCAGCATAGCATAGAAAAGGACAGTGGTGTATTGGCTGATGGGTTCACTGTGAGGGAAGTGTTGGGACCAACACAGCACTTGTTTGGTTCAACTGGTAGAAATATTTTCAAATGCGTACACTTGGATTAGATCAGAGGTACCCCTGGGCCCCAGAACTAGGAATTTCAACTTGAATCTGCATAGCATAGTAGCAAGAAGAGTACAGTGTATTCTCCTGCCCACATTACAGCTGAGGGAAACTTGTTTGTGATTGAAAAAGCAGACAAGGCAAACAAAAGGAAGGGGAAAAGAATGCATGCAAAAGGACTGGAGACCATTGAACAATGGGGAGTGGATAAAGGGGGCAATAGGAAAGGGAGGGTTATAGCTTCTATCCACAGTATCTCCCAATGATCTGTAGTGTGGTGCTCATGCCAAGTGGAAGACTTAAGAGCCAGTGCTTCCTGGAAAGTCTTCAGATCACCATGGTTGTGGCCTTGGGAGGAATTTGGGGACTATAGTCTCTTCCTTTTTTTCTCTCTTTACCTTTCAAGACTGGAGGTGAATGCTTTGGCTCTGCTTTACTCTCTTGGCCTGCAGCCTTGAGCCCATTGTGAACAGGAATTTCTGAAAGTGTAAGCCAACACATATCTTCCTCTTTGCAAACTGGTAATCTCAGGTATGTGCTTAGGGTGGAAGCTGATTAACACAGGAAGCTGCTGTGGACTACAAAGAAAAGGTGGCAAATGTGCATGACAGAATTTTTTTCAGCCACAAAGAACAAAGCTGTGCCATTTGCAAGCAAATGGATGTAACTAAAGAAAGTAATATTAAGTGAACGAAGCTAGTGGTAAATAAATATTATCTATTTTCTCTCATTTGTGGTTTCTAATTTTCTTATACAGACACAAAAACATGCATGTATATGCAACATGAATGTAGAATTAGTGCTGTCTTAGGGAACAAAAGGGACAATTAGGAGTCAAAGAGGGGTGGAAAGATGGCAGGAAGGTGTGGGAAAGACTATGTTCACAGTACAATATATATTTGTATGAAAATATCCTTACACTACAAAGTGGCTGGCACCTAAATAATGGTGTCTGAGGTTGACTTCTGGCCCCTATGTACATGTGCATAGGTAACTATACTACCCAGAAAAGCACCAACCCTTCATACACAGAAAAAAAGCATCCTTTTGCAAAATATTGCATACAAGGAATATGCATGATGAAACATTTAAAAATACATTAAAATGAAAATGATGGAAGGTTTGAATGGTGTCAAATTAATTTAACAGGAAGTCACTATCTGGACTAGTATGTATCTATTTTATGTTCTGGGAAGCTAACAACTGTACGTAGCTATCCAGAAAGCAGAAAAATCAGAAAACTTTGTGCAAATCATAACAATTGGGAAAGTTCTGGAGAATGCAATCTGACTCCTGCCAGGGGCTTTAGAAGTTTGCACTGCTTCAAGAATGACCAAAGAACCATCTGCTCCAGGAATCTTGGCACAATTGCCATGAAATGGTTAGCACGTTGTGGCTCCATGTCTCCACAGTAAGAAGCCGATCTGCACTGTGACATGGCTCCCCCATTCTAAAACTTAATGCTTTATAAGAATCAGGAGGGAGTTTGGAAATCAGATAGCCACTTTCTGTTTCCCCGCCATGCTAAAGTTGAAGGAATTGGAATTGACAGATCCCAAGGTTCAGTGGAAGATCCACTCACCTACATGACTGTTTCTGAAGAGGTTTGTTGATCATGTTCAAAAGTTAGCTGTGTCTCTTAAAGCAAGCTCAGGAAAGGTACAGTTTCTTTATGACTAAAAATCTTGACAGTAGGATGGGGATGGTTGCTTTCAATTAAGTTTGGGGGACAGGGAATCCTCTGTTTTATAAATGAAAAGACTGGAGTGGTGCCATGGCATGCACTTCCTACACAGTAAGCCATGAAATCTGCCGTTGGAAACCTATTGGCACATGTATTACAACCTCTTTCTTTTAAATGGTAAATCGCTTCTCCAATTGATTACTTAGTTTGTTTTCTTAACTACCTGGTTACTCACATGATTAAATTAATTAGATTCCATTAGGGTAAGGTACATTCCCCTAAGCTCTTGTCAGCAGCCGCCATACACTTTTTGGTTATTAAACCAAAAGCAGCCCCCTCCTTCCCGATTGAAACTTGTGCATTTTTTATTTCCTTTCTGGAGGTGTAGTTTTGAATTCCATTTTTAATAGCGCAGGGACGAATGAATCCCACTTAAGGTTTCCATGTGTCTTCACTCTGCAGTGTGTTACGAATTGGAGAGTAATTCTAATTCTTGTATTTTCCTTCCCAGACACAGTAGGCATTAGACCGGGCTCCTTCTGTTTTCCCAGGAGAGATTTCCCTAGCTTCTCCCCCACCTAACAAGCCTCTTCCTGGAGATTAGGAGATAATGTGTCTGAAATAACAAGATCTCATCCAGGCTTTGGGTTTATCTGGGCATCAAATTCCAAGAAGCTCGAAGCCCAATGGGGTGCATATACAGTTGGACAGAAGTTAAGTATCACCCACCACACAGTACTAACAACTTCCAGGACAGTAGAGGAAGGGAAAGTTCCATCTTGAGTCAGGGCTAAACAGTCTTGGATGCTGGTGGTGTGTTTTTCTTTCAGCGGACCAGACGGTGCTGTTGGCAGAAGCTTCTCCGATGTGTTTGTTTCTCTTGAGGTTGTATGTGCTCAGCGGGCTCTCTTAAGTATGAACAGACCACAGACCCAACCTGTGCTGGGGCTGAAGCACAAATCCGAAAGGCGTGAAAATGCAAGTCTGGAGATGGAGGAGATTCGCCTTTGACACTCTCAGGGACTGGGCCGGCAGCCTGGGTGAAGAGCAGGCTGGTGGAAAAGCCAGGGGGAGGTGCAGCACAATGATTGGCATGAGTGTTAGGCGTTGCGTAATACGCTCGACACAAGATCCAGGCCTAATTAAAGGCCTGGATTTTGAAGTAAAACAGACCATGGTTGGTGATCAAGCTTGGATACGTGCTACACACATAACACTGAGCAGGTGGTCTGTCTGCTCACCTCTTATGGCACGAGGATGAAGGCAGTATGTCGCTCATACGGCTCTCATTAGCTTCACATGGGATGGAAGATGTGACATAAGTGGACACCAGAGACTACTACAGAACATGTTACCAGTAAGCAACTACTGATCAAGCCCAGTTGTTTGTGCATTCTGTCAGCAACATATTTCTGAAATATTTTTAAGTTTCTCACAGATTCTTAAGATTTTTCAAAGCCCTGGGTGGGCCAACATTCTTCCTAGACCTTGCTGACCACTATCATTGCATTTTTAGAGGGTGATTTGTTGATACAAATCAAAAACCTTAAGCAAATTCATGTATTTGACATAGAAATTCAAATTTGGTTATCCCAAGAAAAGAACCAGAAATATATACTCAAAACTAATATATGTATTATGTCTCCCTAGTACATGATAAGTGTTACTCCTGATAGTAAAATTCAGTCACAAAGTTCAACGTAGAATCAAGGGACACGTATATTTAATTACACAATTTTTTAGCTATTAGAATTCTTTGTTCTAATCTTTTAATGCAATGGGTTTTCACATTTAACACATTGGGGAAGAATGACAGCCATAGAAAGCAAATATACTGCAGAGAGCAACAGTCTAACAGATGTGACGAATAAGTACAAAAATGGGATAGAACACTGCCTGGGCAGCCTTTGACAAACTGAAACATAAAATTGCAAATCTTTAAGAGTAATTGTTGAAGCTATGAGGAAAATTGTCATTATATAAAACTCTTTTGTTATGGTTTTGGTCTTCTTGAATTTAAACATAAGCTAAATGGACTTTCAGAAAAAGAGAACAGACTTGTGGTAACATTTTGGTAACTAATTTCAAAATATTTCTAGAAATGTCAATAGTTAATTCCTTAGAGTAATGAGCCACTTATGGTTTTTGATGAAGTCACCCAAGTCTGACCTGTAACTTACACTAAAAAGTGAGGCTATTCTGATTTTCATATTGTGACATAACAGTGTCCCTGTTATCAGAAAAAATTCTAGAAAGTGATTTTGAGGCATTTATCTGCCATAGGTACAAATACCATTAACTTGAGAAAGTCATTAGATATGCAGTTTATACTAATTGATTAGAAAAAATTTTCAAGGATCAGATAAACCAAGAAATGGAAAACATTTAACTTTTCCTACCCCAATATGACACACACACACACACACACACACACACACACACACACACACACACACACACACAGGATTCTCAGTCACAAAGTCACAGAAAACAACTCCCTGTGCATTACAGTCTATCTAGATATTTGTTAAATTTTGATTTCTTTTAGAAATGGGCAAAGTATGTCATATAAAAACAAAACAAAACAAAACAAAAAGCTGATACCTGAGGTTTTGTCATCCCCAAGGCTTGTTTGTTCTTTGTGGGTTGTGGCCAATTACCAAAGAATCATTTGGTAGGTGTGTAGAACAACCTTTAATTAAATTTTAACAACAGTGTAGACACCCACACAGCAAGATACAAACAAATGTAAGCGCTAAGCTTCTTCCCATCAGAATCTTTATTGGCACACAGTACCCATCACAGAGGACTGACGTACCTGGAGCCAAAAGGTGGTGTACTTTAGCTATGGCACATAAATTCTGATTTAATTAATGGGTTAAGCTGATTTTCCTTACCATCATTGCTGCTTCTAATGTGGGTTCATCAGGTAGACCATAATCAGGCAAGATATGGGATATTTTCTCCAGTTGTAGGGACTGTGTATTACAGATTATTTATATACTTTCCTGCAGTCAGTTCTAGAGAGCGAGTATCTTGAGACAGGCTTCTGATGATTTAAACCTATCAGACTTGTTTAAAAGTTTCTCCTTCTGGGTCTAAGCAGCTCTACATCTGCCTGTTCTGCTGTCAGGGGTATGATGCCTCAGTGTTCCACCAAGACCTTTCTTTCCATTAGGAACAAGATGAGCTGGATTTGAAATGGTTCCACACAATTTCTTACATCCTTGACCTTGATGATGTAAGTGCCGTTCTGACATTATGACCAGAAACACAAGATACATGCTATGTGTCTGTACTATGTCCACATTAATGTGTCCTATTAAGTGACTGGACACAGCACATGGGAAATACAATCTTTAACCAGAGTTGTAGTTGATAACAGAAAATCTCTATCAAATATGCTTGTGTAAAACAGTAATGGCAATCGTCGAAGAAGACAAAGTTTAATTTCTCTGTAGATTCCAAGCCTAGGTGAGTATATGAGTTACCTGAGGGCAAATAACATTCCCATGCATCCCACAAACATCTCCCAACTGCCACATCTGCCCATACAGTGACAAATGACCATGTGCATGCAAGGCTGTGTCAGAATTTGATTTCCTGGGACCTTCTCACTCTGAGAGACAATGTGGTCATCCTTCATCCTCAAGGCTTGGGCTGGACTCCTTTGGATCTTGCTGGCCTTTAAAAGTCACAAGGCTCTGCATCTCTACCATAAAGGGGGAGAACTGGCATTCTTTAGGACCTGGGGGAGTAGTTGTGTTCCTCTGGAATGTGTTGAATGGCTTGTAAATTAGAGTCCCTAATGAAAACTCGCTGATGTCCAACTGGAGCACTCATCTGGCTAAAATCAGGCAGTAATTCCACTAATTTTACTGCCCTTCTCCCAGCCCTCAACGCCTCATTTAGGAAAAAAATGTTTATGTTCTCCTCAAAACACCTGCATTTTAACTCCAGACCCGAAAGCAATTATAGATTGTATTTTATTTTATTTTCTGGTCTCTCTGTTATGAATGAAGCATTCCTTTCTTTTGTAAAAACCAAGTAAAGAAAGCCAACCCTGAGGTTTCTAAGTGGGACACTTCTAAATTGTCATGTTTTCTTTGGTGTGTACAGAATCTCTTTCTGCAGCTGTTGCCCAGAACCCTGTAGGTATTTTTCAGAAAACAACAGCGGAACCTTCTCAGAGAAGTTTGCACTGTGACTAACTGAGGTCTGGTTTGAGGATGGAATGGTGTGACTGCTACTTCCAATTTCAAACCTTCCAAATAGACTTTGGCTTTTATCAAAATTTAGTTCAACTGAGATAGATTCTCCACATTTTTTTAAATATCCGTTTAACATCAAGAGGAAAAAGAAATGTTTTGAACCTCAAGATAAAGTTTTGAGGCAAACACTGAAAACAGAATGGAAGTTAGTAGGTGTCTCTCTCCCTTTTATCATCATAAACTAATAGAACACTACCTGATGATACATTTTCTTTTCTTTTCTTTTCTTTTCTTTTCTTTTCATTTCTTTTCTTTTCTCCCCCCACCCCCGCTGCCATTTCCATTTGTTTAAATTCTTTGAAAAGGTGAAATGTGTCTCAGAGTTTAATAAAAATTCATATGTTCCTACTACATTTTGTTCTTTGATAAAAAACAGAGGGAAAAGAATTTCAAGTAACATATATACAAATCTCTCTGTTTGTTTCTAAAGCGTCACCTTTTCCCCCACCTTCCCTTTGCACCAAGTCTGGGGAACATCTGTGAGCCTGAAGATGCATTCTGGGTAATGACATGCAAATGAGCCACCAGTTAACAGAATTTCCTTGTCCAATAATGGAATCGGACCAACATGTAGGTTTTTAAATTGGAGCCAGGCTTGCCCAGGCCAGATGTGCAAACAAGAGCACGTGTTCTTGGTTTTAGGGACTGGAACAACAATGCCCCACAGGGGAGAGGAACAAGATAAAACTGTGACACAGAATCAAATAAGGAACTGGAAACATAGAAAAGTTCTTTTGGGTAGTGTCCATATCAGACCACACACTGACATAATCATCAACAATGGCTAACTAGGAAGCTAGGCCTTTGACATCCTCTATGTCTCCCAAGCCTGCCAGCTTGGTTGAATGGTATGGCCTCCCTAATCTGGCTATCAAAGTGCTTGGCCTGCCTTAGATTGCTAGCCACTTGTCAAGGTCCTGATGATGGGTTCACTTTCAGAGATATTTTGAAGCATCTGAGTATTCAGGAAGTTAAGCAAGTCCCTCTCTTTCTCGGGCCCTCTAAATATTAGTCCTCTGGAAGTACAGTGTGGGGGACATAGAATGAGGTCTTATTTTGTAGGCCTTCCATTGCACACCAGTAGAAAACTGTGGCCGTCACCCTCAACAACGGTTGGGGGTGGGGGTGGGGAGTCTAGTTTTCCAAGTAAAATTTCCACATGTGAGAGGCAAACATACCTGATTCTGTTCATTCTGTAACGCCAATAGTCTATTCAAGCAGCTGTTGAAAGAGTCTCAAAGAACCGAACAAGTAGACATGAAATAGGCTTCCATCAAAAGTTGTCTTACTCAAAATGGCTTGACACAAGATTTCAAAGCCTTCTTCTTTTGAAGTGAAAAGATATCTCTCCATTAAAAAAAAAAGGCCAAAAAGTATTACATTATAGATGTCACAACTAATGATCCTCATACAGCCAAGGCACTGGAGAATCAGAAAACGAGCAAACATTTGGATGCACTTCTCAGAGATGATGGCTATATTTAGCTGATGGCTATTCAATTTATCAGGGTCAGTTAGCATAATGAAAACATATTTTATTAGGCTGTTAAAGGGATAAATTGTTTTCATATTTATTCATCTGTTCCCAAGGCTAATTTGGGGCCTTTCTAAGACATGCTTTTCATGTCCCTAGAATGAACAGCTAAATAAATAAAGCATTAGTTTGAGAACAGAACTAGCCACTATAGATACAGCATGGCTCTCTTCTGTGCAGGCCTAAGTAAAGATTTTCTGTCTTGATGTTCATCAGCCATGGCAAATAGTCTCTGGAATTCCTAAGCTAGTGCAAAAATAAATACATGTAGAAATATACACCAGCAAGGAAAAATAAAACAACTTAGCCGTGGATGTTCACTGAATGAAATACAAACCATACATGATGCTGATTATGATTTAAGTTGAGAGCACTTTTGCTTCAGTTCATTGCTGAGTGCATTTATTCCCATGGTCTGAATAACACTCTGAATCCAGGGGGGGAAAAATCCTTGTTTTATTTTGTTTATTTGATTTTAAAAAATCAGCATTCCTATTGAAAATAGGAAAGTTCAGATACTGACTTCCGAAGTGTACTTGAGGTTCACAGGCTTTTTAAGTGGAAAGCTTGTCAGAATGGCAACATTGGGCCTGTGAAATGGCCCAGTTTCACAGTAAAAGTGCTTTGTAGCAATGTCTAATAACTCCAGTTCAAGCCCCAGAACTCAAATCACAGGAGAGAGTGATTCTTGCAAGTTGCCTTCTGACTTCATGCATGTTTAGTGGCACAGGTGCCACCACTCACAATTAAATAAACATAAAACAAAATTTAAACAGAAGGAGCAGTATCCATCTTGTCAACAGAGAAGCTTTGCACTCATCAGTAGCCAGGGTCGGTTGTGGTCACCATGGCGGAAGAATCCCAGAGGAGACAGACGTGAAATACCTCTCTGGACTGACACAGCCTGTTGGTGTTGGTCATCTCATCCTTTTCCAAAGGCCTGATTCATTCCATATGCACAGAGTGCAGCCA
The DNA here is from genome assembly GCF_003668045.3 of Cricetulus griseus. Taxonomy (NCBI): domain Eukaryota; kingdom Metazoa; phylum Chordata; class Mammalia; order Rodentia; family Cricetidae; genus Cricetulus; species Cricetulus griseus. Next base: position 126,407,343 of record NC_048596.1, on the reverse strand, counting down.
AGAGCCAAGGAAACCTCACCTGTGCTCCAACCTTTCAGGTGCAAAATTCACCCTGTATGTGAGAGCAACAATGAAACCTAGATCTCTTCTAGCTAGCGCTCCCCAGCTAGCGCTCTTTAAATGTAGTTTGGATGAGCCTATTCCCCATTCTCTTTTATACTCTCGTCTTGCATGATCTCAGTAACCTTAATTTCTTCAGGTGTCACCTATCTCCAAAAACCCTGAAGCCACTGTGCCAACTAGGCTCCTGTTTCCAACTATCTAAGGGCATATCATCTTGGGAGATACTTTGCTGTCTCAGATACATGGCAACTAAGGTAGCTTAGCATCTTGACACCATTTGGGCACATATTTTACTCCTACCCACTTTGGATGAAGGAAGTCCCTATCCACTGCAGCTGGTTCTTAAAGATCACATCAGTGGAACTGTGAATCCAGTCTGTGTTGCCTGGGAACTACTACCAAAAGAAGGCTTTCCTCTGCATTTAGACATTTCCACTGTCCCCAATGGAAGCAGGGCAACTTTTGCTATAATGGCCTGCTCTCTTCCTTCTATTCTCTATAACTAACAGTAACACCATCGTATAGAATCTTTATTTATTTTTCTTCCTTATTCCAAAAAAGAAGTCTAAAGTGAATAATGCCCATGGACAAAAATATTCTTTGATTCCTCCCTGTTGCTTAATGGGTCAAATTCCAGTTCTTTCAGTATAAGCTGGCATAATTTGAATGCCATCTTTCTTGCTAGCTCATAAACTGTCAATGACCCTGCTGCCCTCCTCCAAGAACTTGAGGGCTATGCAAACTGCATTCTTCTCTTCATTCATCTTTGCCTTGGTAGTCATCTTAGGGTTCAAGGATATTCAAACCACTCCTTAGAAAGCTCTTAGTGTAAAGGAGAGGAAGCTAGCTTCTCACATGTGTTATCATTGTTGGCTATACCTTAATATGTTGGAAGATGATACAACCGGTAGCATGGGTGTTCCCTGCCGGAAGGAAAAGTTGGCAGAATTTTTCTTTAGGCTTTTTAATGGGGAAGTGAGAAAGAAGAGAATTCCAATGGAAAGTAAGTTGGCTTGGAAGTCTCAAGTGTCGAAGAGTTCTTTCTGTGCCAAGAAAAACACATGCAAATTAGCATGGGAAATGCACAGGGTTGGCCAAAGAACAAAACTGGATAGGAAGCCCAAGAGCAAAGTGATGGATACAAGAGGAGTGTGTCAAGACAGAAGAATGTGCAAGGTGATCCCTCACACATCCCAGCTATTGCTGGAACCTGCCATCTCTCTCCACACAGCAGTAGCAGCAATCTAGGCCGCAATTTACATTTTACATTTCTGTTAACTCCTGGAATTGGGTAGTGGAAGTGTTAGGGGCGGTAGATTAGAGAGAAACAGACCGAGCAACAGCAGTAGAGGAACAGGCAGGCATGCAAAATGTGCAACAAAGGGCAGATAGAAGTATTTGCTTCAGCTTTAAACCAATGTGTGTGTAATTAACAGCTCCAATTCATGTTTTAATTTCCCCAACATATTACTTTTTATTGCAAACCCTTCATGGAACAACGTGAATTGGCTGTGAATCAGAAAGATGCTTCAAGATGGGCCCGGCATAGTTTCCTTCAGTTTCTCATGACTGAATTCGGTGTTAGTGACAGACAGCACCCCAAGGGCAAAGCTCACATTCCCTCTGCACCTCAGCAGCAGGTACATCTAGGAGACTGCCAGAACAAGTCAGTACACCTTGTTACCGTGACACCGTGGGGACCAGCAGGTTCACTTAGGGAATAGTGACTTCTTTCCTGTTCAATTATTAGTCGGTCTACCAAGACCACCTACAATTGCCAATTAGCACAAGTTGTAAAGGGATTCAGACTAAATGGATATTTTGATTCCACTCTACTTTCTCATTCAAGGTTGAAATTTTCAGATGGTAACTGCTTTCAGTGCCTTCTAAGAAAATGAGGTCTAAAACAGAAACCAGGCTCTCCATTTCTCAAAAGGCAACTACACACACACACACACACACACACACACACACACACACACACACACACACACACACACATATATATATACACACACACACACAGAGATACATGAAACACTCAAAACACTCACATATAGAGGGATGGGGAAGGGAGTGATGGGGGGGGTCCTCAGTCTGTATTTGAAGGCTTTGAGAGAACCTATGTTACTGAAAGAGGTAAAATAATAATGGTGCATTATAAAATTCATGAAGCTTTCCATTTTTGTGGTAACACATTGCAGGTTGTGATTCTATAATCATCTCTAAAGTACATAGGAGCAAAGAGAAAAAAAAACCTTGATCATAAGGAGCCATCAATTATTTAGAACATGGCTCTATTCATACAAAAATGAAATTAACAGTCCACAATTCTCTTAATAATTCAAACAGAATTCTCAACTTTCCCTTAATCAATTGTATGTTTTAAATGAAGTATTTTTCTGCCTGAAACGGTCAAGTGATTTCTTCACATGCCCACTCTATGTACACATAGGCAGAGTGTACACATTCGAGTATGTTCTGTAATTAATTTTGAAGTGAAAGGAGAATGTGCCAACATTTAAAGTAGTGAGTCCATTACTGGAACAATTGGAGCCTTGCTTACAAATGTGGGTAAACTATTTTTCCTTCTACTTAAACACTCATATATTGTGTAAATAGAAGAAAAAAATCCATTTGCAGTAAGTAGGCCTTTTTCATCCTGTCTATCTGTAGACATGAAAGAAGATGTGTTTGATCTTCTTTGATCCCAAATTTGATCAGGGAACCAGAACAAGTTCTGATTATAACAGGCCACAGGTCTGTGAAAATATTCTGTCATTCTGGCCCCCATTTCTCCTTTACAGTAAGGCCGGGGTGGGGGGCACTTTATGATCAAATATGATACCATCTGTGCTTGTAAGAAAATTTAGCTGAACTGATCCAATTTACAACAAGTTAGAATGGGGTCTGGAGTTCTCTCAAGCTTACTTTTTGGTGGTGTAGTATATGTAAGAGAAATACAATTAGGGAAAGAGAAGAAACATGGTGGTTCTGTTGTAAAATTCCAGCTCCACTTTCTACCATGTTGTGGTGTATTAGGAACAGTCTTGTCTGTTCTACAGGCTTCTTAGGATGCCTTGTCTCCCTGGTTAAAAGAACACTTTACACCAAATATCATGCTGATACCTTCACCTTAATCCAGGAGTAAGTTTGCAGTAGATATATTCAGAGCTGAAACTCAAATTTGGAATGGCAGAGTAGTCATTGAAGCCCTAACTCAAAAATCAATCAGTGTGCTAAGACTGAATGAAAATAACATGTTTGGGCATAAGACACAATTTGTTTTGTAACTGACAAGCTCTGATTACATTTCTATTCAATGCTTGAAGAATCACATGCACACATACACACATACACACAAGTGCACAAACACACTCCCTAATGTAGTTACTAGTGCATCACTACTTTTGCTAAGTTTCTTCATTGTTCACGGAAACACTAAAGACAACTTTGCTTTTTATTCAGCATTATCCAGTGTAAGGCACAAGCACATTACCTAAATGAAGTAAGTTTCGTTGTGGGGGGATAGAGTCATGAATCTGGTAGATGTTTTCATTGTGACATGAGTTCCACGCTGTTTTTTTCTCCATTGTATTATGGTGGCTAGTTTTGAAAGTAGACTCACCTTTGAAAATTCATGTAAAACAGAAGTCTGTTTGTATTTTAAGAATGCCCCTTCACTCTCACATATTTCCTGCAGGTAACCTAAATTCTTAGTTTAACTGTATTCTTAGTCTTGCTAAAGCCTTCCAACTTGATGGGTTCTGGAGCAATCCTAGATTCAAACCTACTGAAATTCCTAAAGTGCAGGCTGCATATCTGCGCTTCAAATATGTGAACTCCGAAATGCTCAAAAATCTGAAAAATTTTGAGCATCAACATGACGACATAAATGGAAAATTCTCTCCACCCCCTCCCCCATGTGAAAGATAGATTTGAGAAAAATACTGTAGGATTATTCTCAGAGCATGTGGATATGGTGTGCAGGAAGCAGAAATGAATTTCATGTTTAGACTTGTATCTCATCACCAGCATATCTCTTCATGCATACGGTAAATATTTCAAAATACAAACGTCCAAAGCAGATTATTCTCATTCCAAGAATTTTGTGTAGGAGATACTAAGCCTGCATCCTACAGTGTGTATTTCTCTAATAAGTCCACTGATATATGAAAAACTAGGACCTTTTTCCACCTTGCCCCTGTCCCTAAATGGGACAATCTAGGTGGAACACACACTCAAAATTTTCTGATGTACTGTCATAGACTGCTGTGTGATAGTTGAAACACGACAGACAGATAGAGTCAAAGAGAAGTGTGAATCTTGTTTTAACATTGAGATCATTTGAAAGACAATGTGAATAATTTAGGCTTGAATTATCTGGTTGGGCCCTAGTGCCAATTAAGTTAACCGAATAAATTATCCTAGGCTGATAATTTGCAGTGAACAAAGAGACAGGGAGAGTTAAGATAAATACCTGAAGGATTCATTTACAAACTCAGTTAATAATGTTTTCACTCCTAATTACTCAGTTTGGCTATCTAAGTTGATCTATTTGCTGTGTAATTATATAATTGCTTAATTCTCCACTCCTGGTTATGGGGAGGATTAAATGAAATAGTATATTGATGGAATTTAGTGTTCACTGCTTCACGTGTTTACTCCAGGTCCAGGTCATTGCCATCCCATACCCACGTCCTACCACCAGTAGGCTAGATCTTTTGCTTTTTGAGATGAAAGCCTGTACCACAGATCATATACAACTTGGTTCTGTTTGTCTCTGTGTAAGTTACATCGTCATTAACACTCCCATAGGCTGCTTGTGCAAGCACAAGTACAGATGAACTGTGCCTGGAAAAGCATCAGTGAGTTAAAACTGAGTGGGGCAAAAGAGAACAAAATACTGACACTTTAATACACACATGTGTGGGCCAATTGCATCCCCACACCAGTCTTCCCAAGATTAAACGGAAAATTGCAGAGCAAAAGTTCTGAGAATCAGTCAATTTAAATAACGCATCTAAAGATGACATACCAAGTATTTCTGTTTACTCTTTACAATAGGCTGTGTACCCTTTCGGTACAGTGCCCAAAGGGCAGAGAATACTTTCAACCCAGCAAAAACACATAGCATGGATGGCAAGATGCATGTTTGCCTAAATCTTATAGTTAAACTGGCTTACTTTCTATTTCAGAGACAGCAATGGTGCCATCACATTGAGTATTTCACACTGGCCTAAGTTACTTAAATATCTGGATGAGTGATATAAGAGAGCTAGCATTTCTATGGGAAGGTGGATCAGGTGTGTGTACCCAGTAGAGTTCCATACCCCACTGCTGTCCTTTCAAGAGAAGCCTCGGGTTCCTGGACAATTGTAGATATGGACAGTAGAAGCCCTATAGAGAATGGAAGAGGAGGGGAAACAGATCCAATAAAAGGCTTTAGTGTCCTTATCCCACAATAGACTGCTAATGTACAGTTCTTTGGTTTAAGTCAGAAAAGTGGGTTTAATTTTCTACGGTAATTCTTATTCACTCCGTGCCCTTGATCAAATCCATCACCTCTCCCGAGTTTGGCTTCATCATCTGCAAAAGCGAATCAGCCTGCTCTCCCGGGCTTGCTGTAGGGATTGAAGGCTAGGTTCTATGCGTAAGTTCTTTGAAACACAAAATAGAAAAAGAACTGTACAAACGTGAGGATTAGTAGCAGCCGGCCTGTTCCATTTCTGTTGCCAGGCAAATCCTTGGCCACTTTCCCTGACCGCAACATCCCCATGACAGGCATGGTGCATGGCAGAAACCGGAAACAGGCCACTTTCACATTATTTTGAAATTTGTTATGAAATTTTGCCAAAACTTTATAAATACCAGTGAGGGCAACAGGGTGTTGTAGCACATTCTTTCCACATCATGAACCATTGTTTTTTGTTCTGGACTCGTAAGTTAAAATGCACTCAGCTGCAGTTGCCTAGCTGGGTCATCCAGTGAAATGCCTGATATTCAATGCTTGATTCTAGCCAATTATCTTTAGTTCCCCTCTTTTATTAGTGTTAAATCTGAATTACAAGGGGAGGGTGGGAGTGGAGGGAGCACGGCACACACTAAACCTTTACGGCCTCGGATTGAGTTTTATTCATTCTCTCCGTCAGTGGCACTGAAGTTTCAGTCCTTCATTAATTTTTGGGTTCTCCAAAGCTCATCCTTCCTTCTCTTCTACCTTAGATATGTTTTCTCAAAGCCAAAGACAAACTTTCTTGTCTGAAAAGTTGGAAGAAAAACAGAAGAGGAGGAGGAAGAAGAAGAAGAGGAGGGAAGCTCACAACAATCTTAAGCTCGTAGTTAACAAAATAAACTGCAGATAAAACCCCTGAAGGTCTTGGCAGCAAATGTTTCCCACTAAAATGAAACTCCATGCACTCGTAGTCTGAAACAAATTATGAAGGAGGGGGAAAAATCAACAGCTCTGGGGTGAAACCAGGGTCGCTGCTGCCTCATCATTTTTAACCAAAAATAAAATAAGCAAATTTTGTTTAACTGCAGGTCAAAATAAAAAAAAAATTAAAAAGTCCCTCATCTGTTTGGTGTAATTACTAACAGAGCGCAGCCTTTGCCAGCTGCAGGGTTCATGGATAAATGGAGGGAACCGTAATTTTCTCTCCCTGAGGTTAAACTTGCAAAACTTGAAGTCTGTACCTACAGTGTGCTTTTAATATTCCATGGGAAACCGAGTCAGGACATTCTGAGAAAAATCCCCTCCCCCACTTTTTAAGTAGAACGAAATAATTGTACTGCTTATGAAAAGTTCAGTCTCCCGGAAGAAAAAGGCTTCTAGGAAATTCGTTTCTATAATGTCTTCAGTCAAGACACTCAGCCCCAACTGTAAAACTGACTTTATAGTCTGTAGGATTTTTGTCACCAAAAGATGGGCAAACTTGGCTATACTTTGGCTTTATGGTGCACTGGCCACTTTGTTTCCTGGTGTTCTTGTCATGGCACAGCCTGAGAAAGCTTCTTCCTCATCATGTCCTTTCATTTGAAGGCCACGTGTATATTAAGGAAAATGCGAGCCATATGTTCAGGATTCATTTACACTTAACTCATTGACCTCTGTTTTCTAGAAAGTGTGCTTGGTGTCCAAATTATTCAATAAATCCTTTCTGAATAATCTCTAAGCCCTTATTTTATTGGCATAAAAACCTCACGTTTGACTTGAAAGGAAATGGAATTTGAACCGGGAAGTTTTCGTTTGGATTTGAGATTGAACTTCTCAGACTCATGTGGGAGTCTGAAAGAGAAAGAGAAAAAGCACATCTACTGTATTTTTCTACCTGTCTGGGCTTAATGGGCAATTTCATGCAAGGGTCTCCAGCAAAAACACAGATTAACGACCAGGTAAGTATTTATTTCATAGGAAGAATGTTGAGCTGCAGTTGGGTGGTATCAGAAGCTGCTAATGGACTTTGGGAGGGAACCCTGCAGCCAACAACCCTGTAGCATCTCTTCACTTGGACTGGAGATAGGGGCACATCTACTGAGGCAAAGGACGGCTTGCTAAGAAGGCACAACACAGGTGAAAGGGAGGGAGCCCACACTGGGGTAAAATCTGATTATGTATCTCTAAGCATAGAGCCTTCCTGAGGATCATGGTTTTATCAAGTTCATGGAGTTTTCAGAAAGAACTCAATTTCTAGCACTCCACTCTCAACATCAGCAATGGTTTCCACTGGGTCAGTCAATCACAATTGGCCAGTTCATTTGTCCCACCTGGAAGACTTTAAAATCCAGTCCCGATATATGGAGTGGCAATTATGTGTAAACATAGGTCTGGTGTATCTACAACATCCTGGGTGACATAATGTTGACTGATAATCTCAGTTGTACTGTTTAGAGCACATTGCTCAGTAGCTTTGATTTTCACTTTTCACCTATACATTGCTCGTAATTGCTCCCTACCCTCAGCTCTGTATTGTATTGCTTGATACCTGACCGTATCAGAGGTCACATGAAAAGTTTGTACCAAGATTCACGATAGGGGCAATTATATCTTCTGCAAAGTAGAGACAGAGATGCATCTACTTGGCTTGTAACAAAGATGAAATGCGTTGAGCATGTGGTATAGGAAGCAGTACCCAATGCAAGCACTTAAAGAACACTGGACTGAGGCAGTCCCAAGGCATCTTCACATTCCAGCCTTCCTGAAACCAGGCTCCATCTGCAATAGAAGGTGCAGGATGAGCCCTGTTTTCCAGGTGGCAGTGGTGGGACAACTGTCATTCCCTGCACCTGTGTACACATCAGGACCTCCAGCATCAAAATAGTCAGGGAGGTTGTTAATGTCTTAAAAAAAAAGTGAGAAAGCAAGCATGCTTTAATCATTAGGAACCAAACAGGTGAGGAGGGGCGATCGAGATGACAAATCAGAAATGATGAGCAACATTCCTCTAGTCTAGTCAGGAGTAGGCTAGCTTTTTACAACTTTGGAGCAGGCTGAGGAGTCCAGTGAAATAGTTTGCAGTTCTTTCCCCTTTTTAGCATGGCAAGTGCCTATGACTGAACAGCCTTCGGGCTATTTTAGATTTCAATAACATCTCTTGGTCCAGTACTTGAAATGAAAGCCTTTGACATTAGTAATTTAGAGGGAACAAAGTGACTAAGTAAAATTTTATAAATGTAAAAATGAGTACTAGAGGCCGAGTGTTGGTGGCGCACACCTTTAATCCCAGCACTTGGGAGGCAGAAGCAAGTGAATCTCTGTGAGTTCAAGACCACCCTGGTCTACAAGCGCTGGTTCCAGGACAGCCTCCAAAGCTACAGAGAATTCCTGTCTCGAAAAACCAAAAAACAAAACAAAACAAAACAAAAAGAAAGAAAAGAAAAAAGAGTACTAGATACCTACATTTTATTTGCATCTGTGTCTGTGTGCACATACATACACATATATGCACACATAAATGTAGTGAGTAGACAGTTGCTATACCCAGGTTTGACAGTGTAGTCAGTTTCTTTGGCAGTGCCTTCCCCCCCTCTTTGCTTTTCTTCTGAATGATAAGTTAAGCCAAATATTTGACTTCCAGTTCATGAGGTCTTAGATTTACAAGATATACAGACACTTTGGCAAGGATTGGGTGCTATATCCAAAAAGGAACTAGGGTGGGGCCAGACACACTGTGTGGATTCATAGAATCTACTAGAAGTCCTGAACATACTAAAATGAACACTGTGGCATCTGACACTTCCCATCACTCCAAACTTACTTTCTGTCTTGCTTCAAAGATCCTGGTCATACTCGCCACCTGTGCATATAACCCTCATATTTGGATTGCTCTTCTCTCCACTCTGGCCACCAGTAGAAGATATCATAGGTGCCTCACAATGTGTTCAGTACTCTTCCCCTCATGAACCATGTGAAGATTTCAACTCATGAGTCAGCCATGGCTGTGTGAGTTGCTTTGACTAATGAGCCCCTAGGGAAGCAATGACTTATGGGAAAGGAAAAGAAGCTAAGAACCAGCCTTCTCGGACCTCCTCTGACTTACACCCCCAATTGGGAGCAAACCCTGTGTGAAGATGAGATTTGGGGACAGGTGAAATGTCATGGGATGCTAAAGCAATACAGGGACAACAGCTGCCCTGAAAAATGTTCTGGAATAGCCACATGTTGCTTCTGTCTGATGAATATATACTTTTATGTTCTAGGATATTTGGAAGCACAGCAGAGTTTAGGGAAGCTGATCTTGGCTTAATTCACTGAAAGCTCGACCTCACCTTGAGGGTCCCTTATACTCTCCCTGCCTCCCCTTTCTCTCCTGAAAAATGAAAAATAATAGAATGCATCTGTCTTACATGATTGAATGAAAGAGAAATGTGCTTAGAACAAGACATTGTATGTAGTGATTATTTTTCTTAAAATGTTTAATTAATTATACAAATGATGCCATACTGGGAAATGTGTATCATGAACTTTGCTCTCCTCAGGACCTGCTCTTATATAATGCATTAGTACTGCTTAAGAAATCTTTCCTAAATAGAGGGAGACATTTTAGGTTTACAGAGAAATCAGGCACTAGGGAAATGTCCAGAGATCTTCAAAGATGACACCAGCCAACAATCTAAGCAACAGAGGAGAGGCTACCTTAAATGCCCTCCCCTGATAAGGAGATTGATGACTGACTTATATGCCATCTGATAGCCCTTATCCAGCACCTGATGAAAGTAGAAGCAGATACCCACAACTAATCACTGAACTGAACTGGAATCCAAATGCAGAGAAGGATGAGTGAAGAGCAAAGGGGTCCAGACCAGGCTGGTGAAACCCACAGAAACAGCTTACCTGAACATGGGGAGCTCTTGGTCCCCAGACTGATAGTTGGGATACCAGCATGGGACTGATCCAGACCCCAGGAACATGGGTTTCATTGAGGAAACCTCAGAAATCTAAAGGACCTCCTGTAGTAGTTCAGTACTTATTCCTAGCATAGGTGTGGAATTTGGGACCCATTCCATATAGAGGAATACTCCTTGAGCCAAGACACACGGGGGTGGGCCTGGGCCCTATCTCAAAGGATATGATAGACTCTGATGACACCCTATGGAAGGCCTCACCATCCAAGGGGAGCAGAAAGGATATGTGATAGCTAGTGTTTTAGTTGGGGGGGGTGGTGGGGGAGGATGGGAGGGAGAAGGGAACTGGGATTGACACACAAAACAATTTTGTTTCTAATTCAAATAAAAAAAAAAAACTACAGAAAAAAAAGAAGAAATCTTTCTTAGGCCAAATCTTTGCATTAGGCACTCATAGCTTCTTGGGTCAACCAGAACTTTATATTTTTTCAGCGTGCTAATTTTATGCAGACTTCTCAAGCAGGCACCATGTTTGTTCCATGAACAGTTTTATCTCTGGAAGGCAGCCCAAGGCCACAGAGAGAAGATGTTCATATGTATTTAATGTAGGAGTGGAAAGATGCTGAAAATTCAAACACAGACTTCAATCTCCTTAGTGTTTTGATTCTGAGTCAGACAAAACGTGGATGTGGTTTGGTTTCCATGTATAGACACACCCTATAGTTGTTCATAAAGACACATTCACAGGACCATTTGCCTTCCCACTGGAAAGCATTTCTAAGGATGAAAGCACAGTTCCTGAGAATTACCCACACGGATTAGGAACACAGTGTTCTGTTGCTGAGTTAATAAATTCATCCTGTCATCTTTAGCCATTCTGAGGATGATGGATGCTTTGATGCATCTCAGTTCAAACTCCTACTTTCCTGGTCCAAAGCAAAGCAGAAGTAAAGTTCTCATTTAGAGTGCCCCGCAGCCATGGACTCTAACACTGTTGACAGATGACAGCTAAAACCCTCATGGATGGAGCCTCCTTCAGCAGCTGTGACTCCACACTTGGCTCAACTTTTGCCACAAATGGTCTTGCAGTGGTCTTTGAACAATAATATCTTAAATTTTTATAGTGCCTTATAGCTAAGCAGCTCTAGACATTTTACAGTAATGTTAAAAAAAGTCAGTTCCTTTCTCAGCTATGCCACAGGGGCCATACTGAAAGTGAGTGGTTGGACTTCATCCTGCAAAGGGTGGTTACTTCAGAATAGACTCATCCCCCAGTACTTGTGGCTGGATCTCACCTTTCATAGATGCAAAACTCAGGCCTATGTAAAACCTTCAAGACATCTCAATTCTCACAGCCCACATCCCTCTGCATAAGAATTTTAGGGGGTGAGAGGAGAGAATACAACACACATTCACATTGGAATTTTGAATTATTTGAAATGCAGTCAAATATTTACATGACAGGAAACTAATTTCCTTATTTGAGCACTCCTAAAACTTGTGCTTGGAAATGTGTGAAAATGTTTCTCCCTTGGAATTCTATTTTTACTTCAAGTACGTGATTGAATACATATAAATATTATATAATTTGTAATATGTTTTTAAACTTTGTACTGTACACACATATGTTTGAGTATGCACACCCATAGCTTACTTCTGGCTTTTCACAACATTGTTTAAAATGGTTAGAATTCATTGGGTCATAACCGAGTTTGTTGTTTCTTGGTTTTCAATTACAAAGATCTAATGGATGAAGCATAAGATTCAAAGCCCAAACTACATTAGCAACAAAAAGTAAGAATTAATGCAATTATCACAGTAATTAAGAAGATTGGTCAGACATTTCCTGCCTTAAATGTCCAATGAAGCTGAGGAAAATGAAATAAATGCTTCCTTTGGCCGGTTGGCTCTGATACTCTAACCAATATCCTATATTTGACTCTCCCCCTCCCACCCTCTCTTCATCCAAGGTGCTTCAGGCCAATAATAACTGATCATTTAGGCACATCTTCCAAGGCTCAACTGTAGAGCAGGGCAGGGAATACCCTTGCTTGACACCCTTGGTGAGCACACCCCTGACTTCCAGAAAGTTCTCCACCCCATCCACAAAATGGGTCGTCCAGTCCCTCACAGGTGCTCTGCACACAATAGTTGCTGTGGGACACTTTCCAGTTCTTCTCGGATCATTTAGACAGTGTCTCTTGCACCAAGCAAGTTTCTGCACTAACTGTCACTGCTTTTTCTGTTCCCTCCTCTGATGTCACTCCCAGAGAGGGCAGCCCCAGGGCACCACTGTTTTCTTTGCCTCTGCATTTACTACTGAGCTCACACATGCTTGTAGCTGCCTTTAAAAACGACAAATGTGTTCTAATTTTAGTACATTCCGGCAATAATTGTTTTTATTTCTGTGGTGAGGAAATCGAAGGAAAAACAGCTTGGGACTTAATAACCACCTTAGCCTTCAACTTCATTCATGAGACTTTTTTTTTTTTTTTTTAAATCTTCTTTCTCCTTCTACCTTCATTCTCAGTATCTTCTTGAAGGCAGCATTAAATTCTTTTCACAAAGGTTATATGATTAGTTACAAAGAGCCAGCTATGAATGTGTCTTCCAAGGGTGGCTTTCAGCAATACACTTTCCTGCTGCCTAGGTAAGGTCTGGGCCTTCAGACATAGTGGAGGTTAGAGCTTCATCAACCCCATGACCCACACTGTGTACAAATGTCATGAAAGAGGGATGCATATTTGTTCCCTGAGGTACACTACATGCTGGCATTTTGTTCTTTTTTTTTTAAAGAGAATATTCTAGTTTTTAAAAAAAAATTATTTATTATGTGTACAGTCTTCTGCCTGCATGTCTGCTTACAAGCCAGAAGACAGCACCAGATCTCATTGTAGATGGTTGTAAACCACCATGTGGTTGCTGGGAACTGAACTCAGGACCTCTGGAAGAGCAACCAGTGCTCTTAAACTCTGAACCATCTCTCCAGCTCCCTGCATTTTGTTCTTACAGGGAAATGGTATGAATTATCCTTCAAGGCGGGAGATTAATTTTCATACAACAAACCAGAGATTCAGTCAAACCACACAATGTGTCTTATTAGTGTAGGTAGGCACTAAGTATGGCCACCACTCACATTGCTATGTGAGGACTCTCAGCCACACCCCAGTTTCCCATGATCCTTTAAGTAAAAGAAAAACACTTATGGTCTCACACAAAGAAAAGGTTTCCATGTGGGCCCTCAACTGGTCATGTCAAAACACTACAAAACACGATCTGACAGTCTGGGCAGTGGAGGAGAAGTTGGCCTAGAAACCCTTCCCCTAGAATGAGATTGATGAATACTCTCTATGCTATTCTAGAGTCCTCATCCAGTGGCTGATGAGAGCAGAGACAGACATCCACAGAAATACACTGAGCTGAAATCTGGAACTCAGTTGAAGAGAGGGAGGAATGAAGAACGAAGGGGTCTGTACCTGGTTGGAGAAACCCACAGAAACAGTTGGCCTGAAAAAGGGAAAGCATATCGACCCCAGATGCTCTTTGGGAGGACAGTACAGGACTAATCCAGCCCCCTGATCATGGATGCCAATGGGGAGGCCCCTGCACTCCTGGGATTTTTAGACATAGAGCAAAGGTTTACCAGCCTATAATCCTCTACCCCAAGGAAACTAGAAATCATGAATGACTCCAGAGGGAGGTGGACTGGCGTTTTGCCCTGGTGGGTGGGAGGGACTTCGAGAGCCCATCCCACTTGAAGGGATTCGCTCTGTCTCTGAACACATGGGGAGGGGCCTAGGCCCAGCACAGGAAGATTTGGTGGACTTGGTGGAACCCTGGTTGGGGGCCCTACCCTGCCTGGGGAGTGGCGGGTGGATGGGGTGGGGGGTAGGTTGGAGGTGGGGGAGAAGGAATGGGGGTGGGGAGGGAGAGGGAGAGGGAAAGTATATGTGAAAATATTAATAATTTAATAAAAAAAAACACTACAAAAACGTATGTGTGTGAGTTTATGCATCACCGAAAGGCCATTCATTGAAATGGTGGATTGTCTGTGGAAAGATGGGAACCGTAAAAAGATGCAACTGATAACTCAGCCTTGACATACTTAGGTGATTATGTGGGAAGTTATACATCCAATGATGGATTCAGGACATTCCATGTGTTTAAAACCTTCCATAGCTATTCCTGAGGGGAGTCTCCCAGCTGGACACATGTCCCAACATTACCAGTGCTCTTTTCAAGGGTCTCAATTTAGAATGGTATATATTGACCAAACTGTTCATCAGCTCTCTTCAACTGTTTCCTGCTAATCTTTATCACTCTGTCACACATTATGTGAATTTCCCCACACGCACATATGTTTATATGATTTATTTTTACCTAATTAGACTTTCTGGTGTTAGGGAAGCTAATAGCATAAACAGTCTATATTAGAAAACAGGTAAGGAATTCACTGGGGATCTGTGTTGGACTCAGAAATTAACCTTGGTTGGAAGTCTTCCAGACAGAAAATCCTGGTTGGAGGTCTGCTGGACAGAGTCTAACTGGAGAGTCAGAGTTGAGTTGAGATGCAGAAGTGAGTCATGGCACTATGGAAACCAGAGAGACAAAGGACAGGACCTGTTGCAGATGAATAAGTGAGTGGATGAACAGAAGGGAGGTTCAGCTAGCCTGACAGTGTTCCAGTAGGCTGTGAGAGCAGTAGAAACTAAGCTGAGCCGAAGCCCCAGGGACAGTAGAGAGATCACATTGACATCACAATGTTAGGTGTCTTCTTTATGGGGTCCAAGTAAGGGAATTACACTCTTTCCTCAGTCCTAATATGCTGGATAACTTCTCAGGCCTGCTTTTTCTGATGCAATTTTAATATGTTCACTGCTCATATGGTCCCATTTCCTTTGATGAACTTAAAAAGAATGTCGTCCTTCTTATTTTGAGGACTAAGTTGTGCATCAGTTTGTGTCTTGTGAGTGGTGCTGGGCAGAGGGAGTTGTTCCACTAAGGTGCAGAGTCATCCTTCAGTCTCAAACCAGAGCCTAGAGCTTCTCATAAAACAGAGTCTCTGAGGGCAGGGCCTGGCCTGAAAAACCTTTTTCCGCACAATGTGGAGGAACTTGTATGCAGGGCCTCATCTGACCTTACTACACAGCTTGATCATACTCTCTTCCATCATTTCTCTATTAGCTACCTCACTCACAGTAGGTTGTCAGTAAACATGGTCTGATGGATATTCAATCGAGTGGTCAGTGTAATGTATGGCACTCAATAAGTGTTCAATAAACGGGAGTGATTTAGTCAGTTAATAGTGTGGGGGAAAAGTAGATGGCCCAGTACTTTCCTTGCTTAACACTATGGCATAGGAACTGTACATGATATCTTATCACCTATAAATAAAAGTTACTCTGTGTTTCTCATGTGCTCACTTTCCCCTTTGATTACTAGATTTAGAATAGTCTTTGGCTACTGGATGCCTTGGAGACAAATTTCCTTCTCTCTGATGATTTCTAAGGAGCTCACCTATTTTTCAGTCATCTCCCACAGCCATGCCTAGCCCCAGAGATTGTCTCCACAGCCATTACTCTGTGGCTTCCAAGGCACCATGAAGGCCATCATGAAGATCCTTTCTGAGAATGTTTACCACTCTTGATTCTTTTCACTTATCATGGATCCATTAAACCACACCTTTGTAAACACTGCAATAAAAAAAAATATTAGAACCACACACCTTTTGTTGGAATGTGTAAAATCTTTGCAGTACCCTAAAAAAGTCAAGGGGACAGATTTTATTTCATATGTGTGTGGATTTTCCCTCCCCTTTCATCTCTCAGTGTGTATAGGAGTTGACAATAGAGATGGCTTAATAGTAGCTATGACTACAGGAAACATTATGGGAACCTTTGCAATGGACCAGGTCTGTTCATGTGAACTATCAGTTGGCTGCCTTAGGACTTCAGGAGACAAACGAAAACAATTTTGATCTGTTTTTTTTTTTTTTTTTCTGTCTAGAATTCTTCATGGTTGGTCCACAGTCTCCATGGCAGATCTAAGTTGTCAGTGACATTAGTAAACATTCTAATTGTATCTCTGCTTTAGAGAAACATAAAATTGGGAACCGCCATTTTCTGGGAAGTTACATATGTGTGTGTGTGTACACTCATGCGAATATGCACATTAGAAGCAGAACTCAGAGCCTCAGAGACTCCAGACATGTACTCTACCCCTGAGCTACATCCATGACTAAAGTTACAGGCTTTAAAATGACACTGAAAACATACTTGTAAGTAGACTGAACAAAGCTGTACCCTGTAGTTCATAATGAGGTTGTAACTTCTCAGTGTCTGAGACCATGCCAGGGAAGAAAATGCAGAGAAAGGTTGAGAGGAAGTCAACATTGCACAATTGCAAAGATGTCTCAGGGGAGACAGCTTTACTGTTGCATTACCTGTCAATTGACTTTCTGATGCCATGGCATATGGCAGATTCAGATCACACAGAGTAGGTGAGAATCTGCAAATTCTGCCTTCTAGAGATCTGTTGTGCACACAGGTCATATTTTTATCTCTTTGTTGGGAGTCTTAACATGGTATCCTGAAGGTAATGAGGTACAGTAAATATTCTTCAAAGAGACCTGTATTTTTCCATTTTATTGAAAATAAGTATTTTTCTCCCATAAAATATCCTGATTAAGGGTTTCCCATCCCTCTACCTACTTCCCTTACATCTGGATCTGCTTCTTTTCTGTCTCTCATTAGAAAACAAACAGGCTTCCAAGATATAGCAATAAAATATAATAAACTTTAAATAAGATAAAACAAAAATGAACACATTGAAATTGAATAAAACAAACCAACAGAAGGGAAAGAGCCTAAGAGAAGTCACACAAACCAGAGACCCACTCACTCAGACACTCAGAAATCCCTTTAAAATACAAAATGAAGGGTATAATGTAGGCCTCACTTTTGTTTCCTGAAAAATAATAGATTGCATCTGTCTCATATGACTGAAGGAAAGAGAAATGTGCATGTAAGAGCTTTAAACATATAGTGATTATTCTTCTGAAAATGTTGAATTAATTGTACAAATGATGCCATTCTGGGAAATGTATATCATGTACTTTGCTCATATTCACTCCCCAGGAGTGGTTGAGTGATATTCCATTGTGTAAGTGTACCACATTTTAAAACTCCATTCATCTGTTGATGAACATCTAAGTGCTTCCAGTTCCTGACTATTATGAATAGAGCAATAATAAACACAGTTGGACAGGTGACTCTATAGGAGGATGCAACATCCTTTGAATATACTCCCAAGAGTGGTACAGTTGTATCTTAAACTAGGGGGATTCCAATTTTCCTTAGAAACCACTACAATAATTTCCATAGGGGCAGTAGGAGTTTGTACTCCCACCAGCAATGGAAGTGTTCCCCTTACTCTACATCCTTGCCAACATGTGCTGCCACTTGTTTTATTGTTTACTTTGTCATTTTGACAGCTGTAAGATGAACTATCAAAGTAGTTTGCTATGCATTTCTCTGATGACTAAGGATTTGAACATTTTAATTATTTGAGACTCTTCTTTTGAGAATTCTCTGTTTATATCTATACCCCATCTTTAAATCGAGTCATTTGTTTTCTTGATAGCTAGTTTCTTGAGTTCTTCATATATTTTGGATACTAGTCCTCTATAAGATGTGTAGTTTGTAAAAATTTTTTCAAGGCTTTTGATTTCTAGTGCACCGTCATCACGGGATCCTCACTGTAACTCTTCTGGGATATCTCGTCATGGAGATCCTTCAGGTATTGTTCCACAGGATCAGTGCCTTTATACCCTCCACCAGGACATAGATGGAGTAGATGTTAGGGGGGGCCAGCTCAAAGCCCTGAATGTGGGCCTGGGTGATAGCTGAGCTGGTCAGTCCAAACCACTGGGACTGCCCCTCTTAAGGGAGGACAGAGCCAGCCCCCCAATGCTTATGCCATCAGAGTCTGTTCTCCCTTGCCTATGTTTGGAGATGGGGCCATGACATCCAGATTTAATTTATTGTTGTGAGATAGGATGCAGGAGGTTATTTCAAATTTCTTGTATCTGTTGAGACTTGATTTGTGTCCAAGTATGTAGTCAATTTTGGAGAAAATTCCATGAGGTTCTGAGAAGAAGGTATATTATTTTGTTTGGCTGAAATGTTCTGTAAATATCAGTTAGGTTCACTTGGTTTCTTTCATCAGTTAGCTCATGCAATTTTTTGTTTAGTTTTTTTTTTTCCTGGATGACCTGTCTATTGGTAAGAGTGGGATATTGATTTCATCAGTGTGTGAGGGCTAATTTCTGATTTAAGCTGTAGTAGTGTTTTTTTTTATGAACTTCGGTACCCTTACATTTGGTGCATAAAGAATTATAATGCTCTCTTGGTGGGTTTTTCTTTTGATGAGCAAGTTAGTGTCCTCTATCTTTACTGATTACCTTTGGTTTGAAGTCTATTTTGTCAGATATTAAAATCATTATAGCATCTTGCTTCTTCGGTCCATTTTCTTGGACTAGGTTTCATCCCAGAGACTCAAGGATGGTTCAACATAAGAAAATCTGACAATGTAATCCACCATATAAATAAACTGAAAGAAAAAACACAACATGATCATCTCCTTAGATGCTGAAAAAGCCTTTGACAAAAATCCAACACCCCTTCATGATAAAGGCCTTGGTGAGATCAGAGGTATGAAGAACATACCTAAACATAACAAAGGCAATATATATCAAGCCAACAGCCAATATCACACTAAATGGAGAGAAACTCAAATCAATTCCAACAAAATCAGAAACAAGACTGTCCACTCTCTCCCTATCTGTTCAATATAGTACTCTAAATTCTAGCTAGGGCAATAAGACAGCAAAAGGGGATAAAGGGAATACAAATTAGAAAGGAATATCTTTTTCTATTCTTTTACCATGAGATGATGTCTATTCTTGATGCTAAGGTGTGTTTTTGTATGTTCCATGGAAGGATGGATCTTTTTTTTCTCATCCATTCTCTTTTTATTGGGGGAATTGAGACTAGTGATGCTGTGAGAAATTAGTGAGTAGGATTTGTTGATTCCTGTTATTTGTTGACTTGCTGGGCTAGTTTATTTATTCCCTAGGTATTTTTGTTTTGTTTGCTTTGTTTTGGGGTGTGTGGTTAACTTACTTAGGTTGAAGCTTTCCTTCTAGAGCCTTCTGTAGATATATATTGTTTAAATT
The DNA here is from genome assembly GCF_003668045.3 of Cricetulus griseus. Classification (NCBI taxonomy): domain Eukaryota; kingdom Metazoa; phylum Chordata; class Mammalia; order Rodentia; family Cricetidae; genus Cricetulus; species Cricetulus griseus. The sequence goes on along the minus strand of NC_048596.1, from coordinate 126,387,701 downwards.
TGTATTTATTGTGGAATTTTTCCATGTATTTTAATTGAAAGTCTTGCTAGGTATAGTTGTCTGGGCTCACATCTTTGGCCTCTTTCAATCTGAAGAACATCTGTCCAGTCCCTTCTGCCTTTTAGGGACTCCATTGAGAAGTCAGGTGTTAATCAAATAGATCTGCCTTCATATGTTACTTGGTCTTGTTCCCTTGCTGCTTTTAATATTCTTTCTTCATTCTGTAGACTTAGTGTTTGGATTATTATGTGCTGAGGGGAATTTATCTTCTGGTACAGTCTATTTGGTATTCCACATGCTTCTTGTACCATCTCCTTTTTCAGGTTAGGGAAATTATCTTCTAGGATTTTGTTGAAAATATTTTCTGGGGTTAGGTGGTGGTGGTATATGCCTTTAACCTCAGCACTCAGGAGTCAGAGGCAGGTAGATCTCTGAGTTGGAGACCAGCCTGCTCTACAGAGTGAGTTACAGGACAACCAAGGCTACACAGAGAATCCCTGTCTCAAAAAAAACAAAAAACAAAAAAACAAAAAAACAAAAAGCAAAACAAAAGGAGAGAGAGACATACATACATACATATATACATATATATATATATATATATATATATATATATAGAGAGAGAGAGAGAGAGAGAGAGGGAGAGAACATTTTCTGTGCCTTTGACCTGGTTTTCTTCTTCCTCTACTCCTGTTATTCTTAGATTTGTTCTTAGATTTGGTCTTTTCATAGTGTTCTAGATCCCTGGATATTTTTGTACCATTTTTTTTTTTTAGAAATTAAATTTTCTTTGACCAAGGTATCCATCTCTTCTATCTATTTCTTCAGTGACCAAGATCCTGTCTTCCATTTCTTGTGTTTCATTGGTGAGGCTTGCCTTTGAGGTTCCTATGCAAGTCCCTAAATTTCTCATTTCCAGAGTTCCCTTAGTTTTGTGTTTTCTTTATTGATTCTACTTTCATTTTCAGGTCTTGTACTGTTTTATTAGTTTCTTTCTGCTATTTTTTTTTGTGTTTTCATAAATTATTTTAAGGGGTTTATTAATTTCTTCTTTGAAAGAGTTTTCAAGGTGTGTGTGTGTGTGTGTGTGTGTGTGTGTGTTTGTGTGTGTTACAGCTATGTTGCAATACTCAGGACCTTTTGTGGTAGGGCTGCTAGGCTCTAATGAGGATGGACTGTCTTGGCTATTATTGATCGTGCTTTTATATGGATCTAGGCATCTGGATTTTGGATGATTGTAAGTATAGGAGCTTGTAATTCTGATTCTAATTCTCATCTTGTCTTTATTGAGCGGGTGTTTTGTACTTGTTCTGGGATCCTGCTAGGTGTGTGTGGCTACTGGGTGGTTCCAGGTAAAATGTGTTTCTAGGTATTTGAGTTGACATTAAATGAGCTCAGAGGGATGTGGGTAAGTTGAGAGGCTTCACAGGAGGGAGGAAAGCAGGATGTTTCACCAATATCTGCTTAGTCCCCTAGAATTGGGAGCAGAGAGTGAGAAGAGACCATAGATGGTGGCCTTCTACAGAGCTGGAGTTGAGCTAGGTGGAATGGAGTTGGAGGACCGGAGGGCAAAGTAAAGATCTGCAGTAAGCCTACCTGCTTCTCTGGCCAGAGTAGCCTGTGGTTTCCCAGGGAGTGACTGCTGGAGTTGGGAACTGAGATCAAGCAATAAGAGGGGGCAGGAAGTTAGGAGGGAAGCCCTGACTCTGATCCACTGGAGATGGCAGTATGGGATGGAGGAGGTCACAGCAGGTTGTGTGCTACAGAGCAGAGCATGAGATGGTGAATTTGACTTGGAACATCTGAGGAATGGGGGAGATCTGCAGCTTGCCCAACTGTTTCCTGTTCAAAGAGTGTTCAAAGAGATCTTCAAGTCATTTGCCTTCATGTTGGTGCCTAGGTGACAGGCATTGCCCTGTCATAGCTGTGACACTGAGGCTCTGTGCTTTTCATAGCTCTGAGACCTACATCTCTTGGAAGTCTAGCAGCTAGAAAAGGCCTGAGGTACAGGATGGTGACTCACTCAGTTATGGGAATAATGTTTCCACACATAAGCAGCTTCATACAACACATATTATTTATGTAGCATACAAGTGCCACATGAGCACTTTGGGTGATATCCCCAGAGAGTGTCCAGAGCCAGGTGTTCAATACCTCATGACTGTCTAGGTTTCTGTAGGGGGTGAGAGAGTTTGGAGGGTTACTGAGTTGAGCCCTTTGGCTATACCTAGCTGTGCTCAGAACTCTAATTTCTTTTAAACTGATGCTGCAAACCTCATGTCTACAAGACACAGAGATGCAGTGTGGCTGTGTGACTAAGAGGGAAGGGCCAAGCCACCCAACCATCATCTTCTATGGTGGTAGAAAACTATGTCAGAACTTCAGACTTGAACTCATGTCTTATGGGAATTGTCATTCCACCCGGAAGTCTTGAACAAAGCCATTAACAGAGATGGAAATATCACACATTACAAACCTGAGTGGAAAATTTCATTTAAAAATGCTAAATATTTTGAGACTATGGTAGTTTACCTAGTTTTTAATGTTTACTCACTCATATAGTTTACAATTTGTAATTCAACCCACTAAGTGGAACAATTGATTTATTTAAGAGAAATTTGATGAATATTGGTTTCTATACAACATGAAAAAATAATCTTATCTTACTGGCTTTCTAGACTCTTATTCTAACTGGAATTTAAGTGAAATACCTATTTAATTCCTTTCCTTTACTGATTTCATTTAAAATTTCCTTTTAAAGACCATACAGTATTCCACTGTTGATAAATAAAGGTTGGAGCGTGTGCCAAAAGATGAACTGTGATCTGGGATGGTAAAGTCTCTTTATTCAAGAAAACACCAGGGCAAAACGCAGGCCAGAGCGAAGTTACAGGAACCCAGCAAGCGAGGCCAGAAAAGAGGGCTAGGGTCTTCCGGTGCAGCCCTTAAGAAGCTCCCTTACGTCACACCGGCTTTCCTTCACCATGCCCTTATGGGCGAGTCCCGGGTCTACCTGGCACCTGTCCCATGACTATTGGGCGGGACTAGGGTGTCTCCCTACATACTGTCTTTGCACACATTTTCCTTCCATTCATCTAATGTTGGACATCTTGCTTTTTTTACTCTTGGCTGGTAAAATACATGCTTCAGCAAACATGCAAGCACAGATATCTCTTAGATATAAGATCTCAACTTCTTGAAATATACACCTGGAATTGAGTGTGGAAACTCTAATTTTTCTCAGGAACCTTAGTACTAAGGATTCTATGAAAAATATGCCAAGTTAATGAAGCTGAGCACAGAAAAAAAATGCTGTATGATCTGGTTTAGTTAGTGGGGTATGAATAAGTTTCTGTGTGTATATGTGTGTGTCAGTGTGTACTTGTGTATGTATTCATATGAGGGATTGGAGGTGCATGCATGCCATGGTGCCCTAGTGGCAGTCAGACCATATAGCCTTTGCAGGATCTCCTTTTGTGTTGCCATTATGTATTTCAGGCTGTCCAACCTGCCAGCTTATTCTCCTGTCTCCACCTTCCATCTTGCCCTAAGAGCAGTGGTAATACACACATATGCTCCATATTTGGTCTTACCTGGATTTGAACACAGGCCATCATGTTTACAGCATGTGTATTATGGACTGAATATGCCCCAGATCTCTGCTTAATAGTTCCATGCCTTCATTTCTATTAACTTTGGCTTAAGACATGACTCACTTGTGACCTCTAAGCTCAGCCACCTCCTCACCCTTCTTCTACACAGCTCTGGTGGCAGGCGGTGTGCCTGGTGGATTGCAAGGTGTCCTTGCATCAAGACACAACTTGCCCTCTGTTTGTTTTACACATTATCTCTCCCAGTGTCAATATGGACTGTTAAGTTCCACCTTTCCTGGAAGGCATTTTCTTCAAAACCCACACTTTGTTCACAGTTAAAGAGTTTGCCCTTCTCCTCTAAGCTGAATTGCTTTCCACACACCTTGGGGAGCTTAACACCTAAAAGTACTCAGGCCTGGTGTGCAGAACACAGTGCTGGCTGCTGTTCCTGTGACTCATCAGGCAACAGACCCAGGGGGCAAACGCAAGATCCCTGGCTATAATGTGGCTTCAATGGGAAAATCAGATTCTTCTCACATCATCTGGAATTGCAAAGTCTTCCCTAGGAACATAATTCATGAGAAACACAAGGACTGCTTGTAAATTTAATGATAGCACACCCCTTCCCTTGCAGCAATGGAGATTTACGCACAGAATGGGATTCCTGGAGACCAGCTGCTGATGGGTTTTCAGGTCAGCCCTGGGCACTCTGATGGAGCCACTAACAACAGATACCTCCTTTCTGGCCCCACCTCCCCGCTGTCTGGTTCTAGGTAAGGCTATTTGAAAAGAATACAGCTGAGACTGAGGATATGGATAAGGTGCTTTCTACTGAACCATGAAGACCTGAGTTCAAATTCCTGATAGCTATGCCTATGTAGAGAGTTGCATGGTGCAGAAGACATCTTGGATGCCCTTAATCCAATCACAGGCAGACACTGGCATAGATAGTAAACATTTTGGGGATAACAAGAAGTATGTTATAGCCAAACCAGTTTTACCTGGGCTATCCCCATCAATATCTTTTTAAGCTCTGTGATAGTCTAACAATACTTTCTTTAAAAAAATGGTTAAATTACACTTTATTTTCTGTATACATGTGTATGTATGTGTGTGTACATGTGTGCACATGTATGCACATCATGGCACAAGTAGGCCAGAGCACAGCTTTCAGGGTTTGATTTTCTCCTTCTATCATATGGGTCCCAGGGACTGAACTCAGATATCCTGTTAGAATAGGGCAACAAGAGCCTTTACCTGTTAGGGTATTTTGCTAGTTTAATATTTTTATACTATTTTCTAATAGCCTAAAAAATATCCTCCACTTAACTGGTGGGCTGGTTTGCAGTCACTTATTTGGCATACATCATCTTGCATCCATCCTTTCATCCTTCAATGTTCTTTCTTAAATGCTTATATAAGGTACATTGCACCTGGCTTACTCATTTGGAGGCCCCTCACCAGTCATTGAATAGACATGTGAATGGATTTACTGGCACTAGATTTTCATTCCCCTCCCTTCATCTTTCTACAAGAACCTATCAACTCTTCCAATCTCTATTTATTCGGTGACTCTCTCCTAAAATACTAGCCAGTTATTTTTATTCAGATCTTGGGCAGACTATCTCATCATCAGAAACAGATGGAACAAATATTTTCTTTTGCCTCCTTTTCAAGTCTACAAGAAAGAGAGGAAGACAATGACTCTAAATAATTTCTTTTGCCTGCTTTTCAAGTCTACAAGGAAGAGAAGAAGACAATGGCTCTAAACATGATGGCAAAACTCTTGATATCTGCCTGTGGTTTGACTGATCCATGTCGTGTTTGGTTTGTTCGCCTTTTCTGAGTCAACGGCCGCACACACAAAAGATTCAGTATTTTTTCTTTATGTATAGGGAGGTGAGTAACATCTGTTTTAACTTGAATGAATGTGTCTTAAGAATCATGTTTACAGAAGTAATTTGGTTATAAATATGAGAACAGATTTAGGGTACAAACTCAACTATATCTTTTCCCTAAGGCTAGCTGATTCATAAAAAAGTCTGAAATCTTGTCTGGCTCTGAAGCAAGTCTCCACCAAGTTAATAAGTAAATGGAAGGAGGAGAAAGCTCACATCCCCAGACGCTGAAAAGTTAACTCCTTAGTGACAAGGGTGGAGGGAAGAAAGCAAAAGAACCAGTGCTTGCAGGCCACCAGAGGTCCCGAACCCATTAAACCTCTTTCTTATAATGGTGACTCAACCTTTCTCCTAAGAGGTCCCTAGGGCTGAACCCTGAATCACAGTTCTTTGCTCAGCATCACAGCAAAAGGATCTGGGAATCTGAAAAACATGTGAGGATGTTGAGAAGGTGACATTCTTTTCAGTTAGGTAAGGAAACTACCTGGAAGATCCAAACATTGTTCCTCCCAGGAGCAAGGGAAGCGAAAAATACCTTGTGTCTCTGGAACATTGCAAATGTGGAGTATTTTTTTTTAAGTCCAGAAAAAAGGAAAGAAGAATATTGTCCATGGTGAGTAGGGGTAAAGAGTGAACACAAATATTTCATTTAGCAGCTGATTATTTTTTTAAGTAACACCAAAACAAGTACCTTGACACAAGGAGCCAAAGTTTAATTGAATTAGGATGTACTTCCAGTTATTCCAATCCTAAGAATTACAACTCTTTGAGTGATATTACATTTCAACCTGTGACACTATAAACTAGGAAGATCCAAGATAGCCACTGAATGAAAAAAATAAACAAGTAAAAAAGAAAGGAACATGACTGGTCCCAGGTTTTGGCACCAGATGAATGAAAATAAATAAATAAATAAATAAATAAATAAATAGACAAATACTGCTCCTATGTATGACAGCAGAGAATGTTTATAGTAGATAAATGGGAGATATTGCCAGAGGCAGGGACGTCTGGGAGAATCCAGAGTGGACATGACCCTGAACTATGTGAAGAGAGGGAGGAGAGAAGGGAGGGGGAGTAGGGAAACTAGGTGAAGCAGCCAGAAGGCCCAAAGAATATATGAAAAGTGATCAGGTAACCAGAATAGTGGATGATATAGGGAAGGGCAGCCCAGTGACTGGGCTGGAGAAGTTTAGGGTAGGTGGTGGGGCATGGCAGCCAGGAGATCTCCAGGATCGGTAGGGATAGAGGGAAGTCAGGAGAGAATCTGGTGGCTTTGATATGCTAAATAGGCAATTCAGCCATTTGCCCCAGGTTTGAAACTTTACACCCACCAAGTTCTCCTTGCTTTGTTGTCCTTAGTTCGGAGTTCTTTCTGTATCTCTTTAGACATCCTCAACAAAATTAAATGCTGGTGGTATCCGTGACACCTTCCCAGTGACATTAAAAGAGGCCAGGGCTAGTTGTTTTGACTACTTCAAAATATCATTACAGATGCAAAATTTAGGACAATTGCCCACAGTCACCAACACCATCATCTACAAATGGCTCATTCAGTCACACTTCTGCACTTTACAGATCTGTGGCCTTTCTTCAGTGACAGGGTTTTTCGCGAAGGCTTTTTTCTATTAGTTCTCAGTTTCTAAAGTTCAATACAGAGATGAGAAGAGAGATGCTCCTAACTTTTCAGTTGGGCAATGGGATTGGTAATAAGGTTTAGAATCCACCCGTGTATCATAATCTTGAATGGAAGTAATAAAAGCAAATATCATAACACCTCTAGCAGGCCAGAGGTGACTTCAGAGGTGAATTTCTGGAATCATTTGACAAATCGAATATTATACACTTGTTTTTCTTTACGTTTTTTCCTCTTCTAAGATGAGACTCACTGTGTACCTCAAATTAGCCACAAATTTGAGGCCATCCCCCCAGGACAGTGAGGCTACATATGAACTTGCACGTCCAATCTCCCTAAATACTGGTGTTTATGTCTACATCTTTCCGTCATTCATCAAACTTTGTCTATGTCTGTGAACCAGATTCTCACAGATGTACTTTGTAAACATGTTAATCAGTCCATTCACTTATTGATCCAGTCAAAGACATTTTTAGTGTGTAACTGACCCTCTGAGAAGCAGATGATAGAAACTCAAGGTCTTTTCCTGCATAGAATGTTGGATTAAGGCACTGAAATCTCTGGTTAAATGGAAAATAAGGAATGTTGACCACAGGCTATCTTTATAGATTGGGAGGTGTGTGGTTTCTTGGCAGTTTTTACTTGACATCTGAAGTCAGGATCTGGGATTTAGTACTACTGTTCTCTCGACTTCAGTTCTGTGAGATGCTTACAATCAATCTTCTTTGCTGCCTCCCCTACTAAAGATATATTCTATCTTCATCCAGCCTTCACTCTCAAAGGCTCATGGAAAGCATGAAGCTAGGGGTGACACTGTGCTGTCACCCTCACTTTCCCACCCTGCTATGTGTAAACCTACATAGTAGCAGGAAGCTCAACGGGCTACCTGTCTGTCTAGGTGTCACTTCTTCTGTCTCTAACTATCCCTTGGACATAGCATGTGCCCAAATGTATTTGAATAATTGGATGAAAATAACAAGACAGCAGAAAAGGACTCAGAATAAAGGCAGTATGAATCTGACAGTGATTTCAATATTACTTAGTTTTGTGAAGTTTTTGAAATCTTAAAAATTATTTGGAATTATTTTGTGTGAATGTGTGTGCACGTGCATGTTTTGTGTGCATGCACACTATAGTATGTGTGTGAGGTTAGAGGACAACTCTGTGGGATTGGTTGTCTCCTTCTACCTTTGTGTGGATTCAGGGGATAGATATCGGGCTTCTGTGGCAAAGCACTTTAACTCCTAAGTTTTGTTACACACACACACACACACACACACACACACACACACGCACGCACGCACGCACGCACGCACGCATATGTTCTGTGTTAATAGTAAGTTCTGTCTGTGATATGACAAGGTAATCTCTTAAGAGTATGCTTAGAGGAGCTATAAATGAGAGTCACCAATGGCATGGGTGAGAGCAGATGGCCCTTTCCAGGCTCCCGTTTCACAGCTGGTTTATTAACACATCTTAGAAGTTGTCTTTGGGGTGAGGAACAATCTGCAAGTTGTTTGATCATCTGTGTTAAGATATCTGATCACTATGTTTGCTGACATTAAACATCTAGGTCTCTTCTGATATTGATCACCTTGCTATATTTACACGTAGAATTAGCTTAGCCATCTTCGTGAATATCTCTAGTGAGCTTGATTAAATAACCAAAGTAAGTCACCTCAGAGACGTGTTGAAGAAAATGTGCACCCAGTAAACATTTGCTGAGTTAGCATTTTCATTGAGTTAGTGAATTTGCATAAATTGGTGTTTCTAAGTATTACAAAGGACCCGAGAAGAAAGAGCTGGCTTGTCATCCAGCTGTATAAGAAGTCTTCAAAACAATACCCAAGCATAAGCATGGCATGTGATGACTTAGCACTACAGGAATGTGGAATAGGGAAACTGGAGCCTGCCACCATTTCTGAAGTATGTGCAGCACTTTGGCAGATCTTGATTTGTGTTCAAGTTTTTACTAACTTATGAATTTGTCATTGATTTGAACTATGGGGCCTAATAAAGAGAGAAAAGATTTTTTGTTTGTGTGTTTTCAGTTACAAACTTCAGTTTCATGAATTAACATGTATGGGAGAGAGACAATGGCATACATTTGATGTACACAGCACCACATGTACAAGGAAACTTCCCAATCACATTGAACGACTGCAAAGTTTTATGTGTTTCTATAATGTTGCTTTAAAAAAATGCATGCATACAGAACCATTAAATGAACATACTTTCTTACAACTGAAAAACTCAGCAAATGAACCAATTTCCTTATATTCTTTGTTGAAATCACTTGTGAAAGCCGCCAAGGAGACTGATAGGTTCTTTGCATTTCAATGATAATCAAGAAGAGAAACGTAAATGTTAGCATGCTTATTGACAATTATATTCTCCTAAATGGCATGTGTGGCTCCATTTATGGACTTTGTGAGGTTAGGTTAAGTGCTGGTTTAAGTTTTTCTTTCTTAACAAGAAAAACTTCACCTTATTCTTCAAAGAACCATCTGCCTATCCCCTTTCCTCTTGGGGTTAAAGAAATGTAGAACCAAGGAATTCCATTGATCCTATTCGCATCCCTGAGGGCTTGCTTTTCTGTGTCTTTTCCCAAGTATTTGTCATTTCCCATGAAGCTATATCTAACGTCTAAGTACACAGAGTTCTATCACGAGCCAAGGGCTATTCTTAACCACAATCAGACTTTCTTCCAATGGCTGATTTTAGATTTTTTTTTTCCCCTGTGAATCAGCATCATTCCAACATGTGACCAAAATTATATAAGTGGGTTTTTACAACTCAGTGATCTTTGCAAGATTGTCTTGTGTATAATTTTTCAAAGCAAGTGATTACAATCCAAAATAGAATTCTGACCCCTCCACCCCAGCCTCCTGCTCTTATCTCCTGGTGTTTTTCACTACTATTTTAGTCTCATGGGTGTTCACTCTCAGACATTCTCGTTGTTTCCTACCTATCTCTCAACTTCTGTGTTTGCTTTGTCCTTGATTCCTATCGGTACACTTGTTAATGTGTGTGTATGTCATATTAATTTCCTCTCCACCCAGAGGGCTCAGGTTCATATCCACAGGATCCCTCTCATTCTCAGCCTAATCATTCCATTGACTCAAGCCTTACAGTTTCTTTAAAAGCAATTCTGCACACAGCTTCCTATATAGTCTCATTTTCCCAGGCACAACTAGAAAAAGCCCTCAGAATTCATAATATAAATAATAAAAATTGAAATCTCTTTTCTTTTCTTTTATGTTTAATATGAGACACATTTGTCCTCCGGTGTGGCCATCTAAGCATTAAATGCCTGACTCCTTTCTCTAAATGTTAGAATCGAACCACCGTGCCCAACAGACCATGAGTTCTTTTTTTTTTTTTTTTTTTTTTTGCAGATTTTTTTATTTGGATTAGAAACAAGATTGTTTTACATGACAATCCCAGTTCCCTTCTCCCTCCCATCCTCCCCTACCACCCTCCCCAACTAAAACACTAGCTATCACATATCCTTTCTGCACCTCCTGGATGGTGAGACCTTCCATAGGGTGTTATCAGTCTATTGTATCCTTTGGAATATGGTCTAGGCCCACCCCTGTGTGTCTTGGCTCAGGGAGTATTCCTCTATGTGGAATGGACTCCCAAATTCCACACCTATGCTAGGGATAAGTACTGAACTACTACAGGAGGTCCCGTAGATTTCCGAGGTTTCTTTACCTTGCCTCATAGCCTGCATCCTCTGGAAACATGCAGCTGTATCATCTCCCTTTTCCTGCCTTCCATCTACCACCGAGTTATATATGCCTGGAATTTCCCAAAGAACCAAGAACTAGAGACCAACATTTCTGACTCTCTAAATAGGAAATCCGTCTCCACAGGAAATCCTGAGGGTCAGACTAACCGGGGTTTAATCCCCATCATTTTCAAGTTGTGTACCTCAAATGGAATATATAAAGAAGTCAAATTTTGCAGGTAAAATAAACACCCATGTGTGAGTGCATGCTGGGAAGATAGGACCAATTACTAAAGGCCATCATATATAATAAGGGTGATGAACCACGTTTCCATTCCCATTACTGTTTCTGATATGACAGGTTAGCCAGGTCTTTCCCATGGACTGGGGCCATTTGCCTTAAGGCCAGTTCTTCACAGAGGGTCAGAGTTTGGCATTTTACCTCCCTGAAGACCTCTGATTAGCAACAGCCTTGCTGGCTGGTTAGGTTTCCATGCTCTGGGGATTGTTTTTCCCTGGCAAGTATTTTGGCATTCGTGTTTATTTCTAATAGCATCTTGTTCAGAAAGTGCAAACCAGACTGCCTGAATGTCAGCCTGAGTGTGAGGCTGAAGAAGGCAAGACTGACCAAAGGGCAAGTCATTTTCCAGAAAGCCTTGGTCAGGACTAAAGATAGGCAAAAATAAAAACTTGCCATTTCCTCTTCACTCACTGAATTCTGTGTTGTAACTTTAAAAAGAAAAAAAATTAATGTGGGGCCAAGCAGTGGTGGCACACGCCTTTAATCCCAACACTCGGGAGGCAGAGGCAGGTGGATCTCTGAGTTTGAGGCCAGCCTGGTGTACAGAGGGAGTTCCAGGACAGCCAGGGCTGTTATACAGAGAAAACCTGTGTGGAGAAACAAAACTCAAAACAAAAAAGCTAATGTGGCATGAAAGCATGGTTGCATTTTTAAAAAGTGTTCCCTCCAAATATAAGAAAATTAAAGTGAGCAAGAAACTTCCTCTGCATAATGAACATGCCACCTGCTTGGGGAACAATTTCACAGAGAACTGTATTAAGGTCTGCACTTTTTTTGTGAGAGAGGAACAACAGTGATGATAATTATAATAGTATTTTACTTACCAGAAGAACCAATACGCTTATCACTTTGAACCTCAAGACAAACTCAACCCTTAAGATGGGGTGCAGATACTGGTCACAAAAGGAAGGTGTTATCTCATTATTGTTATTGTTGTTGTTGTTGTTGCTGCTGCTGTTGTCACAGCTTCACTTGTCAGCTTGACACAGCTGGGAAGAGGGAATCTTAAATGAAAAACTGCCTCCATCAGAATGGCCTGTGGTCAAATGTCTGTGGGTCTTTTTGGTGTTGTTTTGTTCTGACTGCTAGACGTAGAAGGGCTCAGCCCACTGTGGATGGTATCATCACCTAGGCAGGGCACATAACATGTATGAGAAAGGTGCCCGAATGCAAGTCTGGGAACCAGGACTTATATTCCTGCCTCGAGGTTCTTGCATCGACTTTCTGTCTTGACTTCCTTTAATAATGGACTGTAAAGTCTAAGACGAAATAAACCCTTTCCTCTCCCAACTTGCTTTTGGTCAGTGTCTTATCACAGCAACAGAGAAGAAAAACAGGACATTAATTATAATCTTAGTTCTCATTTTTTGTACCCTCCTCATTGTGGATCAACAAAATAACTGTGGTTTACAACCCTGTAGGAGAGCTCACCTCCATTTGATTAAATGTGGTCTTTAAAAGAATAATTTCTATTTCAGACATATTTTAAAACTTGTACTATGTAAGATGGTTTCTGTTCAAGAGAAAAGATATAAAAATACATATTAACTATGAAGATCTGAGTTCTAAAATTTTCCCATTTGTTTTCTCAGAAGTATTGCTCAGTTACTGGCCCTTGCTTTTCCTGTTGTGTTTTCTTTTGCTTTGCTTTTCTTTTAATATGTGGTATCTTAGCAGGATTGTGTCCTTGACTCTCTCCACAATTATGTCTTATCTCACCACTTATTTTAGACATTTTTAAAAAAAAATTAATTTGGGGTTCTCCATGTATGATCCTAACACAAACTTTATTGTAGTGAGGTTTTTGTTTGATTGCTATTATAAGCAGCACTTTTAAAAAGTCACTTTAAAAAAGTATTTTACTCATTGTTGAAATATAAAAAGCAAAATTTGTTTGTGTGTATTGGTCTTGCTATTTGTGTCCATTACTTCTGACAGGTTGAGATTTGTTTTGTTTTGGATTTTTGGAAACAGACTCTGAGAAACTGATTCCTTAATTTGAAAGTAAATATAGCTTTACTTTCCCCTTACATTTGTATCTTCTTTATTTCCCTTTTCTTCTTCTATTAATTGAGTTTTTAAATGTTTTTGTTTGTTTTGCTGTTGGGGGGTAAAAGGAGAATTGTATAGATTTTTCTTGGTTTTTTTTTTTTGCGTTATCAATTTCACTTCTTTATTCCTTCACCCCTGCTTACTTGAATTTTTCACTTTCTTTTAATGTTTTAAAAGCATAGAACATTTGTTTTTCACACCTGTTTTCCTAACATGGTCAACACTATCACATTCCCTCCATCCACTCCTTACTGCATTCCACACACTGATGGTCTAGTGTTTTTATTTTCATGTGTTTCAGAAGTGTTTTAAAGTTTGTCTTGTGAATTCATTTTAACCATTTGTTTCTAAACTCGGGATTTGTTTTCTTCTTTAATTTCCAGACTTGCTCTGTATTGCTTACTTCAATTTCATTGTGGTCTTATAATTATATTATGCCTGTTTTTTTAATTATTGATACCTTAACACATTTTCATAAAAAGATGTTGATCCATTGGACTTAATTTCATTTTCTAAGGTTTGAACAACATTAATCATGCTCTTCGAGGTGGTATATTAGTTAATGAAGATCACAACCATCAAGCAGTTTGGTAGATGGTACTGGCTTTAGGATGGTGTTTTAGGAGACAAAGTTGCCTGTGTAGATGTGGAGTTGTAGCCCAGATACATAGCCTGGTGCTTTATATGAACAGTCATTCTGATATCAAGAGAGAAACCACTGAGTTTCTCTCTTATTATTCAGAAGGGGAAGGTTCTTGGGTCTGAAGATCAAAACTCATTTTAATGATTAGAGTCCACCTGGAAAGCCATGCTAGATGGCTTTGGACTGTGAGCTTGGGGAGCCTGCTCCATCTATCCAGATATTCTGTTTGAACCTTTCCTCATTCTGGGTGATATTCTACATCATAATCTTTCCTGACTTGCTTCTTCTTTCTGGACTCCTTGATGCAACTGGAAAATAAGACCTTCTGAGATTTCTTTTGTGTCTTCATTTTTTGTCTTTCATCTCTTTGTTCTACTAGGTGCTAGGGACATATCTCTGTAAGTTCAATACTTAAGTTTTGTTTAAGACAGAACTAAAATAGCATTTTACGTGAGATGGAAGATGTCCTTCTGTATGCTGTAAATATATGTTTCTCTTATTGGTTGATGAAAAAAGCTGTTTCAGCCAATCGACAGGCAGGATGTAGCCAGGCCTCAGGTATAGTTGGGGATACCAGACTAGGAGAAGACTGGGAAAAGGAACACAGAGAGTGAGTTGTGGGGAGAGATGCAATGTAGCTGCTGAGGGAGCAAGAGGTCTGGGCATCACTGGTAAGCCAAGACAATGTGGAGATACATAGATGAATAGAAATGGGTTAATAATTAAGAGAGAACTAGCCAATAAGAAGCCTGAGCAATAGGCCAAGCAGTTTATAATTAACATAAGCCTCTGGGTGTTTGGGATGAAACAGCTGCAGGACTGGGTGGGACAGAAACTTTGGTCTACATCTGTGCTCTCATAGAAGCTGAGCAGTATTGTTTATGGCACACGACATTTATTGTCTTATTGTTGTGTGTTTTGTGTGTACCACCCTATCTACTGCAGAAAGTTTGTTTTCACTTTGTAGACTTTGCATAAATTTTTGTGGAGAAGCAAAAGCGGGATGGACCCAGGGCCTCTCACAAGCTAGGGCAGGACTCTGCCCTAGAGCCAAGCTACATCCCCAGTCCTCATACTTAGTTGGTTGAAAATTCATGTACAGTTACATGATGTTTTAAATCTAGAATTTAAAATGTCATAGTTCTCTGTGGTTATGGTTGGGTCAGTAACATCATTGTTGTGCTGAAGTCAGGTTGTAGGGAAATCATGAGTATGGATGGGATGAAAGGGAAAGAATCATAGGGAGAGGAGAACTAGTGCCCTGTCCTGATGGGGGACTGGATCTGAGTCAAGACACTAACATGGAAACTGTTTGTCTAAGTGGAGAAAAGAGGAAACAGATATTTCAAATAAAATACAGTGATGAATAAATTTAACTATTCTTATCACAAAAGCACTGCATGGCCCAATGCAAATGCTACTTTTGTAGAATTAATGACTACTCTGAAACAAAAAAACTCTGTTATATATAATGCATATATACCCTTGATTATTTGTTCCTTATAAGAAGAATCACCTAGTCAATATAAATATGAGCATGAGACTCGGAATCAGAACAAAACCTACATATTGTCCCTAGAAAATTTGATAAATATTAACATATGGTGAAAGTGGCATCTAATCAGAGATGTTCATGGTATAGGAACATTCAACACTTTTCTGATGATTGACTTATTTTCTCTGGAGTTAGATGCTGTCAGAGAAGCAAGAGTATATATCTTTATTAGTCTGGAGATTATAGGTGAGTTCTGAGCATCTAGATGGTGGCAAGAGAAAGTTACAGACATAGGAACAGGAAGACATGTCACATGGAGGCTGCCTGGCCCATGATGGAGTTGCTAAGCACAACTGGTTACCATAATGTCTCAGCACATTCACAGGAACATAAATACACAGACATAGAAATACTAACACACTAAAGCAATATCCCAGATTTTGAGGTCTGCTTCATAGAAGGAGACAGAATGAATGAAAGAGCTGCAGGGTGGGGGAAAATCTGTGATGTATCATTTCCTGGACATTTGTCACAAGACCTGCATAACTTCAAGTCAACTAAAGTGTTGACATATATGAGGGAGGTACTCTCCAGGACCCATTACTTACTACTTACTGAGTATCTATTGCCAGTTGTTATCTGTCAATAGACGGGCCAGGAGAATTCTTCTTTTATGAGAGTTTGGACAATGGTAGATCTCTCATGCTCCAGTGGGTGGCCCTACACCTGTGTGTATATGGGTAGAACTAATTGAACCTACATTCTTTCAAAAAAAGACATGAAGTTGAGAAGAGAGCATGTCAGGGGGCTATGGAGAGTGGTGGATAGAGGAAATGGGGGTGGATATAATGATATCTCATTGTACACATGAACAATATTCTCAAAGCAAACAATATTCTAAACACTTTGTCATTGCCCTCTATCCATCCCTTCTCACCCACACACACAAAAAAGATAACTAAATAGAAATAAGAGGGAGAGAGAAAATAACCAATAACAAGCATTTCTGGGCAATGACGGAAAAAATAATTCCAACTTTTTAAACTTCTTAAAAACCAAAAGAAATATGAAGATGGCCAAAGTAATTATGAGGCTATTTCTTAAAATTTTAGATAAAAACAAAACTGAAACAACCTGCCGCCCCCCTCCATGATTTTTTAAACTTCTTCCTTTCCTTCTGGGGAGTCTTAAAGGACACACATTAGAATTTCTTTTAAAAATATAATCACATATTCACCTAAATGATAAACAGTGGAATTCTGAATAGTTCATTACAGTCCTCTTGATCAGACATCCAGTGCACAGGGGGAAAAGCTCATCCAGGGGAGCCGCACTGATTTCAGATCACGCATCTGAAATGTATTGAACCGAGTCTGTTTCTCCATGACTCCCTATTCCTGACTTCCTCCTGGGCACTGTCCATCACACAATCATGAATGCCTCTATCGTTTCCACCCGGACAGTGAGACCTCACAACACAGCCACGGTTCCCGTCTTTCTGTCGTTGTCAGAAAGGAGGCTGAGTTTTCAAAGTGTCATGCCTGTGTAAATGCTGATGTATAGGCCACAGTTGTTTCTCTGAAAAGGCCTTCAGAGGCCGCCCCTTTCCTCTGTTCCCTTCAAGTTGGGAATGATACATCAACTGGCCCCAGCAAGAAAAGAGGTCAGCCTGAGGTCTTGGGCCTTTGACCTCTGTGAAGAGAAAGGTCACAGTGACAGCAAGTGTGTGAGCTCTGGAGCAGAAGCCACAGGCACAGAGACCCAGTGGATTGGAGGGGGGCTGGTGGGAAAGAGTGGGTGTTTAGAAAAGTGAGGAGTATATTTCTAAGAGACTCAGTGGTTCAGCTGACAAGCAGGGTCAGGGGTCATATTTATGCTTGATTCCCGGAGCACGTTACTGTAACGTCTGCTTATTAAGGGTCTTCAGGGAGCAGGCCACAGGACCTAATGTTTCTGACCTTTTTCCTCAAAAGGGGACAGGCTAAGAGATTAGGGGAGCCCTATTAACTTGTGTGCTTGACTTGAAGGCTGCTCCCCACTCTCTTGGGCATTTCCTGCCAGGTTCACCCCATTTCTTTTTATAATCTTGCTACATATTTAAATTAATCCCTTGCCTGGCAGTGGGGCAGAGTTTTAGCTCCAAAACAGAAAGTTAGTTTTTAATTGTGAAAAATCGTGTCAGAAAGTATAGATAGGAAAGAAATCTTAGAGGTGGGGGGAGGTCAAAAAATTCTTCATGTGCTAAAAAAGTTTACATTTCTCGGGAATTGCTCAACTGTTCGTATTATAAACAAAAGCAAAAAGAACGATTGTAATTGAGTTGATCACATTCTTTGATAAGCCGCCTCACGTGAGAGATGTCTTCATTCATCTGTTGGGGACTCATCACTTCATGTGAAAGTTTGAAATGGAAACGAAATGAAAACAGAACCCATAGTCAAGGGATCCTGAAAATTGGATATTGGTCTCCTTTTGTTAGCTGTGTTTGAGTTGTTTTTAACTTCTGAATTAAAATGTCCCTTTCAAACATCCTAGTTATTTTTCAGGTCACCTGAGAAATGAACCTTTTGTATGAAAAGAGTCATTCCTTCCTACTGCTCTGACGAAATTGGTAATAGACCAAAGCATTGGATAATTTCTGTAAAACTGGCTGAAGGAAGAAGAAAATGTGCCAAGATGCTAACTTTCCCTTCACCACCTGAAAAAGTCCTCTGTGGGGCACATTTTCCTTTGGTAATAATTACCAGACTTCTGTGTTCCTGATGTCAGTGATATTTTGAATGGAGGCTATGTAAGCCTTCAGACCAGTTTTACTTAATCTCTTGATGTCGGCATAGGCCTGAATTTCATGAGCATATATAGTTAATGTGTTAACCACACACATGACATTCTAGCCCCAAACCTCCCACAGAGGAACAAAAAAAAAATGGGCCAAGGATATTGAAGTTAGACAGTATTATTTTTAGATAGAAAAAAAAAAAAGCTAAAATAAGTGAGTGACATCACATATCACAGCACCCTCTGGGTTCCATGGCCTTCCATGGCAAAGTTCACATGGTCCAATGTTGCATGCAACTGTATGAAAACATGTTTTCTATTTATAGGGAATTGCCTGGAAGGGCCAGATCCTCCTCTGAGGAGAATAAATTATTTCAAGGTGAACTGATGTGTGTGTGGGTGCTGTTTCCAAGGGATGCCTATGTTTATGAGTGTACATGCCTTTGGAGTCAGGGTGTTGGTGGTGCCTTGGTTGATGGGAGCTGTCTAAAACGACTTTGTGATTATAAATAATAATTAAAAAATTCAATCGGAAGTGCGTTCTGCCAAACTTCACAATACCCCTCCTAGCAGGACATGGAGCAATTCTTAGTTGGGGTCAGACCCACAAGCTTAAGGCCAATGAGTTCAGTGGGAAAAACGACTCTTCTTCGCAGTTTTGTCCCCCTTCCCTTTCTTCTTTCATTTGGAAGGCACCCCCTCATAAACATGCAGAGCAATTTTCCAGTACATTAACCCAGGAGGGATCCTCTCTCTGTCTGCTTGAGAGACAGAAAAGTTGAGAAACAGGGTGAGGGGAAGATGGATGGGCCTGGGATATAAGAGAAGGCAGTTTTTCCACTGTCCTACCCTGTACACCTAGGACAAAGGCTTCATTGACTGCCATGCTCCACATCAGTCCCATAAACTAGTAGTCTGAACAAAAGGGCTGACACTTGAAAGTACTAGTCTCAGCCTACTCTCTATTGCAGCTGTGCACGGGGGCCGGGCCTAACAGTGGTGTCCCTTTTTCAGCCCACAGGACAAGAAATGAAGATAAATAGTGTTGACTTTAATGTAGTCACACAATTTTGCTATTTCACAAACAACAACATTTCCCCCAGCCCCGCATCATGGCCCCAGGAGATGGAACCATCTTCCTTTTGGTCAGGGAGCCAGGGCACAGTGGACTTGGGATGGCTTCAAGGGGACAGGGCGAACAAGTAGCTGGAGGGGATGGATGAGGGATAAACACAAGATTCATGAGATCTGTTCCTTGCCCTCTAGGAGGAGGTGGGGTGGTTTTCATGCATTCCAGCTTAGTCACAGTGGTTTCTTTCATTTTCTTGAGATCCCTGGAAATGGCCCTTGAGGGGAAAAATAATGAATGCAGGAAGCAAGACTAAAAACGTGTACAATTACATGATTTAAAAGATTTTGCAAGAAAACCCACCATGGTATCAAGCCGATTATCAGAAGACCAGCAAGTACAACGCTTTCCCGGGAACGTTTTGGTAATAGGACTTTCAAACTAGCAACTTGAGTCAAAGGTAAGAGTTCAAGACCTCAGTGTGCTGAAGCCCTTGTGTGTCGCTGTGTGGTCTGTTGCATTTCCCTGCCACCATTGCCAGCAAGTGGTTACCAAGATTTCATCATGGAAGATCAGGTTTGAGTCAGCCACAGACATGGGCACTTGTCTGCAGCCAGGCCTTCAGTATGCATCCCTAAACCTGAGAGTATCCAGGCTCCAAAAATCTATTCAAAAGTATGATGGGAACAAAAGAAAATGAGTGTGTAAGCTTTGATGCCTACAGGCTTCAAGTGTTCAGACTGGACAAAAAGTCAGAGTTGAGCCATGCATGGTAATAAAAACTTCTCTTGAATCATCGGTACTGGAACGCAGGCCTACCACACATTATCTGGCTCTAAGATATGGATTCTAATTTCTATGGCTTTCCCCAAGTTGGAGAGCCTTTTGAGTGACTTGGATATGGACTCACTAGCTTTTTCTTCATCCTGGCATATGCCACCCCTGTAAGAGAAAACTGATGGAGGTGTGTCTCCTGGTGAACTTAAACCATTGTTTCCAAATTACTATTTCCCTAGAAACCAGTCCTTGTTTTGGTGTGTGTGTGGGGCCGATAACTAAAGATAAGCAAATAGTAACTCTATTTTGGAGGGAAATGTAAAGATAACATGAAAGACATTTCCATGTGATGATGACACATGAGAAACTTGAAAGTTTGTTATGTCTTTCTATGTTTGTGCATGACTATATGTCCCTTGGAGTCCAAACTTTTCCAGAGGGCACACAGTTCCACAGGCTTTCAGGACCAAGAATGCCTATGATGGAGAGATGGAAAGAAAAAGGAGAGAGGTGGGGGAGAAAAAGAAAAATATATATAGAAGACAGATTCTAGGTATCTCACTACACATGGGCAGTGGCTGTACTTGCCTTAGCTTTTTTTGTATATCCCACCCTATATTTCCCGTTCGCTGACTCAAATCCCAATATAAACCTTCTGCAGTGGGCTGTCCTGCAAGCTTTAAGTTTGAGAAGTTCTCTCAATGGATTCTTCTGATGTCCTTCATCCAGACAGGGACATTTCAGGGGCTCACTCTGAAGACCTCATTCCTAACCTATGCTCTTTTCATTGAGCCTGGGCAAGCAAGTCACCTTCCTCACTTGTTCTATTTGCAAAATGAGCAAGATGAACATATCTAAACAATGTCTCTTTCTTGTTGTCTACGTTCCGATGGTAACCTGCACCACAAGTAATCATGGGAAACAACATAGAGGGGTTTAGAAAACAGGCCATGGAAAGGTGTAATCTCAGGAAGGTATTCTGGGGCTGCATTGAGTCAAGGCGGTAAGCCTAACGTACCTAAATGTCCAAGCATTTCCTCCAGTTTATATTTAGGATGGTGTCAAGGAATTGGAATGGATATATCCTTTAAAGTTTTCTTAGCTCTACTTGAGGACACATAGTTTTAAAACCGCACCATTAAAAAACTTTTTTATTCCAGGCAAGAACTTTGGCATGTGGATGTCCCTGTGGGATTCTACCATTTGCCTGGTGTCTTTCCTCTGAATCAGAGTTTAAAAATTGTTTTAAATAAACATTTGTGTTCCAGCTTGCTGGAGATCTTATTTTCTGACAAAACTCTATTTCTCTTTGCATGATATAAAACTTTTATTTTTAGGTCAAATGGATGTTCCAATCCATCCTTTGAACACTGATAGAGGCTTTGGACACTCACTGTGACTTTGGTCTGTTTTGTTGGGAGTAGTGCTGAGCTGGCAATGCCTTCCCTTGTCTCTCACTCTGTTTCTTCAGCTAGACTATTGTCATAGATAAAAGGAAAAGATGCTGTTTTGGATGCAAAGACTGAAGAATTCCCTCTGTGCAAAGACACCAAGTAGAACCAATGTATATCATTGAAAACCCAAGGGTTGGCTTGGCTCTTGCCTTCAGTCTTTAGAAGAAGAGACTCCTAGGGACAGTCTGTGGTGACTTACGCTCCTTCATTGGAGATTCATGGGGCAAAGCCCAAATGAAGTAGGAAGTTAGCTGTTTCTGATCCTCTACTTTGCATTGCTCTATGACTCTACCTTCAATAATAATGAAATCAGTAAAAATTTTTGTTATGGCCACATTTAAATAGCCAGTGGCCTATCTCAAATCCAGTCACTAGCTCTGATTAGGAAAATGGACTACTTCTCTATCATGCTCCTTTTTAGATCCCATCTGTAATATTATCGTTATCTTTGTGGTCTGAACACAAACATTAGCCTTACCACTACATAGACTTCTTTTTTCCTCTGGCTTTCTATATGTTAGCAGTGATCAAAATCTGTGGAATTTCTTCTTCCTATGACCTGATTCTATGATTTCTATTTCTGGTGCCCTATTTACTGGAGATTCTCAGATTTTCAAGCCCAAACTATCGGAATAACAACCTGAGCTCTCCCCCCCCACACACATACACGCACATACGCATGTGCCATTCTTTTTTTGTATATGCTTAATATAATTCTCTGTTTCAGCACTCTTTGAGATGTGTTTCCGTTACTTATGCATCAGTCTTGCTTTTTCCGTCCAAGTCCTCTCATTTCTTTGTACATTTCAACTCACTGCCCTTAGCCAACCTACCTTGGTCTGTCTAAGCACCCACAGTCTTCCTTTGATACTATGTCCAGTAGTGGCAGTTACCATGTACTTTAGTTTTTCTGATTGAAGAAAGCATGAAACATTTAATATCGCCTTGTAGATGCTTTTAGAATTAAGATGCTGATAATAATTATCTTTGACTAAGAGTCATTCATGTCCTAGGAACTCTTCTGAAATATTGCTGGTGTTCATACATTTTGCAACTGGCTCTCTCAGTGGTCAGTGCTGAGGTTTCATTTTACTGAGTTATAGACAGATTTAGTGCAATAAGTTATGCCTTTTAATAAGACCCACAAAAGATTTTGAAGATCCAACAGGAGAGGTGACCACCATCCAGTGGGGGACATAGGTGTGAAAGGTCATAAAAGAAGAGTAGCAGGGTGGTCGTGTCACATGCCTTTAATCCCAGCACTCGGGAGGCAGAGGCAGGCAGATCTCTGTGAGTTCAAGTCCATCCTGATCTACAGAGCAGGACAGCCAGGACTACACAGAGAAACCCTCTCTCAAAAACCTAAAATGTACCAGGCCTTTTCTTTAGGTCTACCAACAAGCTCCCAAATCACGACACAGAGACTTATTAGTTTTGAATGCATGGCCTAACTTAGGCACATTTCTTGCTAGCTCTTTTAACTTAAATTAACCTGATTCTCTGTATCTACCTTTTGCCTCGGGAAATTTTTACATTTTCTTCCTTTCTGGGTCTCTCTCTGTCTGGTTGGCTGGCAGCTGCCTGGTTTCTGGCCCTGGGTGTGTCCCCCATCCTCTTCCCCTCATTCTTCTCTCATTCTTCTTTGCTCTCTAGATCCTATATTTCTCCTCTTATTTATTCTTCCTGTCTGCCAGCCCTGCCTATCCTTTCTCCTGCCCAGCTATTGGCTGTTCAGCTCTTTATTAGATCAATCGGGTGCCTTAGGCAGGCAAGGTGAAACACATCTTTACATAAACAAATGCCACATAAACAAAGTAACACACCTTTACACTGACTAATATTCTGCAGCATTAATAAATGTAAGGAGTTTTTGCCCAGTTAAATAATATTCTACAAGAAAAAGAAAAATAAGAAGGAAGAGAAGAGTGACTTCAGTATTTTCCCTGTGGTCAATAAGGGATGCTACACTTTTTGTTTCACATTATCCTGTTGTCTGAGTTCATGTTTCTGTCTTCAATCGGACACCAAGGTCTCTGAGGATGGATCTGCATTTGTTGTCCATCTCCATTGCCTTCAGCGTTTCATATAGTGGACTTGTTTATTTTAGAATTGCCTTTTGTGGCTGTGGGCAGAAAGGCTATGCTTCAGTGTTGTGGCTGCTTAGAGCATGTGGCATGTATATCCAACAGAAGCATACTCATAATACTTTCTGGCTGTAATTCTTTATGAACTACTTTTCTGCTTGTTCCTGTTCATTTATCCTAATCATGATGACTTTCTAACTGAATTTAGATTTGCAGTTAGGTGAGCTGATAGGATTTGCCAAAACTTCGACCAACCAAGTGGCTGTTATCTAAGTTTTCATTCTGGTGGTGTGGCTTTGATCTTGGGTCAGTTACTTTCTCACAGGGTTGTAAGGAATGCTAATCACAATTAAAAACATAAAGCAACCACAGCAAAGTCTGACACATTGAAATGCTGTGAGAATGTTAAACATGCCACTGTCATCGCCTCTCCTACCATCATCCTTTTACCATCCTCAATCATGACCGTAGGTCTCCAAATGCCATTGCCTATTAGTGACTAAAATGGTGATCATGTTCTTTTGTAAGACTTAGTGTCTATGTGTGTGTATCCATGTGTAAACGTGCAGTGTGTGTGTCCATGTGTATGTGCAAGTGCACAGAGCTGTGCATATGTAGAGGCTGAAGGAAAGTGTTGGATCCCTTAGACAAAGATTCCTTAGTTCCAAGCTGTTGGGAACTCCAGCTTGTTTTGTGGATACTTGTATCCAAACTCCTGTCCTCATGGCCACACAGCAAATCCTTATAACTGCTGAGCCATATGTCTAGCCCCATGGCCATAGTTCTTATAGTAACAGCCCTACAGTTGTGTAGGCTTGCTAGTGGATTTATAATAGCAAATTCAGTTAATCTTCCAGAGCAAACTAATGTACTTTATTAACACAGAAATGGGTGTCCTTGTTTCTCCTGGACCATATGTGCATTCTACAGTGTTTTCCTCTCACAAAAAGTATGTGTGGTTCTTGTATAAGCCCCCCTTTCTGTTCAGCGTCTTCCTCTGCACAGCACACTTGAATCAAGAGTGGCTTCCACCCACATGCCACTCAAATTCATGTTAAAATTAGTACCAATGGACACCCCTGACATGCTTATGCTAAAGTTTAATTTGTTGAAGATCAGGAACATCTTCACAAATCCTTCTGCTCTTTAAAATTAATCAATGTTAGAGTTAATAATTCATTGACTTAAGTTACTAAGTTATAGCACTGCATGGTTTTTAAAATTATACTTTTCTTTTTTTAATGAGAATTATTATTTTACCTATTACGTGTGTGTGTGTGTGTGTGTGTGTGTGTGTGTGTGTGTGTGTGTGTGTGTGTGTATGGAGGTCAGAAGACACTTTTGTGGAATCAATTCTCTCCTTTTTACCATGGGTTCCAGGGACCAAGCTAAGTTCATAATTTTACTGCAGGAGAGAACTTTGGGTCTGAAGTTCCACTTTTCTATAGCTTACGTTCTTTTTGTAAAAGTTATTGTCTATAATATCAAGAATTTAAAAAGCCATTTTTTGGTAAAACAGATTTCTGGATTGATGACAAAGGTTTTCTTAGTTTTATGTTGGATCAGTCTTAATGCTTCACACACCACAAGGTTACTCGGGATTACATGTAGTATAAATAAGCAAGTGATACACTTATAGAAATGGTAGCTACATTTTCAATTTAATGAAAAGGTAAAATTTTTGTGTCCAGATGGTATAGCTAAGTAGTAGTGTGCTTGGCTACCATGGGTGAGGCCCTAGATTGTATCTCCAACCCCAGGAAAGAAAAGAAAAAGAAAAATAGCACAGCTTCCCTTGTGTTTCTAGAGATTTTACATGACCGAGTGTCAAGCTACAGTTTCAATGATACTAAACATACTTCAAAAGACATCAAAGATGTAAAATAACAATCAGTGTAGGGGAGGACATGGGTTTTCTAAGACTATCACTTACTATAATTTTATTTTAACCCATAAATAAAGAAAAGCAGTACAATTTCAGAATACTTCATAATAATTAGTTACATGGTATGTTTTAACATACCATCCTTCCTTTTTTCATGTTGCTACTGGGTAAAACTCAAAGGTCTCTGGACTAGGGAATCATCCCATCAGGACATTCTGAGCCTTTAGAGTTTCTCTGACACCAAGGAATGTCCAGATGATTTTGATGTAAATTTCTAATTATATCCTTAAGTGGTGATTGTTTTGGTAAGTAATAGTTACTACCAAGGTATTTACCATTTAACTGATATACATGGATTGACTGATGTTTTATTTCAATCAATATGTGATCAAGGGAAACCACAGAGATATCTATGGAAGTGGAGTTTCAGCGTCTCACACAACAGAGTCTCAAAAGGACATTAACTCAGCAGAAGTTTTGAAGAGAGATAAGAGTAACAACACTAAAATTTATTTCTGATTTGGGTTGCTTTGTATATAATGTTGTGTTGACTTAAAAGAATGACCAGTATTCATTACAAAGTGTTAGAATTTGGGAAAAGCATGCAAAGATTGTTTATGTGTAATATAATTATGCAAAGCAACCTTGGTTACCCTCTGTTGTGATCTGTAAATAGTATGTAGGGCCAACATGAATACTGTCTGCAGGGGCATTGACCAATGGGAAACACCTCTACTGGTGAACATATGTATGAACCACACTCTGATGGATATCATTTGTTATTCATATACACTCCACATGCATTTCTTGTTTTCAAGATTTTATTTATTATGTATACAAAATTCTACTTCCATGTATATCTGCACACCAGAAGAGGGCACCTGATCTCTTAACGGATGCTTGTGAGCCACCATGTGGTTGTTGGGAATTGAACTCAGGACCTCTGGAAGAGCAGTTGGTGCTCTTAACCTCTGAGCCATCTCTCTGGCCCGCATTTCTATATATAATGTATGTATACATTTAATAGCAATAATAGCATGTGTACACATGTTATTATTTGTCAAATCTTACAAATCTATGCACCTTTGGATGCAATAACTGTAATTGTGATATTGAGACTATATCAACTATTATTTCCAATTAATCTGGCTGGTGGAAAGCTGTGTTTTTAAACTATTTAACCTACACATTTGAAGCACCTGTTTATTACCAACTGTTCAAGGGATACACCCTTCTTAGTCAAAAATTAGCATAAGGAGCAACTTTTGTTGGATGTTATCTTTTTATTACCAACAGGGTTACAGGACAGACTTTTAAACTGTCTGCATGGTTTTTAAAACTATTTATTTGCACTTCTCACTAGCTAGTGAATTTTGAACACCATTTCCAAGCAATGAGCCCTTCTTAGTATTTTATTCTATTAAAATGCTGTTTAGCTGCACAACTTCCTTCTTGGAAAGCAGATTGAGCATATATACCATGAACTTGACAAACTTTTCATTAAGAATTGACAATGTGTTCCAGAGACCTCATGGCTGTGTCTGAAGTAACAGTAGCTCTCTCCCTGAACTGCCCTGAGGAGGTAAGTTCACCTTGAAGCTCTCATAGCAAGACATTCTCCCACAAGCAAAACACCGATAAGCTATACATACACAACCCAAGTTCTGGAGTATTTTTGAGACACGAGGAGAGAAGAAAGGTCTCTACCAGCCTCATTCTTGGGATAAAAGGTTCATTTACACATATGTGGGCTGAAGCAAAGAGTGGCCTCTTTGGCCTAAGGATAATCTGTGTATTAACCTTATAATGAAGTAAGATTTATCTACACTGTTTATGAGAAAAATGTAGTTACCTGTGCAGTCATTGGAATGACAAAGCCTGCTCAGGAACCAAGTGAAAATTAGGATTTGGTACAAAAGATCCTCCATCAGCTGTGGGGGCACCTTCGCCTCACATTTTCTGTAAAGCTTATGTCAGAGGAGACCACACTTCTACATTTATCCACACCCCAAAATGTCCTGTAACGGGAGGTTTCACTCCATCAGAGAAGAGCGATTTCTCTGCTCATTTGTGTTTGAAACATGAAAACAACATAACAGCTGCGTGCTGGGTTGAATAAAGAAGATACACATGCATTTAAATCACTTATATCTTACTTTTTTATGATGCAATTGTGAATTATGTTCCTTTTGCATCTGTAATTAGAGGGCAGAACAGATGGCGAAGGCTTCGTTTAAAGTGATGTGTCCATTAAAATAACCTATGCTGCCAAATGATTGTTCTCTGTAACAGGGTATTCATTCTCCATGGCAGGCACTTTGCTGCCCTGAAATATGTTGCAAAGGCCCCTGGACTATACATGGCGCTTATTATTTTTAAGGGCTTTTCAATAAAAGGGTTCAGTGTCGCACAGCTAGCTCTGTACCTCATTCATCTTCCGAGCATATGTTTTACTATATTGTTCTAATTAAAAAGTGACCTTGTATATAATGATCAGAACTCAATACTGAAAATGATTCATATAGGCGCTGGGGATATGGGAAGCCTGTCTCAGCCATATTAAACTGGGCAGTGAGATAGGATTGGGGCCAGGGGCTCTGGGGGAGAAATTTTTTCCCAAGATCATAACTGCAAAGAGTTCAGAAGATTTAGTTCATCTCTGGGACACATTATCTTCTTATTGCATGTTACTTCCAGGAGGTTTTCGAGAAAAACAAAAACAAAAGCAACAAATACAAAAGGGCAAAAGTTCATCGTAAAGTTTGTTGGAAGCAGAGCTTCAAACTTAGCTATTTTCAATTTGGCCAAAGCACATTAACTTCTGTGTTGTTCAGAGCCATTAATGATCCATTTTGTTTTTGCTTTGCTCAGTCAAGATATCCCAGACTGTTGTCGTTTTATCATATGAGATCCTGTCTGCTATAATCATAAATATCACTCAGCTTCCATTTTAATCACTTCTGAGGACAAAGAACTTGCAAACATTTCACGGATTCCCAGAACTCCGCAAAAATAATTATGGAGATCCTGAGAGTGGCCTCATTCCCTGGGCTTTCTGAAGTACTTAATCCAACTACAGAAACCCAGAGGAGAAATCATAGATGAGGTTTTGTGCAATTTGGGGGGAACGAGTTTTAAGCCCAAAGTGATGAAACGTAAAATCAGAGATCTTCAAATTCCATAAGCACAGTTAAAATATCAACACCCGAGGAGAGAAGAACATGAAACTAAAAAGGAAAAGAATATTTCCTCACCTTTACTTGAGGAATGTCTTTCATAAGCTATCCTCAATATCTGGGGAATTCCAGAAGGCTCAGTATCAGCAATAGGGATGCAAGGGCCACAATGATTCGTGTACAGGTAGGAATACCAGTGACTGATCAAAACAATAACTGTGCACGATTTTTTTTTTTGTGGCCAAATTATTTTAATACAACTAACAGAGTCTTTTCAGTGAAGCTATCCCTGCTTACATTTAGTGAGCAGCTGCTCGGGGAACTTTGTAATAGAGGGAATGTGTATTGAAAGGAATATCCCCCAAGAGCATGTGCATCCAAACACTCGGGTACATTTCATCTATTCATTCCTCTTTTACAAATCAGTCTTATGAGTCAAATAGAAGCACTGATTAAACGCTGTATACCAGGGTATTGCAAAACCTTGAAAAGATAGCAATACTCGGATGATCGAGTGTCAAATTCCAATAGCATTGCACATTGCCATAATAGTTCAGCCTTATTATTATCATTTAGGCCCTGTTTGCCTACAAGCAAGAAATCTTCTGTTGGGGTGAGATACAAATTTTCTTTCCAAAATTGCTTCTGAAAAATTTATTTCTGGCCAACTGAATTCTCTGTCTTCAACATCCTTTTGGTTAATCAATGAGAAATTCCCATACTTTGGCAGGTTTTCTGCACCAGCCTTTTTGTGAGTAGTTAATGATCTGTAAACAACCGTTTAAAAGCACCGGGGGAGTTTACCATTTAGAAGAATTCTATAGGGAACTCTACTGGAAAAAAAAAAAAAGAAGAAAAGTCTTTGGTTAACACAGATATTCACCCTGGAACATTTTTTTTTTTTATTTCCCATTAATTTTACTGTAAAGTTACTATGGTAGAGCTACTAGTCTCCAAAAGAGGACTTTTATTTCTGAAGGAAAAAGTTGTTTGTTTCCATCACAACTGTTCCTTCATTTTCTACAACATGATTGATTTTGTTCTGGTGTGTGTGTGTGTGTGTGTGTGTGTGTGTGTGAGAGAGAGGGATTCCGAATGTCACAGGCTTAGTTGGTCTTCAGGTTTCTTTGTCATTTTGCATGGAATTCCATCTTCTTCTGGTCTTTTCACAGGCTTCATAGGCCTAGCATGGAGCTTGTGGGTAAAGTACAAGTGTAGCTGAGTTAAGCCTTCTTGCCTAGGCCTTGCATATTCTGGGGAAGAAACTAGAAACCTTGTGGCTCTGTACTCTTTTGGAGATTCAGTCCTCCCTGATGTTTGAGAGTTCGGAAGAAGGAAATGGGGTCCCATGCTGAGACCTCCTGCCTCAACTCATACTTAATTTCCCAGTGTCCTGGGATGTCCTAAAGAGGAGTTAAGCTCACGAATAACCCCAGTTCCTAGAAAAGCCACAAGGATAGGAAGGTGGCTAAACTTGAGATGCTTTAAGTTTTGTGTGAGGAAATGGAGCATTTATTCTATTATGAAATTTCATTGCTCTCTGTCAATTCCATCCCAAGCTGGTAGCTTTTTCAGACCACGGGAAGCCCGGTTTATCCTTCCATCTGCATAGCTTACTCTCGACACTGGGCAAGACTCCAGTGTTCTTGCTTGTAAACACGAGTTTTGTACTCCTCTAATGGGCTATGTTTCAGTATCCGTCTACAACAGTGGTTTTCAACCTCCCTAATGCTGCGGCCCTTTAACACAGCTCCTCATGTCATGGTGACTCCCAGTCATAAAATTATTTTTTTTTGCCACTCTATTACTGGGATTCTGCTACTGTTATGAATCATAATGTAAATATCTGTGTTTTCTGATGGCCTTAGGTAAGCCCTGTGAAAAGACTGTTCCATCTCCAAAGGGGTCCTGACCCACAGGTTGCACAACCACTGGTCTAAGACTTTGGAATAGAATGTTTATTGCAAAGATCACTGCTCTTTTTCTTTATCAGCCTCTGGTCTGTCATCCTTGTCTACTTCACACAAGGCACTGGACAAAATTGAACGACACTTTACCTTTCCTTAAGATCTTAGAGTGTATACCTTCCAGACCCAATTGGGAATAAAGAGGCCAAGCTTTGGCATTCAAGATTCAGTCTTTCCCCAAAATGAAGTACTATTCCAGACATATTCTTCCTTGTTTTGAAATGGAACCAGGGCATGCAAGGCACACAGAGCTGATGCAGAATCAGGAGTAGCTGTGTATATGTTGAAATGGAATTGCCAAATCTACTGGGAGAAAACAGTTCTTCTCTGTTTCTATTTTATTTTTAAATTAGGAAAACCTCATTTTAAAATATCAGTATTTTATGTTTTAATTTTTGATCTCTGACCAAGCTATTTGTTAGTGTAGGAATAGCGTTTGGCTTCTTTTATGCTCTCAATCTTGATCATAGTTTTGATCATCCTCTTTCGCCAAGTGCATTCATCTTTCTGGGTGAAGACTTTCTGTTTCTGTCTTCTTAAAGGTTACATCTATAATAATTATGCTACCCTACCTTCAGTAGTCATTGCTCAATTATTCTAACTCCTACATTTGTGGTTTCCTGGTCCTGGTAGGGAGGGTTCCTGTTTCTGCCCAGGGAAAGATGTCTGCTTAAGGAATGCCTGTGGTTTATTTCCTCTGCTCCCTGAAAATTAAGAGGCCAGAGATCAGAGGAGAAAATGATCATTCAATGGCCAGGCACGGCATGGCTCGAACCATCTGTCAGCTCAGCATCTATGGCTTGTTCAAGGAGCTTCTTTACTTTATGCAGCTAGCAGTCCATTAAGGATAATTCGAGAAGCCTAGTAACTTTACTTATCTGGCCACCCAGGTGAGCTTTGCATATGAATCTGAGTGTGAAGGTGGGTGCACACACAACTCCTGAGATCCCAGGCATTGTTCATTTCAATTGTGAGTAAAGGGGATGACTGACATGTTTTCACAGGGGATGGGGTTTAGGTCTTGAAGGGACCTGTTGGGATAAACACATCCAAGATAATAGCATGGGGCAAGACAAAAGCAGAGTCATTGTGAAAATGCCTTGGACCTGAAACATTCTGATGGAGCTATGCATGAACAATGGACACAAACTGCCTAATGTGGTACATGCACACAGCAATAACCCTTAATGGTGACTGTAAAATGAAGCATTATGTTAGCCAGCAGAAAGGAAAATGCAAATTGATTCTCCTTTTGTTTAGGTGTAAGTGCTTATCAAGGTTAGTAGGTAGTCAAGGTCTGTGACACCAGAATAATTTGTTTTATTATAATACAGGAACAAGGAGAGTGCTTGGGGCTGTCTGGGTGACTCAGATGCCCAGATGAAATTCTACAGCTTTCACCATCTCCTTTCAACATATCTCACACCCTGCCTGATGGGGGATGTGGCTGCAGAACCAAAACCCTTTCAAGGATGAGATGGTATGGTTCTCCGTTGTTAACACAGTAATGCTTCATTCCTTCACAAGATTACAGAGTCAAAGCCTGAAATTTTAGCTTGTAGGGCTTTGCAGCTGCCTGTCAGAAAAAAGGGTTTCCAGAGGTTTTATTTCAGGAACCTGGACACTGGTAAGATATTCACAGTGCACTAGTCCTTGGGCCAGGGCTTCCTTGGTCAGCAGAGGTTAGGACATAGGTCCATGTGTTTGGCTGGGATATAAGCCTTCCTAGCTCTACCACTACTTTTCCATCTTCACTGGATGTAATATTTATGGGTCCCTGGATTTGAGATTGGCATCTCCATTAAAATAACAACTTAACTTATGGATGCTGTCACCTAGTGAAACCTATTGTTTCATAGTTGAGTTTTGTTTGTTTGTTTGCTTTTTTGCTTATGAAGCCTCTGTCACTTAGTAACCTATCATAAGGAAAATCCTAATAAGAACATGTTTTAAAATATTTTATAACAATTTTGGGTAAGACCTTCCTGTGTCTATCCAGGTGGTGGCTCATGAAGGAAGAAGACAGGAGTGTCATGAAACCATGCTGATAGGCAAAAAGTTTCATCTGATTGTGCTATTCTCAATAAGTAGCTTCTCTCTCATAGGAAGGCTAATTTTTTCCCAAGAGATTTTTTTTTATTAGTTCAAATTAGAAACAAGGCTGCTTCACATGTCAAGCCCTTCTCCCTCTCCCTCCCCTCCCCCAACCCCCCCATCAGATCTCCTACCTCATCACCCTTCTGCTCCCCATGGCAGCTCCCAAGAGTCTGTCATATCATCCTGGGCAGGGCCTAGGCCCTCCCCATGTGTCCAGGCTGAGAGAGCATCCCTCCATGTGGGATGGGCTCCCAGTGTCCCTTCTTATGCCAGGGATAAATACTGATCCAATACCAGGGTCCCCATAGAGTGCCAAGGCCTCCTCATTGAAATCCATGATCAGGGGTCTGGATCAGCCACAAGCTGGCCTCCCAGACAAGAAGCTAGCCACCAAAACACCAAACAATGAAATTAGAAAGTGGGGTGCATAACTAAATAGAGAATTCTCAACATTGAATCTAAAATGGCTAAAAGACACTTAAGAAAGTGCTGAAAATCCTTAACCATCAGGGAAATGCAACTCAAAACAACTCTGAGATACCATCTTACACAACCAGAATGGCTAAAAAAAAAAAAAAAACACCAATGAGAGTCTATGCTGGAGAGGATGTGGAGTAAAAGGAACACTCCTCCATTGCTGGTGGGAGTGCAAACTTGTAAGACCACTTTGGAAATCAGTATGGCAGCTTCTCAGGAAAATGGGAATCAGTTTACCACAAGATCCAGCAATTCCTTTTTTGGGCATATACCCAAAGAATGAACATTCATACAGCAAGGATATATGTTCAACTATGTTCATAGCAGCTTTGTTTGAAATAGCCAGAACCTGGAAGCAACCTAGATGCCCCTTAACTGAAGAATGGATAGAGAAAATGTGGTACATTCACACAATGGAGTACTACTCAGTGGAAAAAAGCAATAGAATCTTGAAATTTGCAGGCAAATAGATGGAACTAGAAGAAACCATCCTGAGTGAGGTAACCCAGTCACGAAAAGACAAACATGGTATGTTCTCACTCATATATGAATTTTAGACATAGAGCAAAGGATTGCCAGTCTACAATCCTCATCACCAAAGGAACTAGGAAACAAGAAGTACTCTAAGAGAAAAATGCAGGGACCACAGAAAAGGGGAAGGGGCAGGATCTCCTGAGCTAATTGGGAACCTGAGGGTAGGTGACAGGGAGCTGCTAGAATGAGTCGGGGAGAAGAGGAGGGGAGAGGAGGAAATGGAGGAGCAGAAATGTTGAGTTGGGGGAAGAATAGAGGAGAGCAAGATGAGAGATACAATAACAGAGGGAGCCATAGGTTTGAGGAGAGAGATCTAGCACTAGGGAGATTTCCAGAGATCTTCAAGGATGACACCAACTGACAATCTGGACAATGGTGGAGAGGCTATCCTAAATGCCCTTCCCCTATAATGAGACTGATGACTGCTTTATATGCCTTATATCCTTGAGCCCTCATCCAGTGGCTGATGGAAGCAGAGGCAGACACCCACAGATATACACTGAACTGAACTCTGGAGCCCAGTTGCAGAGAGGGGGGAGTGAAGAGCAAAGAGGTCGGGACCAGGCTGGTGAAACCCACAGGAACAGCTGACCCGAACAAGGGAAGGCTAATTTTTAGAGACACTGGTGATGATCAGAATAGCTGCTCAGAATTTTCCATCCCTCCCTTCATCTTTCACTCCCTTTCTTTCTTCTGTCCCTCCCTTTCCCATCCCCCACCTACCTACTTTCCACTCCCCCTCTCCTTCCTCCCTTCCTTCTTTTCTTTTTCCCCTTCCCTTCTTTTTTCTTCCTGTCTTTCTTATGTTCTTAGCCTCTGAGCCATCTCTCAGCCCAATTCTCTAGTTATAAAATGCGTTCTTATTAGGATTTTTCTTACAATAGGTTACTAAGTGATAGAGTCTTAACAAGCAAACAAGCAAGCAAGCAAGCAAGCAAACAAAACCCATCTTAGCCTTTGGATTATATGGACCAGATCCAGAAAAACTGCTCAATTCAGCTGAGCAGATCAGAAGGGCAGGGCCACTGTGGAGAGACAGGTGAGACAATGTAGAATAGATTCACCTATGAAGATCACTGTCTGTCAACTCATGCCACTTGACTAGCATTTGTGTTCCTAGGTGGCAGTGCATGTATAGCTATGCAAGGCAAGTTCAACAGGTATGAAGGGTACCCAATGGGGAAGGTGATATTCCCAGTGAGGATTTCTGGTGTCTCTGTGTAGACACTGTGGTGGTCACCAATGCAAATGGAAGGCTCAACCCAAGTGTGAGGTTGGATATATCATACTGATTGGTGATGGCACCAACCTACTTAGTGTCTGTTATTTAGACGCTCTGTGGCACCAGTGACATGTTTGGATCTTGTTTCCAACCACATCTGATGTTTATGATCCACATATGAGGCAGATGGCTTTTTAGTACCTGAAAAACAAAACAAAACAAAACAACAAACCAAGGGCCAGTGAGAGCTATAGGAACGCACCCAGATTTGGGACTGTGGCAGAGGGTCTTCTGATGCAAAAGATGGGGGTGGGTTCTACTGGTATGAGCACAGTACAAGAAGTTAGAGACATTGTAGACTTCCTCCTCCTTCTGCTGCTTTTCATTATCACTAATTAAGTCCTTATGGATTATGGAAGCCTAGCAAAAGACAATTGTAAGGTCATCCTAAAATCTGGGAAACAAACTCTCCTGAAATAGGGACAGTATTTGTCTCCAAGGGCACTCTACTCCCTGAGTATGCCAACTGACCAGCCTTGGAATAGGCTGGTGCTCCCTGCATGGAATCCAAGTAGCTGTCTACTTTGGCCCCTCTTTGGGGTCACAAGTCTCTGCCATAGGAGAAGCAGAAAGAAAAGAAGAAGATCCAGTTCTCTCGTGTTTCTATGGCTCAGGTTGGTTCACACAAAGCACCAGAGACCAGAGACCAGCTCAATAAAGAGAGAAGAAACACACACACAGACACACACACACACACAAACATACACACACGCACACTTGAATGACAAAAAGCATCTCTTCACGTTAGTTACTATTCTGAGGATTGTACAAGTACAACACTCCCAAACATACATACAAGATGCAATTCTTCCTTTCAGAACTTAAGACCAAAATATTGAATTGATGGTTGCTAGTCTCTTGTACTATTACTCTGAAAATAAATAGAACATTTCCCTTGGGAAGCTGTCATTATCTATCAGGGAGAAAAAATCACCAAGAAGATTTATAGTAATTCAGAATAATAAAATATAAAAATAAAATGAACTATATTAGTGGGTTCTTTGATTTGCAGGCAGTAGAAAATAACTTGAGCTAGTTTAGCCAAAAAAGAAAAAAAAAAAGCTATTCACTGGAAAGATGTTGACACTGTGCTGGAGAGATTGAGTCATATGGCTTCAGAGAGTATGGAAATGTGAGTCCTGGGACCTCAAAGAACATTTGGTTCTGTGCTTTTCCTTTTGAGATACAGCAGAACTTTCTGCTAAAGTGAAGAAGTCCAGGCAAGAAGGCTCTGACTGGCCTGAAAATCGTGCCTAAGGGAATGCACTGCAAAAGTCACACATGGCCACTGGATAGCCTTCTTTGTGTGACTATTGATGAGGAATAAATGCATTTTTATTGACTTGATAAGCTTCCTCCTTCCAGTCAGAAGTAATCAAATGGGATCTTACTCAAGTGATGGACAAGCTATAGATCATCTGGGACAGGGCATATCTAGGAAGACATGGATAACAAGTTGAATCAGCCTGAAATAGTTTATAATCTTTCACAAGGGATTGATTTAACAGTTTCTTAAAACCCCAGAGTATCTGGTGTAGCTGCCCAAAGTTCCTACATAGCAATGATTTGCTGAAACTGAGGTTGGAATGATCCCCTTAAACTCATCACTCACTATCCAGCTTCCTAGAGACCTTTACAGTCAGATAATCCATAACTTTCCTGAGCCTCCCCTTCCCAACT
The DNA here is from genome assembly GCF_003668045.3 of Cricetulus griseus. Lineage (NCBI taxonomy): Eukaryota > Metazoa > Chordata > Mammalia > Rodentia > Cricetidae > Cricetulus > Cricetulus griseus. The sequence goes on along the minus strand of NC_048596.1, from coordinate 126,351,090 downwards.
CCCATGTCAGTCTTAATACTTACTTGACCTCTGGCTCATATTCTTAGTCTGAAATGTTCTGGAGATCAGTCCTGGGCTTATGTATCTTTGCATCTTGTATTAGTCAGGATTTTCTAGAGGAACAGAACTGATGAGGAAAAAAAAAAAAAAACCACATTTGCACACACACACAGATTCACACAAAAGAATTTATCAAGCCAGCTTAAATCTAGAACAACAGAATCCCACATGAAAACCAAGAACCTGATAGTTTCTCAGCTACAAGGGTGTGTGCTACAGCAGTCCTAATACGGTGCCGGAAGCCCAGAGAGTTCCCGGAGAGCCACTGGTCCCTAGTCTACAATGAAAGTTTGAAAATGCTGGTTATGAAATCAGAGAAGGAGCTATGATCACCATCATTATCATCACCACCACCACCACCATCACCACCAGCAGCAGAAACAACAGAGTAAATCAACTCAACAGCAAGAGGGAAAGCCAAGTGATGAAAAGGCAAGATGACTTCCCTCCTGACACACCCATTTTATCTGGACGGCTACCATGAGGTTCTGTCCCTAATTTGTATGTCTTCTCACATCGCTCAAGGTGGTTAAGACAGTTCTTCATCTCAGGCTACTTACTTATGTGGTTCTAATTTATGGCTGGCTGACATTTCTTGGCACACCTTGACCAAACTTGTAAATTCAAATGAACTTAGATAACTAGCAGTTTCCATAGAGGCTGTTCCTGATGAAGAAAGAAGCATGAGGTGGACAGACATCGCAAAATATCTTAATTACAACATAGAATAATGTACCTTCTCATTGCCCTTTCCCATTTAAGAGAACCCAATGCTGGTTGAATGGGAGTTTCACTGGGGTTGCATTAACAGAAATTAACAATTGACAGCAAAGTGCTGGAGATTGGACCATGATTACATAGGTTCACTTATTACCTTTGTTTCTCTCAACCTGCTTTTTTTTTTTTTTTTTTTTTTCTTACTTGTTAGTCAAGTTTCTGATTAACCCATGCAGGGCTCCAAGTAGACAATCAGTAACTTCTTGATTAACTTTTATCATGGGTTCAGAAGAGTAACAGTCTTGATGATAGCACCAACTCAAATGCCAAAGCATTCCTAGGTCTGCTTGCCAGATAATGCCCAATACAGTAGCTCTCTACCCCTGCCCTATTTACCGGAGAAGTAATGGAGGTGAACTTCTATACACACAGATATCTTCCCATAGTTTAGGCAACACCTGCCACATTCTCTGTCGCCATTTGCTGATGTCCTGCCTCTTGAACTACAATGCAGTCTCTTCCCTCTCCTTGGAAAACTCTTACTGACCATTTAGAACACTGAGGCAGGTTCAAATATCACCTCTCTCAGACCTGTCCATCCTGAGCTATCAAGTGCCTGTTTCCCAGCATCTGTATTTCCAGTCCTCAAAAACATATGCTCTGTAAGATGGAATTTCTTCTTTATGTTACTTATCTTGTCACCGCATGTTCCTCATATCCCAGTTAGTAAAATCCAATCACCAGCACCTGAATTCCATCTGATGAACTCATCTGAGAGAAAGGTAGGTGTGGCGTGTGCTTGTAATCTCAGCACTGGGGAGTATCCCTGGGGCTTGTGGGCCACAGCCTTCTTGGGAAGCTCTGGGATCAATAAGAGGCCCTGTCTTGAAAAAGAAGGTAGATGGCACCTGGGAAATGACAAGTGAGGTTGTCCTCTGGCCTCCACAACCACAAGAAAACGTGGGCCTCTGAGTGTACACATGTACACATGTATGCTCACACATAGGTATGCACACACACAGGACTTGAATAGATAGTGTAAATGTGAATGAAAACTTGAGAACTTCATAACACCTCTTCCTATTGATACCCAGAGTCTTGCAGCTGTCACTTCGCCCTTCCCCCAACAGCCTATAGGTACCAATGAGTGAGGTCTGTCGCTAACACTTGGCTTTTCTTCAGGTCTGAATGTAATGACAGACCATCCAGAAGCTTGGAATGAAACCAACACAGCAACAGTGTTATGTATACTTCAATCTCTATCAGTCTTGACAGGATTTTTAGATGGGGATTTCATATCAAAAGGATGAATATCCCCACACATTCCCTGAGTATCACAAACAAAAATAAAAACAAACACAAAAATACCTAACAACAACCAACATCCAAGAAAACCTGAGCATATTGTTGGTAACCAATGTAGGCCATCTCTCACTGTTCCCATGAATATTTACATAAGGTCACATGCTATTTGGGTCTGTGTAAATTGTAGGATTCATGCACAGTGTACACATTCTATATGTGTACATAATCTTTTGCACAGACCATACAAACATATATGCATACATTTAACAACCTTTCCTGGGACTGCACTGATAACACGCACAAAGGAAGTAAAAGGAGAGGAAGAAGTGTTTTAGTGTTCTGTAGGCAAGTATCATTTGATGTTGAAAAAGGCTCAGAATTCTGAAAGGTTCTTTCGAACTGTTTCCACTATTGCACAGGCTTGCTTTATTAAACCAGCCTATCAACAATCAAGACGAGCGTGACCATTTGCCTAATTTAGAACGGTAGAGGAACATGGATTGCTTTTGAACTTCTCTCAATATACAGGGGAAGAAGGGCCATCTGGTGGAATGAACCAAGTGTATAAATCCCTTTTGACTCATCGTCTTTGACAACAGGGTGGACGAGTAACTGGTTAACCGCAGAGTTCTCTCTGTTCACAGTAAGAAACATGCTTTGGCTCTGAGGACCCATCAGCTAATATTAACACGGGAAAGAGAAAGAACAGGTTGACAGGAAGCCCCAGCTCTCCCCTGATTCCATTCAGGAGATCATTAAGGAAGGAGTCTTGCTGTAAAGTACACCTTTTTTCCTCCGATGACAGTGACAACCAGGGCGACTTGAGTCAGGGGCCAACCAGCTCTCCTTTGACAAACAAACACCCACTCTGGTAAGTGCCCTTTAATGTGCATGGAGTCTTTGTCTACAGAAAGGGTGCACAGTTGGCCAGTGCAGAGCAGTAATGGGATAGCTCTGACACACCGATAAAGCTTCTCGGTTTACATTGGACTTGACTTTATCATTTACTGAAGGATATTATTAGTGTGGGCATGGTAGGCATTCTCTACCTCCTCGAACAAGAGCCAGGGAAATGTATACGAACAAAAGGTCTGCTGTGAAGAATCAGACCCTGTTTGTTCAGTGACTTTGGGATCCTAATCCTACTACTCAGCAGAGATAAGGCCTGAAGCTGAGGAAAAGAGCCCACCCAGCTTGGGGGATCCCAGGAAGAAGAGTGAAAGTCAGTCGTGTGAAAAATGGAAGTTCATCCAACGACGAGCATGTGTGTGGCTTTCCCTTGTTGCAAATTTGATATTATATATTATAAAAATAGATTTGCTCTTTGGGGCCAGATGGCATGCAATACTTCTGAAGTAAAATCCAGTCTTATGACAAAGGCCACTGCCAGCAAGGAACCACTTGGACAGGGCTTGTTCAGCGCTTGTGGTATCACATCAGCAAGTACTGCTTCCTTGAGTGCAAACACACACACACACACACACACACACACACACACACACACACACACACACACAGAGGAATCCTGAATGAAACCTTATGTGTTGGCCATCTTACTTAAAGAATCTTGGCATCCAGATGCACTTTTTTCAACTCTCACTTCTATAAGTTGTAATGAAGACAATAGTAATTATAATTAGTGCCACATATAAAAATGACTTGTAACTATAAAGACCATGAAAATGCACTTTACTTTTAAGAAGTAAAATGACCACTGGAATATTGTATAATTGAAGCGAATAGTCATATTCTAAAATCCCTGCTGTGCACAGAACTGTGTGACTTCATAGATAAAGTGACTAATCTCACAGAGATTCTGTACCCAAGAAGGTTAAAGTCTAGGAGGCAAAAATAATTTGGTCTTGAAAAGATAAAAATTTTATCATAGAATTCTGCCAAAACTTTCAGTTAGTAATTTATTTACAGACAAGGGCATATTGGGCTTCTCTGGGACCTTCAGCCCTCATGCCCCAGTCACATACTGATGTTGCAGTTAATTTAAGATATGCCACAAACCTTTCTAAATATATTAGAACTTTTATTTTATTGAACAATATTCTGCTTGGTAAACACTATTCCTAACTTTGACTGGCAAGATAGCTCAGTGGGTGTTTGCTGCCAAGCCTGGTGACATGGGTTCAGTTCCTGAGACTTCTATGGTAGAGAATACTGACTCCTGCAAGTTTGTCCCTGGTCTCCACATGCATGGGCACGGAGGCACACGGCACATGTGCATGCACACACATACACAAAGAGACACACACACAACAGAATAAAAACAATTAAAAAACTGGTTAAAAAAATCTTAATTTTATGGATATTAAGAAATTTGTTAGTCATTGCTTCCAGGCCTATTTTCTCTGCATTAAAAAAAAAACAACAAAAAAAAAACCAGAGTTTAATACTTGGAAGATGTTTATTTTATTGTTAACAACAAATACTTATTTTTAAGCAAAACATACAAATGTGGGTTTGCCATAAATCTGGACTATTTTATTTAATAACATTAATGTGATTTAAAAGTGCCACAACCTTTGCATTTTAGTTTCCCTCTACATAGCATGTGCCATAAATACCACATTTCAAAGATGAAGCAGAGGCACAAGGATTGAACAAGAATATTGATGAGACGAAGGCCTGCAACAAGGACCTTCAAACACAGTGGCTCCAAGAATACAGCTCACCTCCATGTTTCGCCTGCTGCCTTTAGAAACACTAAGTGGATGTTCCTGGAGGTGATAATGACAATTTTCATGGTTCTTTGTTAGTGTCATTTCCCCCCCTGATGGTGGATTCTATGAAGAAGGAAGTTGTTACAATACTGTGAAAAATCAGGTTTTGAAGCTGTAGGAATATCACATGGATCATGAGTGTGTGTGTGTGTGTGTGTGTGTGTGTGTGTGTGTGTGTGTGTGTGTGTGTTGCATACGAATGAGTACATGTGAGCATGTGAATATGTGTGACTGTGTATGTGTTTGTGCACACACATGGGTGTGTGTAAGAGTGTGTGTGTGTGACTGTGTGTGTATGAGTGAGTGCATGTGAGTGTATGAATTCATTCAATCAGGTGGAAGGAAGCTTCTGCTTGCAAGCCTCTAAAGCTGGCGTCAGGATCAGGGTTGCAGAACCTGGGCATGGTTTTCTGAACCAGTGTGAGCAGCCATCTATCAACCCAGGGTTTACAGGGTTTCTGAGAGGGCTTCCGTTTCCCCTGAGGCCATGGGACTTCTAGGCTCCATGTAATAGGTACAGATGGTGCTGTAGGTAAGTGTCAGATGGGGAACCAGCATGGGTCCTTGTCACCTCTTCTTCCCAAGAAGCCACTTGCCCAAGCTTCTCCCTGCCGCCAGCAGAGGATCAGGTGCCTGGCTGTCTGCCTTCTGTCTGGAGTTCTCTTTGACATTGCTGCTTATGCCCCCTGCCCTGGGGATTATGAGAAATCACAGGGAATAGAGGTCCTCCCAGGTGTACCACACTGAGATTCTGGCCCTCAATCCTGTTTACATCTCTATTCAACTTCAAGTGACACCTAAGACAATTGTCACACCCAAAACAGTGTAAAGGAAGGCAGTCAGTCACCTAGTATTCCCAGCACAGTGAGTGTTTGATGACTTTGAGGTGACACTGAGAAAAATGTCCAGTTGGAATTACAAACAGAATCTGAAATGTGGTCAAGCCTAGAGATGGGAAACAGTCTCAGGATAATTTCCAAGATATTTTTTATGTGGTTGTCATATCAAAAATATGAATTATGAATTAAGTTCATAAACTCTGCAGTATAGTAAATTTATCAAATCTAATTTTAAAAACTGTGGCATGTCTTGAATTTATCAAAGTACATCTTTTAGTATATGAAACAATTAGCTGGAATTTTATTGCAAATTATAATAGATTCCTAAATTATATTTATGCCTAGTGGACTAGGCTATGGGGTTCTGCACAGGGAATATACAAGTGATTACTTCTCTTTCTCTACCTGGGACGGTCCTGGATTGCCCCTATAGTCCCATCACAACTATTGCAGCCCTCAAAACATGTTTCAGTTCCAGTATTAAACTGTTTGTCCCAATTAGAGCTCTAATCTGCTCGCTGACTTCTTAGCTGTGCAATAGGCAAGAGGTCAGAGGACAAACCATAATGTCACTTCTCAGGCATCTTCCTCTTTTAGTGACTGGGTCTCTCAATGGCCTGGAACTTTACCCATAGGCTCTTTAACTCTGCAAACTCAAAAGAGCAACAACAACAACAACAAAAAAAAAACCAAAATAAAAACCCCCAAAACAAAAAACAAAATAAAAACCAAGCATCAAAGTCTCAGGCAGTTTGAAGAAATGAGTTTTGGGAATTGTAGTGGGTAACATAGACAGCAGCCCTGAAGCTGTGTGTGGCTGAAGAGCTGTTCCTGGGTTCTCTTAGGGATGGCACTGTCAACCTTATGTATTTTTAACTTAGTGTTTTATGTACTGAAGCCCCATATAGAATCTTGATCAAGGATGTGTGGAGATGTGTAGGTCCATAAGAGGGCAAAGTAAAACCTAGAATGTCATCTCTTAAGCTCCTGTCATTTTCTGTGTGAGACAGCTTTTCTTAATGGTCTCTAAATTTATTCACCAAGTAGGCTATGCTAGAGTTCGGGAATCCTCCTGTCTTTCCCTCCATCTCCATACCTCTGGATTTACAAGTGTCCTGATTTTCATGTTGCTTCTGAAAAAACCAAAAAACCAAAAAACAAAACAAACAAACAAACAAAACAAACTCCTTCCTTGTATCTTATGGCCAGGCTTTACTGACTGAGCCGTGTTCTCAGCCTCACCTTGAAGAATCTCAACTGGAGTTCTGACACTACCGTGAGGTGAGCACTAAGCACCTATCTACTATTGTTCCAGCTTTACCTTTGATGAAGAAAGATCTAAGAAAAGCCAGATTCTCAACCTGACCCCAATGGTAAGAGGCAGAACAGATGCAAACCCAGACTTGAACTCAAAGTAGTTTCCCACTGTCATGCACGAGGGAATGTTGGCCAATGCCCCATCATTCATTTGGTCAATGCTTCAAAAGCGCTAGTTCTTAGTGTTCTCTGTGACAGTTATCCTGCATGACCAGTGACAAACCTGTATTTTAGGCCCCTGTCAAAGCAGGCTTTCACCTAGCACCTGCTGTTACCTGGGAGCAGGTGTGCATGGCCGCATTTCTGTGCAGCTTTCTTTTATCTTTTGAGCTGTGTATAAATGAGATGGGTGCCTCGAGCCTCAGGCTTGCTAACGAGGGGCTGCCACACCATCCATTTCTTCTTTGAAGCACAGGGGCACTGCTTATGTCCTTAAGATCCAGTGTGACCCAGGGGACACAGGGAAGAAGGGTGGGGCTACCTCACATTTCCGAGAGTGACGCCCCCTCTCACCTCGGAGAAGTATTAAACTAGAAGCAGCATCTCCCAGGAGCTAACACAGGGATTTCTTCTCTACTCCTCACAAATTCTGGAAATAACTGAAATTCTCCACGATGAGAAGGAAATTTAATATTTAAAGGTAATTTGACCCGGACATGTATATACCATGAATATTGGATGAAACCTATAGCAAATGTATTTATAGAGCATTAATCAGAGGATATTTATTTCTCATTCATTTTTTGGTACTTTATTTCCTCAGCATGTATGAAGTGCCCTCTACGAATGCTTCACTCTGGAGATGTATGTAGGAATGTGGAGGCCATTTTTTCTTTTCTCACTGTAGCTGGCTGAGCTGCAGTTACCCCTAAAAGAAATGATTCTAAGAGGGTAGGAGCACCCCAGGTTATCACTGCTGCAGAGTCACATAGTCACATTTTCACAGCACCTTTTTTTGACTCTTCAACTCTAAAGTGCAGACAGCAGTGTAACCTCACCTTTGTCCTTTCATAATGTAATTTTACTCCTTTGTGAGATTTCAGTATAAGTCAATTGATTAAAATGTATGCATGATCCAGTTTCATGAATTGTTCAATATAATATCAAATGCACAGATTTTTAAAAACTTGTTTTTTTTTCAATTGCTTGTTGTGCATGCACACTTGGAGGATAAATGTTTTCCTTTTCTGTGGCATCAATGCTGAGATGAAAAAAAAAGCAGAACTTAGTATCAACAAGAAAAGCTACAAGAAAAGAGGAGACACTGTTCCCATATACATGCAATTTAGAATTAGTTTGTTATATAGAATTATTTTGTTGTGTAGATTTGGGGAGGAACATGTTGCCTAACCATTTTTATTTTTTAAAAATTTGAATATATTTGAGAGACAAAAGCTACAGACTATTAAGTGTGAAGTCCTTTCAGGTCCCAGATGTTGACCAGGATTCCAGATGTTGACTGAGCTAGAAAGAGATGTCTCCTCCACTTGTCAAGGGCTGGGCAGTGTTGTGCTTATGAGTTAGCTCACACACTGGCAGGTATGGAGCCACCCAGTTCACGCTGGTCAGTATGGGACCCTCAGGTATTTTCCATGTTGTATTGATAATACTGTTCTTTTCCATTTTACTTTAGCAAGAAAGAGGAAATCAGCATTTATAATCAGCACTCCTTTAAAATAGCATTAGCCAGATATCATGTTTTGCTAGTTGGTGGAAGAGAACCAAGACTTCAGATGGAAGTTTCAACTGAGAAACAATTTTAAAACACAGGACTTTGAATGGAGCTATTCCAAAGACTACAGGTCAAAGTAGCTCAGAAGAACTGATCAGATGTTTACATTAGAAAAAGACACTTGTTGGTTTATGTGGAGGGTTGGGTCCACATGTGACCTAGTTATGCCATCACCAAGCTCAGTTCTGAATTTTTCTTACCACTGTGGTCCAAAGTTCTTACCTGAAGCTCCTGGATGCGTGGCTCACTGTCTAAGGACCTTAGCCATCTATACTTACATACTCATAAATCTTTGAGCTTTAAATAAAGCCCTGTTCTTCTCCACTGTAGATACTCAGAATGCTGTGTGAAGACAGTGCCTGCCTGGTTCTTATGGTGCTTGCCCTTGACACAGTTCTTTTTTTTCCAAGTGAAATCACCAGCACTTCTGTGACAGATTTCAGAATATTATTTTGCTCTAAATGAACCTAGCTTTGTAGTATTCAGCACACAAATACACACATGTTTATATGTGTATACACACACAAACACATACTCAGACATTCACACGCATGTTCTAAACCAGGAGCAAAATTTTCTTAGAACATTTCTCCATATGAAATTTTTGATGTTTCCTGTTCTGGACTTTTCCAGTTATAAAAACATGCCATTTGCAACTCCATGATTCTGAGTCTGCACTTGGTCACTATCCATAACCTAAGATACCCTGACTGGCTACCAGCAAGGCACAGTGTAGAGAATTTGTTTAGGGTTTTTAGTTTTGTATTTTTTTTTTGAGTTAGCTTACAAAATAGAAAGATGAATATGGCATGTTTTCTATAAATTTAGTTTTAGCTTTTCCTCCCCACCATCCCTACACTTTCCACTTTCCCCACTTCAGTGGCCCCTTCCACCTCTATGGCCCCTCCCACTTTCCTGATTATATTTATATATAATAGAATATATATATTCTATTGCCACCTCACTCTTTTCCCTGCCCACCTCCTACCCTCTCTCTTCTCTTTCTCTTCCTCTTTCCCTCAAACTTTCTCTCTTTCTCTTCCACCACTCTTGTCCCCAGGGACTGGTCTCTGCCCCTTTTTCTGCCCCTTCTCTCTCCTCTTTCAGTAAACCTCCTTTGTGAGTCCTGTTGTATGGTGACTTCTCTTTGCAGTGTCGTTTTGTTTTGTTTTGTTTTTTAAATTACAACACTTGGGAGGCAGAGGCAAGTGGATCTCATTGAGTTTGAGGTTAACCTGGTCTACAAAGTCAGTTCCAGGATAGCCAGGACTGTTACAGAGAAACCCTATCTCACCCCCCCAAAAAAGTTGTTTATTGCTAATATGGAATTGAATTTTAACTGGACACCCTGCATTTTTATTTGTTAAATACAGCAACACTGAATTGTCCAAAATCACTTCCTACTGTTGGATTCTAGGGGTTGAATTCAGAGCACCAGATTGAGTGTTGAAGGCTTTTACCACCTGAGCCATCTCGGCAATCAACATGAAGTTTCTAAACTAGTCAAAGCCTGGGGAAGGTACAGACACTAGATTTGGACCCCTCCAATGCCCACTCTTCTTGTTGGACATTCCTGTTGCCTCAGTTGCCCTTGGTGAGAACTGCTCTGCAGCGGAAGGCTCTTCCTGGACGAGTCTGCCCTTTCCTTTTTATGTTTCCCAGACTGCCAGGAAGCCTCCTGCTCACTGACAGTGTGGATGCCTGCCAAGTGCTCAGTAGCTGAACAGAGCTACTTCTCTCCCTGTTACACTCCCTCAAAGTCCCACTGTGCCAGGGATACTGAAGCCCTCTCATTTCTGCAGTATAACAGAGGCCTCCACAGGAGGCTCCTGTACCTTCCCTCATGACTGCCAAGGACAATCTTTCTGTTATTAAATAAAAGAAACCCTAACAAGTTCAGGCTAGAGAGCTATCTTAGCAGTGCATGCCACACATGTACACAAGACAGGCAATATGGTGCATATACACAAATGTAGCCAACACACTCATACACAGAAAATAAAATAAGAAAATATCTCTAGAAACCCAAACTCAACAAGTACTTGGAGGAAAACTACTGAAGGAAAATGTTTTAGAGAGATGTCTTTCACTGTGACCAATTGTCCAAGAAACTTAATAGGAGAGGTTTCTTGTCATCTACAGTTTCAGAGGTTTTGCTTTATGGTTGTCGGCCTGAATGTGGGGCAGTGGAGATCATGGTGTGAGCATGTGGAGAAGGACTGTTGAAGTTGTGGTGGCTGAAAGTGGAGAGACAGAGGCAAGGGGCCTATGTCCTGCTCCAATTTCCCCCGAAAACACAGGTTTTCAAAAGCCCAACTAGCTTTCACTAGGCCCTCTGCAATATCATTGTCCTGCTTCCCAATAGCACTAAGAGCTGAGGGCCAAGCCTCCAACACATAAACATATGAAGGGCATTTGTAATGCAAGCTACAGGAGAAAAAGTGTTATGCTTAATGCTATTCTGAAAATAATTTTGGATGTGAAGAAAAATAAAATATTTTTAACATCATCACTTACAGAATGAAGAATACAAAGAAAAGGAGACATGGATTTGATGCAGACTTCCCTCTCTCGTAAATGTTCCCTTTTCAACAGGGAAACCACATTTGCCTATACTGTGGATGGAGAGCTGTTAATCAACCTTTCCCAATGAAGAGAAACTACAACTCACTCAAATGTGGAAGGTGAAGAGATGTTCTCAGAATGTACACTGTTCTGAAACCTTCCTGAGAAAGGATTATTTCAAGACTTATTGCAATTAAAAGTGAAATGAATCAAGACAATAGGCTCAATAACTAAGAGAAGATACTATAAATATAAAAGGGAAAAGAAGAGAAAGATGTGTAATCCTCAGGAACTGTAGCATTGGAGGGTTTTTCAAACATGCATAGCTAAATACAGTTAAAGAATATAATTGGCATGTCAAAAGTAATTCTTGTAAGGGTAGATTCATCAACAAAGAAATCATCATGAATGTAGGTTTCAGATCTGACTTTACTGAAAGTACAGAGGAGGAAGAAGAAAAATAAAAGGAAGAGGGAATAATCAACTTAGAATTAATGACAATGACTGATGATGAAAGGAAATTCAGAAGACACAAAATCTCCTTGTGATGATGGGGCACAAAAGGGAGCAAAAGTTCTACAAACAAAACTAGTCTTTTTCTGTTAACAGTTGTGATGGTTTTCCTTTTAAAAACAGTTATATCATTCATTTCTGCATTGTCTGTGGGTTAGCACATGTGGGGGGATGCGTGCATCGTGCTTGCATGTGCACAGATAGCAGAAGAGGTATCTTTTCTTTTCTTATTTTTTTAAAGTTTTTTTTCTATTTTTATTTATTATGTATACAATGTTTTGTCTGCATGTATCCCTGCAGGCTGGAAGAGGGCACCAGGTCTCATTACAGATGCTTGTGAGCCACCATGTGGTTGCTGGGAATTGAACTCAGGACCCCTGCAAGACCAGTCAGTGCTTTTAACCTCTGAGACATCTCTCCAGCCCCCGAGGTATCTTTTCTTGTGGAGGCAGAATTACAGGTATTTGCAGACTTCCAGGGATGTTATGTGGGTACTGGCATCTGAACTCCGGCCCCATGATTGGTCAACAAATGTTCTTAGTGGCTGAACTCTCTTTAGCTATGTAATGATTTTTTTTCTATATGTATAAATATTCTTTTTGGTAGTAGCATACACTACCCTGTTTACCCCCCAGCCATTTTCTGTGTATGTGAAACATACTCAAAAACATCTGTGACAAGGGTGTCCCTGCACTTTATCCCTTGTCACAGATGTTTTTGAGTTAGGGTCTTTCATTGAATCCAGAACTAGTGATGGCTAGACTGAATGGCCAGCATGCTCAGGGATCCACCTGTTTTCATGTCTCCAGCAGTATGCGCCACTACATCTGCCCTTTTAATGCAGGTGCCATGGATTTGAATTCAGGTCTTCCTGTCTTCATAGGGACACTTAACACACTGAACAATCTCTCCAGTTCCCCACCCACCAACAGCCATTGGAACACTTAATCAATCAGTGCCATACTTGTTCAGGACCCATGATAATCATTTGATTTGATCATTCCAATTATTAATATATGTGTTGCTGGAGCTAGTGCCTTGTAGATTTTCAACCAACACTATACCATTAATGTATTGGCTATATTGACAAATTATTTTCCAGAGAGTGGGCATGTTATTTTATAGACTCTAGAGCACTGAATGACAGGGGCTATCTCCTCATTTTCTAGCCAACATTCTGTTAACATAGAATTATACCAGCAGCCTTCTGTTACTTCAACCACTAAGTATTTCATTCACTCAGGAGACATTTTCTTTTCCTGAAATAAAATGTTTAATTTTGTTTAAAAATGAGTTAGTGATATATTTATATGCCAAGTGTATTCTTCCCCATAAAATAGTTAAAAATCTGTCCTTCAGAATAAAACAAACTGCTAAATGCTTTCTGGACTAAGGAAATATTTTGTTTTGGGCCAAAAATGATGCCAAGTGACTTCAAAATATTTGGTAATAATTATCATTCTACTTGATAAGGTAATAACAGGGTTGAATATGAGCAAGGTAAAACCGCAACACATATATGTTATAGCGATACAATTTCACATGTTAAACAAAAAATAACTGTGTTAAATTTAAAAAGTTGAAGATGCTTAAAATTAATAAGTTTGGATTATCATTTTGAGAAAAGCGATATAAAACATTATAAAATGAGTTTCAAGAAATACTAAGAAAATGTATAGATATCAAGTTAAAAGATCCAATCAGCATAGGTGGTGGGATATTGTAATTGAATATTTGGATTGGTCAAAATGTCATATTAGCTAGCAAAACAGGATCTGCCTGACATGACACCACAGTTGCAAATGAACTCAAAGGAGTTGTGGCTGCAAGCACAAAACATGGACAAGATCAAGCCAGAAAAATTCCCTGGATGGGTGAAGAAGGGGCTGATGGGCCATGGGCAACTGCTTGGCCTTTGAGGGAGGAAGAGTCACATTCTTTTCAGGGATAGAGGCCCTGCGATGATACCCATGCTCCTGTATGTGGTCCCACACCCATCTGCATACTGGCACTATGTGGACTCAGTGGGTATTTTAAAAAATGACAAAAACAGAGAAGATATGAAAATGAGAGAAGAATCTGGTGACACATATAGGGAAAGAACTAGCGGAGAGAGGTGGGTTTGGTCCACACATTTTATACATGTATGATATTAAATAAGATATCAAAAAATATACCTGGTCTGTTGGGGTTTTAATGAGAATAGCCACCAAAGGCTAATATATTTGGATCGAGTCTAGGAATGGTTAACAGCAGGCATAAGAAAAGGTATCTTCAGGAAAAGAGCGCTTTGAGTAAACAAGGACTAGGCATGGCTGCAGGGACTGACCTAACAGGGGCAATAGGAATGGAGAATGGACATATACATGGACAAATGTGCAGAGGAGCTGGGTCTAGAGGGCTAGGAATTCTGATGGAAAAGCTATAGCAACCTGGAAGCCCAGTGTGTTTATTGTATGCAATTCAGAAACTCAGCATGCTTATTATATACAGTTAAATAAGGATGCCAGGTTACAGCATACAGCTGAATGGGTGGGGGCTCAGTTTAAGTCATCTCAATGGGAGCAACTCTGTAGGAGAACAACCTTCAGGCCATAGACATCCAGGAGGAGAGGTCAGGGGAAAAGCTATAGTGGACATTTTCTGCGAACAGTGTCAACTTGCACATTTGGAGGCAAAGAAGGGTTTTCTGTCCTTCTGTGCCTTACAGGGAGGAGTTTGATACTTCCACAGGGTTGAGGCATTAGCTCTTTGTATGACTGTGCTGGTGTCAACAGCATACACCCAATCAGGACTTCACTTGTTCTCTCCACAAGCTCCTGCAAGGCAGCAAGAGGAAGATAAAAGTGGACATTTTATGTAAGGGGAACTCTACGTCTTTACAAGTTAAGGAATGAATGACATCAAAGAGTGGGGACACCCTGCAGCATAGCAGTTAGAAATACAGCCTATGGTGGCCATTTTGGAAAACTGTCTGGTTATTTGGATAACTTGAATATATCTATCTCAAGTAAACAGGTGATTCTGCTATTATGTTTAAGTATCAAAAATATCATTCAGGTCCATTCAGAAATATGCCCATGTGTGTCTCATTCTGAGTTACTTGTGCTGTGCAAAGTTGGAGAAAGTATCTGTTTGTGCCTCCAGTTCCACAGCAAGTGGGTAAAATGTGGTCACTATGGAGTGCAATAGGGCAATGAGGCAATCAGAAGAAATAACATATAAAATCCCAGTTATGAGACAGTGCTAAAGAAAGGCTTGGATAGCTTGCACCTCAATATGCATGTAGATGCAACAATTTACATTTTCTTCTAAGCTTTCAAACCAATGGAATAGCTTGTGATTTTTGGAGTGAGAGCATGGATGAGAGAAGAGAATTGGAAAGAGCTGGGAGTGAATATTTGTCTAACGAAGACCAACAAGCATAGTAAAGATACTATGGAAGTCATTTAAAGCCCTGCTAGCTCAAATAACTCAAATAGTAAAAGTGAAGATGAAGACCATCTCAATCAGTTGACATCAGTAGCTGCAATGGTACTTATTTAGTGGAAGTTATGAGTTGCAGAAGAGAGTCTGGTCTAATTGTATGCCATTGTTACAAAATGTGAGTGAATATCATCTATCTTATCTATCTATCTATCTATCTATCTATCTATCTATCTATCTATCTATCTATCAATCATATCTATCATCTACTATCTATGGATCACACCTATCTCCATCTATCTATCACTTATATATCTATCTACCTAACATACGTATATCCACATAGTCAAATAGACATATATGTATATATATAGAAAAGAAATGCATAGAGACATATAATTTTGACTTGTGTAAATTATTCATCACGATATATGTTTATTTTAAAACAACAAATGTAAATTAGTAAGGCCTCCATGGAAATGAGTATGGGATCCTCTCAGCAAACTAAAATGAGAACCGCCATACGGCACATCTATACCACCCCTATGTATTTACTTGAAGGAATGTAACCCACTTTCCCCTATCCCCTTTTCTCCCTTTCAAATTCATGGCCTCTATTTCTTTGTTATTGTTACATATATGAATAAATGCATACACATATAAGTACAACCTGCTGAATCCATCTAGTGTTGCTTGCATGTATATGATTTCATTGCAGACAACTTGGAATTGGATAACTAATTATGAATTTATGCCTGGGGACAACTAGTTTTCCTTTTCACCAGAAGTCCTTAGCTGCCTGTAGTTCCTTTTCTAGGGGTGAGGTCCCATGGGATTCCCCCTTCCAGACAGCATGTCTATTGGTGTTGTCTTGAATGCTCTCTCTGATTCTAACACAAGTAGTCTGGCTCCAGCACACACACTCTTTACCCCAGTACACCTCTTCTCTCATCATTGCTGGGTCTTTGACTAAACATATAGACATCCTTTTGCCTGGTTCTATTCACCCCACTTTAAAAAATATATAAGTTTGAATTTCCTTTTCTAGTTGAAAGATACCTAATTCCAATTTTATGGTTACCTGAAATTTTAAGTTCTGCCTCAAAAACACTCTTCAAAACTATTTGCTTCAAAATTCAGTTCTTTGAATTCATGTTACAAGAAGATATTTTTATTTGAAAAATTGATATTTCAAAATAATTGTCTAATTTATGTTGTATGTCATTATCAACTTAATTATTCTATCACTCTGAAAATAAGTAGATATTACCTGTGAGATTTTTGTGGTACATCTATGAAGTAAACTAGCAGTTCCCATTATGTTGAAGTAGCTTTTAAATTTAAATTAAAAAAATATTTTCCCAAATCAAAGTATTATCAACCGAACTGGGTTATTACGATACTCATGGATACACCCTAAACTTACTCTTACCTCCTTGCTTGTAAGGGTTTAATTCCTGAGACATAGTTTAGAAAAGAATAGCAATAAATGCAAATACAATAAACTCAGCCTAATGAGCATTTTTGTAAGGGCCATTAAAAAATAAAACTCATTTTTAAATGTGAAAACAAGAACAAAGCAAAAAGCCACCTGGTTTTTTGTAAAGGAACGTGCTTGCTGTTTCCCATCGTGCAGCTCTTGGTGGTGGTGATGTGGGACTGTGTCACTAAACCTGACTAGAAGGAAAAGTGAATCGCAGATAATTCAGACTTTGAAATTAAAGTGTTTTAGCTATTGGCAGATGTCAAGCCAGCCTGAGACTTAATGAATACTAAGCTGCATACCTGCCATCCTTATCTGTCTCCTGCACAGTTGACAAAACAAGCCAGACTTGATGTCAAAACAGATGGGGAAGGAAGAGAGAAAGACAGAAGAAACTTGGGCAGAGTTAAGTCTTGCTTTTTCATTTTTCCCCCTCCTGTTTTAATTCTCAATGATCTGAGCACAATCTAGGCATGCCCAAAGTCAACCATTTACTGATCCTCAGAAAATTACTCCAAAAGCATCCTGTGCCACTACCTCCAGCAATTTGATCGATAAAATCTTATTGACCCATGTCTTTTCTTCCTCTGCAGACCCTGGATCTCACTTGTCCCTATTTCCAGGAGCAGCTCTAAGATGGGGATTGATTGCTGTCTGACTGAGATCCCCCTTTGCTTTGACTCCCTGCATTGCTTGGCAGTGTTTTTACTTTTTATGGGAAGATATGTTCATATTTATCTGTGGGTAATATGTAAAACAGTTTATTCTTGTCTGTGACTGGGCTTGTTGTCCAACACTTTCTCTAGGTGACTATGAATTTCTGGATCATGGACCCAGACATTTTGTACACAATCCAGATTCTTTATGAAAGCCAATGCCACAAATTCAACTGTACAATAATTATTATTTCAGTGTTTCTTTATTTTGGAGTTTCTATACAGTCACTCAGACTAGGAAATGTAGACTTCCATCCTTGCCTGTCTCCTTAGCAAACCTTTCTGCTTCTAACTTTTTTATGTCTTTCCTCTATAAAACTTACATTGTTTTTTTCCCTCTAAAAAGACCAGATTCTGTTGATGGAATCAGATATTAAATAAATGGAAGAACAATTTTCACTCAAGATAAAAAATATGAAAATATGAGAGACTTGACCTATTCCTGAAGTTGAGAAGGTTTACATTAGAAAACAATCAGATCTGAAGGATGCATAAAGAAGTTGTAAGGGTGGTAGGTGTTGTTTGTTTCTTTGTTGTTTGGTGTGTGTGTGTGTGTGTGTGTGTGTGTGTGTGTGTGTGTGTGTGTGTGTGTGTGTGGGTGCTCACACTCATGACAGAGTACCTGACTGAGAACTCAGTTTAAAGGGTCTAATCCACCATGCTGGAGAAGGAAGGCATGGTGGTTGAGACAGCTCCAACTATGGTGGTGGGGGGCTTGCTTCTTGAGGTGTTAATATCTTGGTGGATGAAGAGGCTGAGATATCAGGTCAGAAATGAAGCCAGACTATAGGTCTCAAGGCTTGTACTAGTGGCCCATGTTCACAGGTAGGCACTATGTCTCAAAGATGCCATGACCTTATCAAACAGGATCATCAACAGGCAATGAACTATTCCAATACAGGAGCCTTTAGAGAAATTCAAACCATGAGGAGGAGGAAATCTGGGGCACAGCATCTGAAAGCTTCTTCTGTGGGAGTGGCTTGTGTTTAAAGAATGGAAAGGGAGCCCTTTAGCTGGACTAGAGAGAAGGAGGAGCTACAAGATACCTAAGTGACATAGAGAGGCAAGTAGGGACGAGGTCTCCTTTGACCTCATTGACACAGTTGAGAGCAACTGTGAGAATCTGGTACTCTGCATTTCTAGAGGGGAGAAACTAGGCCTAAGTGTGCCACACTATTTGTGAGTACTTCAGCCTTCCCACCCACACATACATCATGTTTCTGGGATCCTGGGTTCCTCAGGACAGGCTCTTACATCATTGCCTAACTGGTGTATACATGATCACCCGGTGACACCCAAATCGGATGTCCTCTTCCCCTGAAAATCCTCCAGTCTTTTGTGCCCTCACAACACTCCAGGTACATTTCTATGTTAGCTTTTCCTTGCAGACAAGTGTTTGCATATTTGCCCATGTTCTTATTGCTGAACACATCATAATTTGATATAATTCCATCCATCATTATCCCTGCCAAGCCTGGTCAAACACTCTCTTGGGAGTCAGCATACCTCTCAATCCTGTACCAATGGTACCTGCATGGCCACATACATGAAGTCTATTTGCACATCTGTTCCTGACCAATACACAGATGTATCAGATACACTGGATTGATACAATTAAGTAGTTTAAAAAAACTTACAAGGAAATATGTTCATACTTCTCTATGGAAAATAAGAGAAACAATTTATTCTTGACTACTATTTCTCTTTTCTTACAATGATTGACACTGTACAATCTATTTAGAACAAAAAATGCTGTTCCCATCATTTCTAATAGCATCTTGTTTTTGTCTGGGTCCATGTTTTGCTAAATATGGGCAAACAGTCTTTCATTGAGAGGCACCCAACTGCAGCCTATACTAGGGCTTGGCCTTTGTACAAAAGCCTTTACTTTTCAGACATTAGGCCTTTGAGAAGTAAAGCTTTCTAAGCCAGGCATCAAGGTAATGATTTAGTTATTTATTCCTCTGAACCAGCTACTTCGGTGACTCACTTTTCTGCCTAACCCATGCTATTGTGCACTAATCCCAACATTGCTTTCCTTCAGTACAGGTGACACACACTGTTGACTTAAGGCGATTGTGCAATGTGCCCGTTAACAAAGACATTGTGAACAAGATGAACAGGAAGAATACCAGTTACTCAACCAACTTTAAGAAAGCAGCAGGGTGGGAGACCGGCTTAGCAGGGTGTTAAATATCCATTAACAATGGCAGGGAGACAAACTTCAAGGTTTGAATTTGAGTTTGGATAAGCACTTCAAATTCTGGCCTCAGTTAATTATATTTCCATTATATCTGTTTAAGGATATCGGGCCTTACTTTACAGCAACATTGGCCTGTATCTTCATACAAGACAGGCATTTACCCAGTATCTTATGGAGTGATTATGCCCTTTAAAATTGCTATAAATGTTGGAATTTGCCAGGTAGTCCAGAAATCAACTCATTGATGCTGTATTTCCCTGTGGCTATATATCTCAGACTGCATATGGTGACTTCCAGCAGAGAAAATACTGTCACTCTACTGTGTGGGCTGAATGTGAAATGTTCCCATAGGCTAATGTCTTAAGCATTTGGTCCCTAGTAGTTGGTGCTGCTTTCTGGGGTTCAGTAAACTAGGACATGGAGCCTAATTGGAGGCTTCAATCAGTCACTGGTAGTATGCTTTGAAGGAGTCACCTGCTTCCAGGTGCAATTCTCTCAGCTTCCAGGATACCCAGAAGACAGCCATTTTGCCCCGAGTCCCCCACTGTGACAGACAGAAACCTCTGAGCCCCGATCCTTCCTCCACAGAGTGGTTAATGTGAGATGTTTTGTCATGACTCTGAAAGGTTTGACTAAGCTAGAATGTCAGGAAAAGAAAGGGAAATTTGTTGCTGCAACTGAATCTGAACACTTGTTTTTAAGCCTGTAGGAACTGGTTTCTGGAAGAAATCCAGATAAGCTGGAAGACGCAGACTATGATGGAAGCCTAGACAGCCATAAGCACTGTCTGTGAGCTGACAAGATCAGAGATGATGATGATGGTAAAAAACAATATGGACAGTAGAGACTTTGCTCATGGAGTCTTAGGTAGGGTTCTATTAGGAACTGGGTAAAGGACCATGTGTGCTATATTTTGGCAAAGAAATTGTTTTATGAGGATGAATTTTAAAGAAACAGACTAGTCAATGTGTTGGAGGAAATTTCAAGGCAACCTAGCATGCAGGCAATAGTATAGGTGTTGGTAGCTGGTTGGACTAAGGTTTACACTGAATATCTGGAGCAAAATGCAGACAGAAAAATCTGAAACACATGCAGAATATACAGGTTTTGGTTAATCAAGACTTGGTTTTTGAGAAAAGAGCTTTAGCATAGATTACATACCAAGGGCTGGCAAAGGAAACATTTTACTAGGTTCTCTCATCTACATAACTTAGAGGCTACTGCAGCCAGTCTAAGAAGACCTGGTATAACTTGAGCTGGAGACAGCCCTAGGCTTCAATTGTACAATACAGTGTTGTTTTTGGATGCATAGAGGATATAGGAATGAGCAGGTTGTGGAAACTTCCATCCAGATTTCAAAGGAAAGACTAGTATGCCAGGTAGTGAGATGTAGCTAGGTGAGGATCCCTACAAGCAACTTCTGAAGATATGAAGTGAACCCTAATTTGAAATGGAGATGCCTCAATGTTAGAGGTGCCAGGAAGATGCCTAAAGTCAGTGGAGATCATTTCACAACACCACATGCCTAGGATATTGTATATGAACACATAGGAATTTATGTTTGCCCTACTGCGCTACTGAGATTTGGCCTTCCTTTGGTCCCATCTTTCTTTTCTGTGCAGTAATTCCCATCTTTCAGAACATAATGGAACGCTTTCTCTGTGCCATTTCTTAGAAGTACACAGTTTTCTTTCTTTTTAAAAATTTTTATTTTAGTTTTTTATGTTTTGGGAACTCATAGCTAAGACATTTCCTTGATTCTCAGAACAAAAGTGGGATTTGGACTTTTGAAAAATGTTGCAACTTTTAAGACTCTGGGGACTCTTTCCAATTGACTAAATGTATTCTATGTGTGACGATGGCTCATTTTAGTTTTCAACTGGACATACTTGGGAAGATGGAGCATTTATTAAGGAAATGCCTCAATCATATTGTCCTGTGGGATTGCCTGTGGGATAGGTTCTCCATTGTTACTTGACATGG
The DNA here is from genome assembly GCF_003668045.3 of Cricetulus griseus. Lineage (NCBI taxonomy): Eukaryota > Metazoa > Chordata > Mammalia > Rodentia > Cricetidae > Cricetulus > Cricetulus griseus. The sequence goes on along the minus strand of NC_048596.1, from coordinate 126,329,499 downwards.
GAGGATCCAGCCCACTGTGGGTGGTATCATTCGTAGGCAGGTGAGCTTGAGTTGTATAAGAAAGACAGCTGACCATGTGCTTGGAAACCTTGAGCTCCTCCCATGGCTTCCCTCAATGATGAGCTATAACCTGTATGCTAAAGTAAATCCTTTCCTCCTCCAGTTGTTTCTGGTCATATTTTATCATAGCAACAGAGAAGCAGACCAGGACATTTCCTTATGAAATGGCCATAAGGCTTTGGGGCCAGGCACAGGATGTTATAGTTTGGGTTTGAACTATCTCCCATGGCCTTGTGTGTACAATATGTGATCCTCAGTTGGTGGTGCCATTTTGGGGAGATTCTGAAAACTTTATTGTACAGGGCTTAACTAGAAGAAGGAGGTCCATGGACACATGCTTTTGGAGCTTATGTCTTGTCCCCAGTGTTATATTTACTTTCTGCTTTCTGGTTTCCCTACCATGCCTCGCCCCTCAATCCCACCCCACTGTGATGGACTGAAACCTCTGGCCACAGGAGCCAGAACACACCATTCTTTAAACTGTTTACACTAATTGTTTCATTGAATGATAAGAAAGTTGACCAGAACACTGTAGCATAAAGTTTGTATTACACCTTTACTGGGGAATTTCAGCCAAAGTGGTTCTATTCAGTGACAAAAATGACCATTTTCCTTTGGTTTTCCTGAAGTCTCTCAATGTGTTGTGAACATCTGCACCATGTACTAACTTGGAAGGTTTTTTGAAAAGAGAGAAACACTGTTTTACGTTCTTTCATCATTTCTTTCCTTCAGGTACTCAGTTGTTGCAGATAAAATCTGTTATGTGAACCAGTATTCACACACCCAACCCAGACTGGTTGGAAATTTCACCACTCTTGAAATGCATGGGTTTCTTTAGTCGAACAAAAATATGACCAAGTGTTACTTATATGTGCTGAGTGATTACTATAGGACGGACACCACACTGGTACTGTTATTTATGTTTATGTTCATCTGGATATAACTCTTCCCTGGGCACACAGGCCATTTAGTGTAAAGTCACAGATTTAAAACATGGCTGTGTACTATGAAACTTAGAAATTAATTTTTGAAAAGTATATATATGAGTGTTTTTGCCTGCATTTGTGTGTATACCATGGGTGTGCCTAATACCCTCAGAAACCAGAAAAGGGCATTAGATTCCCTAGAACTGAAGTTACAGATGTTTGTGAGCTGCTAGGTTAGTGCTGGGAACCAAACCCAGGTCGTCTGCAACATCTGCTCATCACGGAGATAACTAATTTCTTGCTTTAATTTAAAAAGGAAAGAAGCAATTTGGGGTTAGTTCATCATGAGACTATTGTGCATCAAATTTCGTGAGGAAAATAAAATCCTTTGAATGGATACCTACATCAAGATTCTAGTGTTTCTTTATGTCTTTCCTGTTGTTTAATCCTAAATTTAAGAAACAGGAGCATCCTTTGTCTGTACCTTCAAAAGCCCTTCAGGGTCTCACCATTCCTCACTCTTTTGACTGCAGTCACCCTGATTTCAGCTCTCATTTGACTGATGCAGTATCTGACCCCTTACACACCAGCACTAATGCCCTTGCACATCCTCAAACTCATCACTACTAGGAGTCAAGATGTTCTTTACAGAAAGTGACTGACATCACGACATACATACGTCCATAATCCCATTGACCTCCCATCACACTTGCAGTGAAAGATAACATCTTTCCAATGACTGAAGTTGGAGACTGAGGTTTTCATTCCTCTGTCTACTACGCACCCTGTCTCTTCCTGTCCATCACCTTTCTGACATGACCTTGATAATCTATGGCCCTAGGGCCTTTGCACTTACTCTTAGGACTGACTGGGATCTCTTCTCCAACGCAAATTGAATAGCTTCTTCCTTGATTCCTTCAAGTATTTTTTTTTTTTTATTGTCTTCACTTTTCAGTGAAGCCTCTTCTGACTGTGATATGTTAAATTATTATGTGGCTTTGCATTTTCTCCAGTCACATATCACCACAGAAAGATCACATCTAATGAACTGCAGAATTCAATTGCTAGTTGGAGATAGGCTTTTATGCAGTGGAATGTGAGCTCCCTGAGGGCAGGAATCCATGTCCATTACATTCCCAGAAGCATCTCCAAGTCCGGTATAATTGCTTTGCAAAAAAGCTGAGAAATATTGCAGAACAAGAAACTCCTATATATACCCACAGACACAGCTTTTCACCTATGTTCTGCAGAGTAGATGGAAAAATTTTGTAATTTGTAATTATTAATTAAAGTATTACAAAGCAAACAGCCAGAATGACTTCCTGTGGCTAATTGTTTTAGCATCTAGCTGCTATTTAAGTAACTCTCATTTTTATGTAACTTGTTCATCTAGGCTCTTTGAAAGAATTTATCCATTTCCTCTCTCTCCAAAGTCGCTTACCGCCTCTGAAGTTACAGATATGTGGGGAAATTCTAATTAGAACTTTCTCAGGATCATGCACAGTTAGAAACAGACAAACTCAATTTTGTGATTGTAAAATTAATAATAATAATAATAATAATAATAAACTAAATAAATAAGAGTACAGTAAAGAGGAAAGCTAACTCAGTTTACCTTTGTAACTTTAAAATATGACCTTAAAAGAGTCTCTGTTTTTCACTATGCTTTATATTGCAAAAACCCTGTTACTGGATGAGTTCCCGTATAATTTCCTATAAAATTCTTTGAACTTACAATTTTATATTAGATTCCAAAACACATATTTTAAAGGCATCAAATAGCCTATGGTTTAGAATACCATATTAAAATAATTGAGATTATTGAGTCAAATACAGAAGAAATGTCAATTTTTTAGTGGCTTGTTTTTCTTTTTTAAAATTTTAATTAGAAACGTTCTTGTTTTACATGTCAGTCCCAGTCCCCCCCCCACCTCCCCTGGCCCTGCAACCGAACCCCTATCTCATCCCCTTTCTGCTCCCGGGGAGTGTGAGGCCTTTTGTGGGGGGGTCTTCAGAGTCTATCATATCATTTGGGCAGGGCCTAGGCCCTCTCCCATGTATCTAGGCTGAGAGAGTATCCCTCTGTGTGGAATGGGCTCCTAAAGTCCATTCATATACTAGGGATAAATACTGATCCACTATCAGAGGCCCCATAGATTGCCCAGGCAACTAACTGACATGCTCATTCAGGGGGTCTGGAGCAGTCCTATGCTGGTTTCCCAGCTTTCAGTCTGGGGCCCATGAGCAACCCCTTGTTCAGGTCAGCTGCATCTGTGGGTTTCTCCAGCCTGGTCTTGATTCCTTTGCTCATCACTTCTCCCTCTCTGCAACTGGATTCCAGAGTTCATGTCAGTGTTTAGCTGTGGGCGTCTGCTTCTGCTTCCATAGGCTACTGGATGAAGGCTCTATGATGCCATATAAGGTAGTAATCGATCTCATTATTGGAGAAGGGCATTAAAGTTAGCCTGTTGACTATCGCTTAGATTGTTAGTTTGGTATGCATTACCTCAAGATATTTTATGTTGTTTGTGTCTATTGTAAAAGGTGATGTTTCTCTGACATTTTTGTCAGCACATTTATCATCTGTATATAGTAGGGCTACTGATATTTTTGAGATAATCTTGCATCCTGCCACTTTGCTGAAGGTGTTTATCAGCTGTAGAAGTTCCCTGGTAGAGTTTTTCAGGTCTCTTATGTAAACTATCATATTATCTGCCAACAGTGAAAGTTTACTTCTTCCTTTCCAATTTGTATCCCCTTGATCTCCTTTTGTTGTCTTATTGATCTAGCTAGAACTTGAAGTACCGTGTTGAAGAGATATGGAAAGAGGAGACAACTTTGTCTTGTTCCTGATTTTAGGGGAATCATGTTGAGTTTCTCTCCAGTTAGTTTGATGTTGGCTGTTGGTTTGCTGTATATCACTTTTATTACGTTTAGGTATGTTCCTGTTATCCCTGATCTCTCCAAAACTTTTATCATGAAGGGCTGTTGGTTTTTGTTAAAGGCTTTTTCAGCATCTAGTGAGAGATCATGTGGCTTTTCCTTTTCAGTTTGTTTATATGGTGGATTACACTGATGGATTTTCATATGTTGAATCATGCCTGCATCCCTGGGATGAAGCCTACTTCATCATGGTGGATGATTTCTCTGATGTGCTCTTGAAATTGATTTGCCAGTATTTTATTGAACATTTTTGCATCAATGTTCATGAGGGATATTGGTCTATAGTTCTCTTTCTTAGTTGAGTGTTTGTGTAGCTTTGATAACAAAGTAATTGTAGTCTCCTAAAAAGAGTTTGACAATGACCCTTCTGCTTGTATTGTATGAAAAACTTTGAGGAGTATTGGTATTAGCTGTTCTTTGAATTTCTGGTACAGAATTCTGCACTGAAGCCATCTGGCCCTGGGCTTTTTTTTGGTTGGGAGAATTTTGATGACTGCTTCAATTTTATTAGGGATTATAAGTCTATTTAAATTGCTTACCTGTTCTTGATTTAATTTTGGTAAGTGACATCTATCCAGAAAATTGTCCATTTCCTTTAAATTTTCCAATTTTGTGTGGAGTACAGGTTTTTTTAATATAACCTGAAGATTCTCTGGATTTCCTCAGTGTCCCTTGCTATGTCCCCCTTTTCATTTCTGATTTTGTTAATTTGTATGTTCTCTCTCTTTGCCTTTTGGTTAGTTTGGATAATGGTTTGTCTATCATGTTCATTTTCTTGAAGAACAAACTCTTTGTTACATTGATTCCTTGTATTGTTTTCTTTGTTTCTACTTTATTGATCTCAGCCCTCAGTTTGATTATTTCCTGGCATACATTACTCTTGGGTGAGTTTGCTTCTTTTATTTCTAGAGATTTCAGTTGTACTGTTAATTCTCTAGTGTAACTATTCTCCAGTTTCTTCATTTGGGCACTTAGTGCTATGAACTTTCCTCTTAGCACTGCTTTCAAAGTGTCACATAAGTTTGGGTATGTTGTGTCTTCATTCTCATTGAATTCTAGAAGTCTTTAATTTCTTTTTTTGTTCTTTCCTTGACCCAGGAATGGTGTAATTGCACATTGTTCAATTTCCATGAGTTTGTAGGGTTTCTGTAATTTGTGTTGTTGTTGAATTCTAACTTTAAAGGATGGTGGTCTGATAAGATAAAGGGGGTTATTCCAATTTTTTTGTACCTGTTGAGGTTTGCTATGTTGCTGAGTATGTGGTCAATTTTAGGGAAGGTTCCATTGGCTCTTAGAAGAAGGTATATTCTTTTGTGTTTGGATAGACTGTTGTATAGATGTCTGTTAAACCCAATTGGGTGATAACTTCTGTTAGTTCCTTTGTTTCTTTGTTAAGTTTCTGTCTGGTGGTCCTGTCTAGTAGTGAGAGTGGGGTGTTCAAGTTTCCCACTATAAGTTTGAGAGGTTTCATATGTGATTTGTGTCTTAGTAATGTTTCTTTTACGAATGTGGATGCCTTTGTATTTGGGGCATAGATGTTCAGAATTGAGACTTCATCTTGAAGGATTTTTCCTGTGATGAATATGAAATGAGCTTCTTCATCTCTTTTGATTGACTTTAGTTTGAAGCCTAATTAGTTAGATATTAGGATTGCTACCCTCGCTTGTTTCTTAGTCCATTTGATTGGAAAATCTTTTCCCAACCCTTAACTCTGAGGTACCCACTGTCTTTGAAGTTGAGGTGTGTTTCTTGTATGAAGCAGAAGTATGGTTTCTGTCTTTGTATCCATTCTGGTATCACATTTTTTTTTATATTCGAGTTAATGCCATTAATATTGAGGGATATTAATGACCATTGATTGTTCATTCTTGTTTGTTTTGGAATTGGTGGCAAAAAAACTTACAAAGGATATTACATAGAGTTATTTTTCTAGATACTTATTGCCTGTGATTTTTGTCTCCAAATCTCCAAAAAAGTGGGCTGAAAAACCTTGTAGAGATTTCAAATTGAGGAGAACTCAAAATAAAAACCAAGAAAGATAGAAGGGAAGTATGTAAAAATGTGCTTGTTCAAGCTTGCTACTATTTTTAGGAGTCAATCTTGGTTTAAAACACAATAAGCAGACCCCAGCTTGTCATACCTACTTTCTCCCAGGGGTTTGAAACTGTAAAGAAAGCATTTTAACTCAGTGGTAACTGGATTAGAGTCATGCAAGAACCTGCCACCTTGGGACCTCCTGCTTGTGTCTCAGCCTGAATAAATGTGCATGGAAATCGTTCTAAACCGATGGCTGTGCAAGATCACAAGTTATAGTAATGTTGACAGTCTCAGCTTGGAACTTGGCAAAACAGCAAAAATAAAGCCATGGAATCAGATTGAAAGCAGCCTATTTACTGACATGAAAGCAGCTCACAGAGGTTTAGATGTACAACCTTTGCAGGTCAATGGTGACAATATTTGCAAAACGCCACTAGCATCTGTCCTGCAAATTGAAGCAACTTTCATACAGACCCTTGCTGCAAATCTCAGACAACTTGATTTCTTTTCCAGCCTCCAGTACTCGTAAGAAGCCATAAGAAGTTTCTCAGACTTAACGTGTGTGAAAGGATACTAAATCTTCCATCTCCTGGAGGCTGAATGGAAAATGGAAAGGTATAGTTGTCGCATTCTGTCAGAGCCCAATATCTTGGAGATAATCAAATCTGTTTGCTCCCTTCAGAAATAGCTGGTGTTTTGGGTACAGATTCTACTTTTGTTATTTCACAGGTTTATTGTACTCTGTCACAGAGGCGGAACATCTGTTGGAGTAGACAAGGGAGGAGGCCGTCCCATCTTTCTTATTGGCATTCACCAAGGACTTCTGCTGGATTTACTCCCACTGAAAGGTGGCAGCTTGTCACTTTCCAAGATCGCAAGTTCAGGGAGGCAGCAAATGGTTCCTGGCTAGAGGAAAAGGAAGTGCTTTGTCTTCTCCATGCACTTGTACCTCAGTGTTGCAGTTTGCACAGTGGATACAGAGGGAAAATTCAAGAAGGGATAATACTGAATGCTTTGGTAACAGCATCTGATGGAGTTCGGGAAGTCCAGTGCTGCTCCGTGGAAACCAACTTGTCCCTTCCAAGATATTTTTCATCTTTCCATATAGCTTTGTCTCCATGGAACAAGTGAAGTAACTCAAGTCATAGAATTGCTTGGCAACCCCTTCAGTAAGACACATGAAATGCCAAGTGGTTCTGTGTCCTTTCTTCAAGTGGCTGGAATATTAGTGCCTCTGTCTCACAGATCTGGATAGTGGGATTCAGAGACCAGATGAGTTCCCAGGGTGCATATGGGCAGGCAATCCTTGATTACATATGTCTGCAGGAGCTGGCATCCAGGAGAGCGGCTGGCACATCATTGGGACTTTGTTTTGTCACTTGTGGGTGAACTGGATCTGCCTAGATCAGCAGCCAGAATGAAGGACTTAAGTCCCCTCAAGCCTTTGAAAGGGAGTATCTGTCTTTTGCAGCTACAAGCCTTCCTTTATTTCTTTACGAGCTCATGTATTCTCTCCCTGGCATAAGACTTTGAGAACCCACGTTTTTATCAAAACTTTAGATAGTCTGGCTTCCCAGCTAACTGTTATTTCTTTTGTTGTTGCTCATCAAAGTCATTTGGATTTTCATTCAATTTTGAATTAGAATTAAAATAAGGTACTGATATTAAAATTGGGAGGCAGAAACCATCTACAGTTTTTGTTTTATTTACAAATGACAACTGAAAGGGCCACGTGAGTGCAAAATCAGGAAAAAAAAGTATAATGATGTGTATGTATAAAAAGGCCATAACAGCATTGCACTGCATGATAACTTAAAGTAATTAATGGAAGCAGAGAACTGCAGGAAATGCTTGGCTCTTGGTGGAATTAAGACACAATAGGGTGTCTTTAGTAAAGCATGATGTTGTGTGTGCATGTGCACATTCATTGTGTTCCTTCTTTCCCTCTTTATGTTTCACACATACCTGTCTCTTGTTGTGTTAAGAGCCACAGCTGTTCTGTGAACCTTTGTGTGTGAGTCATGGAACCAACAGCAGAGTCCCCACTTACAACGAGGACAGGCCATTGTTTCAAAGCCTTCTAACCAAGGCAGACAGTTGGAATACTTTGTATCCAAGTCACAGCTCTTTCCTTTCTTGCCCCCACTGTTCTCAGCAAAAGCTAAAACTTTATTATAAAACCATAGCTAAGTATATCAACTGCTAGTAGGCTGGCACAGCACAATAAATGCAAAGAAGAGATAAGGGAGTTTGGTCAAATACAAAAAGTACTGTGGAACTGAAGTCCAATGACAGCAGATAACGCTTTCTCTGAGTTTCTATTAAAAATGTAATAAATAAGAAATCCAAAAAAATTTCTCAGGCCCAGCAGTTTTGTTCCTATATTGCTTGTCATAAACATCTAGTATTTTCATCAATACACAGAATCTACTCACAGTTGCAAAAATATTTTCTGCTGGAGTCACTTTACAGGCATAACAGTGTCAGTCAGAAGCTCCCTGACTCTCTCAGTAAAGCCCATTATTTGAATAAATAGGCCTCATTTACATACGTAAGGAAGTATCCCCTTAAGCCTGCATGGAGGACTGATGGTAAACATGGGGTTACTCAGTAGATTCACTAGAAATCAAAATATAGATGAGGATAAATATGGAAGTGTGGCATATTTGCTTACAGTGCTTTTTAGGGAAAATTCATAGTATTTTTATTTTTCCATTTATTAATGTTTTTCATAGACACAGTTCTCTTGGGACACCAAAGATCTGTTGGTAATAGACTTTGTTGATATTTCATGATGCACTGTGGAATTTAAATTGACCTAAACTAGATAGGTCATAATCAAACAGACACAACTTCCCTCAATGAATTTGTACAGCTTTCACATACCTCAGTACTTTTGGCCTCTTTCACATAGAGGCGGTTAGGATGGTTAAGATCTTAACAAAAAGAGACTCCAGTGGGATAGAGGGCTTCTGGAGTCCATAACTTGTGTGTGATCTGTGGCCTCAGGTGAAGTGGCCCATGGTGTCTGCTCTTCATCTCTAGAGAGCAATCACCCTAGGTCATAAAATGTCTCTCTGTATGTTAGTGTATATCTGTCAGCCTCAGCATGCCCTACACTCAGCTTATACCCATCTTGGGATGGTTCATAGGTGGAAATGATCACTCTATCTAGGAAGTAGACACTGTAGCCATTTTCTTTTATTCTATCTTTGGTTCCTATGTGCTGAGTATACATATAGCTTTTGTCTAATAGAATTGATGCTGTTTACTATGGTTCCTGCTAGTTTTAGTTCTGGCAAACAATCATGAACTTTCAGAAATACTTTCTATTGTGTGTGACCATAGATTATTCCTGGACATTAGTAAAGTCAGCACCATAATAGGGCACATTTTACTGATAGCCCAGTGTATCAAATCGTAATGAGCAGATAATTAACAGTCAAAGCCAGGTGCAACAGAAGGAGCTCCTGTGGGTAATGGCTACATTTACAGTGTTGTTAACAACATTATATTTTAATAGCTTATGCTTTCAGCATCCCGTTATTTTCCATCATCAAATCTTAGATTTTCTGGATATGGAAGAATGTTAGAAGTCAGAAGGGATTGCAGAATGCAAGCTCATGTGGAGCATGGAAGAAGATCACATCTCCTAAACTGAACAGCTAAGATGCCTGGAGAATTATTAACTAGTGTGCATCTTAAGAATGACCAATTTAAAAAAGGATCTAATTCTCTTCCGGAAGACAGTTTAGACTTGATGTCAACAGAATATTCCCAGTTTATTATAAGCTTGAGCTTGATTCTAGTGCATGTTCACAGATTTTGGGCTAAGACTTAAAGAAAGAGTGACGAGAATAGATAAAATCTGAAAATCTTGACCTGCATGCTTCTTGCTACTTGTGTGCTAAAGTGGCTTCTGCTTTAGCTCCGGAATCTTGTCGGATTCCAATTCGACCTATGCAAACACATTCGGTCAACAATAACAAGAATCCAATGAATTTGCGTGTGTAGAATGTTGAGGGAGGTGTGTGGCACATGGTGCTCTGTAAATACAATCACATCCATCATTTTTGTTTATGTTTCTAGATTGGAACCCAACAATTGGAGTCATATTTGTCAGCGTCTCCAAGCAATCCAAATGCAGAAAATGTACAAAGCAGGGATGTGCTCCTTCTTCTTTGTGTATTTATTTATTTAACTTGGAGATGGAATGCTTCAATTTAGCAAAGTATTAGTTCATTTTCTACATTCATAACTTTTACATCATATGAGAGACAACTTTTATCTAAGGAGATCCTATCACTTGAGAATTAATTGAAGAATAATTTCATTGAGTGTATTGATTAATGAAGCTGTGCTATAAGTTGATGGCATCTTGAGTTTCACTTACAGCTATAAACCTCATTTGTGGGTGAGTTTATATGGGTGCATATGGGTGTAATTATCCGTCCAGCTTTTTGTGTGTATAGCTCGAATGCCCTGTGGGCAGACTGGATCTTTCCTTTGTGTCTCACAAATTCGTGTTCCTACTTACATCTATGAAATTCTGCTGGAGAGAAAAAAAGAAAGAGATAAATTTTTTATTATGGAATGTTATTTTCTCCAGAAAGCCCTTACACACACACACACACACACACACACACACACACACACACCTATAAAATGCCATGCATTTATCCATTTCATTTTGAAGAACACTTTCAAAACTAGTTTTAGTTGGGTGAGATAAAACAAAAATACATTTAAAAAAATGGAAATAGTTTGCCAATATTTCACAGTGTTAGCATCATGCTAACAAATTCTTCAAGATACGTAGTGCTATTTCTCAGTATAATTATGTAATTAGTTGTTTAATTACATAAAATAGTATGAATGAATACTGTCTATTTTAACTTCCAGATGTATTGACAGTGGCACCCATACTAAAATAGCTTAAAATCTACCATGCAGTAAAAATCATATGTGGGACCATATAGGTAAGAATGTGATCAATTTGAACTTTAATTAACAAATAAAAATTAATTTAAGTTTTTCAGTAGTAACACCTTTGATTCCATATATTAATTGTACCTAAAATCTTGGTCAAAATCTTATTAAGTATAATAGGTCATTTTTAATATAAGGTCATTTATGATAGCTTTAAAACAGTTACCTAAAGCAAATCCATTAATGGAATTTTTGTTTGCTTTTGTATTATTAAATTGTCTTAATTCCAAAGTGGAAATGTCAGCATTCATTAAGAACTTCAACTATTATAAAATTGTTAATGCTTCACAGAATGATTACGTCTTGAATTAGTTATTACTATAACCCATTGCTTTTTAAAAAAGCCTAAATAGGTTCCATATTTAACTAAATCATCATTTACTTAACAAATAAATTCCATGTTTTAATTATAGAGGAATGTAGATGTATTATATTGTTTCATAATAATTCTTCACAGTAAAAAGTTACAATAGGCCATTTCACTGCTGTCATTTCAACAGACCTGAAGCACACACACACACACACAGAAGCACCCACACACGCTCACTTCATCAGGCCATTATATTGTCAATGTGTGTGTGTCTTTGTGTATGTCGCACCCTCTAAATTCAGGTGGCCTCAAGCTGTGCCATATAATTCCAGCCTCAATTAAACTTTCCAAGGTCAGCTGTGTAGTACCAGGTCAGGCATAAATAAGCCAGAGGATGGTCCTGAGGTACTGAAAAGCCATGTTTACCCTTTATCCACAGTTCACGGCCATCAGATGAAATCTGGCAGAGAAAGAAAACAGAAGAAAGGGGAACTTGCCAAAGGTACTTCCTAGCTATGTAGAGCCTTGTCTCAAATAAAATCAGGACATGTATAATTCAAGACCCAATGAATTAGCTCTGTGTTTCTTTATTTGTGTCTATTTTGTTCCCCTCAAGAATACTGTGTATCTAGAGTTTAGTAAAGAATATTTCAAGTGCATTGATCCCAAATTAAGAGACACAATTTCTAATTTTCTCTGTGTCATAGACAAGTAGGGTAGAATGAGGCATATTTTACTACATTCAGTTGCCTTTTTTCAAAATAAGATATTTACGGTAGGTGCTTCTATTCAGTTTGTAAACTCTAACCTGATTTCCATTTCAATAATACTGGTAAACAGATATCTAATAAACTCATAATAAGAAATAGAGAGAAAATTTATTGTAAATAATAGATATGAATTTCTTCCTAGAATACTTAAATAACTTATTTTTAAAGGACATACGTATGGAAATAGGTAGCAAATTCAAAGGCGATTCTATGAATAGCAGTCAGGGCAGTGAATAAATAATAAACATGCTATTCAACCTTTGTAATAGCTTGGGAAATACAAAACAAATCCCAATGCTATTCCTCTTTAAACCCACCACTTCTTTAAAGTTAGGAAGTCTAAGCCGTTTGAGGATGCTGGGTGATATCCCCCATTTTGGACCAATTTCTCCCAAAGCATTCACAGATATGAAAGGGCCTCAGAAGATATTTAAAGGCTTTAAACATTCAACTTTTAGTTCGCATACACAATAATGGTTTTCATTATGACATTTCCATACACATACATCATTGTACAATCCTCATATCTGGTCCTCATATCACTCTTCCAGGTCCCCACACCCCATTTCTGCTAGTCCCCTGCATTATTCCTCAAAATAGTACTCCTGGTTTTCTTGCATATTGATAGACAGATGGATCTACACACATATAAATCTAGATACCACTTATGAGAAAAAGCATGTGACAGTTGTCTTTTTCTCTCCCTACTATCCTCATGTTCTTTCCTCACCTTTCCCTTTATTATACCCTTGTCTCCCCTCACATAGTGTGTGTGTGTGTGTGTGTGTGTGTGTGTGTGTGTGTGTGTGTGTGTGTGTGTGTGTGTGTGTGTGTGTGTGTGTGTTGTGTGTGTGTGTGTGTGTGTGTGTGTGTGTTTTAAAATCTAGCAGGCTGGTGGCACATGTCTTTAATCCCAGCACTTGGTAGGCAGAGGCAAGTGGATCTCTAGGATTACAAGGCTACCTTGGACTACATCATGAGTTCTAGGCCACCCAGGGCTATAAGGGTGAGCTTCAGTCTCTAACGTAACATCTATGTTCCTCATAGAGAAAATATATGCAATAATTCTTTTCCATTCAGGTTATTTCACATAACATGTCCCCAGTTCCATGAATTTTCCTTTGAATGACATGATTTCAGTTTCTTGACAGCTGAGTCAAAGCCTGTCATGTATGCCCCACATTTACTTTATTAATTGACCTGTTCATGATCAGGGAGTCTGTTTTTGCACCTTGGCTAATGAAGGCAAACATGCATGTGCAATTCTCTGTGTTTACACACCTTAGGTTCCCCTGGAACACACCTAGGAGTGATGTAGCTGGGTCATGTGGTACATCCGTTGTTAGTTTCTAGAGGAATGTCCATGTCCATAATGATTTCTACACTATTTGTGCCAGGGTCCAATAGGAGATGGGACCATGTTCCCCTCCCTCCCATATACTTGATAACATTTATTGTCATATGTCTGGTTGACGTCTATTTTGACTGGGCCAAAATGGGATCTTTTGTGGCTTTAGTGTGCATTTCTTTGATGGCTAAGCCTGTTGAACATTTTTCACATATTCATTGTTCATTTGCCTTTTTTTTTTCTAGTGGAAGATTTTATCAAGGCAATGTTAATTCTTTAAGAGCAGTTTGATACTTGTCAAAACAATAGAGTACCCATGTTTTGCTGCCTTGCAAACCTTATTGAACTGTATTATGTCGACCCCCAAATGTTTCAAGACTAAAAAAAGAAGAGATTTGGAGATCAAGCCTGTAACCATTGTAATGTTTTCTGGAGATTAATACCTAAAGTCTAAAAGGTACACACACGGGGAATTATATAACAGAAAGAGGCTGTATATATAAGTATAGAGAAAGCTTTTAAAGATACCATTTTATTTTTATTAATCAATCACGATAAGATTTAACACTTGTACTGAGCAGTTTTATAAGAAACCATAAATTATAAAATTTCAGTGAAAACATTAGCTTATGAATAATTTTAGAAAAATTTGATAAACCAAGACTTTCCCAAAATGTACTTGGACAATATAGTTTGACAAATTTTTCCCATTTGTCATTGGAAGTATAAAATCATGATTGATAAGGCCATTTGGAAATTAAATCAAAAGACAGAAATATTCTCATTTCATTTCTGAATAGAGATACCTCAGATTACTCTAAATTATGCATTCACCTATGACATTAACCCTTTACATATTGTACTTAGAAGCTTCCTGGAGCCATTTAATTTCATTAATATGCTTCTGAGTACACTCACAAGTACCAGTAAACTTTTCATAAAATTTCAGGACAAAATTCTGAGGTACAGTCCTAATAAATTGCATTTAAAAACATGAACAAAATTAGTAATATATATTGAATATGAATTTTCCTTAAAAATAAAAGATTATCAAATAAAACTTGATTGATGTACCTCATAAGACCAGAGGCCAATATTAGAAAATAAAACTATAAATATATGTATAAATAAAATCCTTAAAGCTATTGCATATTATTTAATATTTGTTTATCTCATATTCTTGGCAAATGAAGATGAAGGCTTTCAAAACATCACTGAGAAAATTTTTATCAGCTCTCAATCACACAGACACTTATTACTGTTTTGTTTATAAAACACATGGAGTATTGTTGCTGATAATGATATATGGATCTCAGCATCTATTATCTTATATTTGTATAAGATCACTCACTATGTTGCACAGTCATACTTTGTGGCTTTTGACTTTTTTTGTGCTCTACCATAATTACAATCAGAATTCAGGGCCATGATGAAATGATAATATTATCAACATTTGAAAAATTTCCAGTCAATATAATATGACAAAACAGTGAAATTAAAAAAAAAAGTATTTTCATTTTTTAAATTTTGGGGGTATTTTAAGATTGTATTTTAAATACAACATTGTAATAAATGTTTATCAATAAAAAGACAGACATTAGTATTCACAGGTAAGTTTTGATTATACAAGCAATGAGAATCTGCCAAGTGACTGCCAAGTGGAATAATCTTTCTGCATACTGCATGACTATATATCACTGTGATTGGTTTAATAAACAAGCTGACTGGCCAATAGCTGAACTGGATAAAGTTAGGTGGGAAAGCCAAATTGAGAATGAATGAGATGAGGAAGGGCCAATTCAGAGGAGTTGCCAGTCAGATGAAAAACGAGCTGGACACACAAAATGTAAAAGAGGTAAAAGCCATGAACCTTGGGGCAGCACATAGATTAATAGAAATCGGCTATGTTGTAAGAGCTAGTTAGTAACAAGCCTAAGCTATTGGCCAAGCATTTGCAATTTGTATAAGCCTCAGTGTTTTTGTTTGTTTGTTTGTTTGTTTTTTTAGTGACTATTTGTCAGGAAAACTGCCTATAAGTGACATAATATAAAGTGTGCAAACATATAACATACAAACAAATTGGTTTCCTCTACACTAAAATTTTGCATTGATGCAGGCTGACCCAAGAGAATATATTTACAAGAGTGACTTAAATGTGTGGATAGTCAAGCACAGGGGTTGTCTAACATGCACAAGTCATGCAGTATAATATTTTTTCTCTAGAAAATTAAAAATGTTAAACATCTTGAATTAAATGTAGAATCCTGTGTTGGAAACATAATGATGTAAATGATTGTGTCTAAGTCATCAGGGACATTTATCAAATTCCTATCCAAACTGTTCAAAATAAAGTAGGATTCACAGGTATGCTAGCAAGCATGCCAATGAGAGTTTCCCAAAATGCACAAGGTGCTTCTCACTTGTAAGTGGAAGAATACATGTGATGCAGACCCTACCAGTAAGACAACAGCCATCATAAGTGAATGTGACATGGTTGAGATAGGTATAAAATAAAAACATGTCATATATTAATGTGTGCCAATGCTACATGTTGGAAAGACTTGTGGTAAGGAAGCACTCTTTCTTTAAGAGTGGAAATTTAAACAGCCGAGTAAGAAAGCAATTTGATAGAACCTAGCAAAGCTGAAGACAATGGCACATCACGTGCCTCACTTGTTCTCCACATCTCCTGGTGCAGGCAACAAAAAGTTCATCTCCATAATCCTTTCAATAGAAAAACAAGTAAACAGTAAGAGAAAAAAGGAAGATGATCATTTATGTAATAGCATATGCTTCATGAGTTGAAATTGTTAAATATATTTTAATATCTGGACATTTCTAGAAGTATGTAAAGCTTGAAAGATATCCAGAAGAAAGGATACAACAATACTGTGACATTTCCTTAATTGTAAAACTTTTAAATTATATTTTACACTATTTAGGGCCATCTATTTTTAATGCCAGATCTCTCTCCCAAGGTACAGGAGAAGACAGAATAGAACCAAGAGACCTTTAAACATAGTTGTAAGGCAAAGGAATTTGCTACCAAGATTGAAGACCTGAGTTCAATCCCTGGAACACACAAGGTAGTAGGAGAGATACTGCATTGCAAGTTATCCTCTGCCCTACCCTAAATAAAAGCAAATAAACAGATAAACACAGTTGCCATTTTTGTTTAATAATATTATATATATTTAATATTGATATTAATATTTAGGTACCCAGGAGCTGGAAAGACTGCTTAGCAGTTAAGAATACATGTTATTCTTGGAGAGGGTCCTGGTTCAAGTCCCAGCATCCACATCAGGGCTCACAAACATCTGTAGCTCCAGTTCCAGGAGATCTATAGGTACCTCAAGATTGTGGCATGCAGATATACATGAAGGAAAAACACATATACAAATGAAATTAAAATATTTAGGCAACTATTACATATTTGACTATATCACTGCTTGCAATCTTTGCTGTTATATGTTTAAGGTAATAGATAATTAAGACATAAGTTTTAAAAGATAAAGTTCATCTGCAAAGTACAATGCCCTTAATTACACTGTAATGAAAAAATGAAGTCATGTGTTTTTGTTAACAGTCACTTCACAGAAAGATCAGTATTATGATGTTTGTGCTACATTAAGTGAAAATAGCCATACATGATACAGAATGTATAGCAGGATTGTTTGTGATTAAAAGGGGGACGGCTAGGGGCAGGTGGGATGTTGGGGGGGGAGGAGAGAGAGAAGGGATTGACATGTGAAGCAAGCTTGTTCCTAATTTGAACTAATAAAATAAAAAAAAGTGCCTATATGGAAAATGTACTGAAAGAATACAAGATTATCAAGATGTCTGTTAGAATTACAATTAGTATATTTTATTTCATATACATTTAATTTAAATTTTCTAGAGCTTGTCAAGATTAATATGGATGCTTATAATCTATGTTTCAGGGTTGATACAAAGGAGGAAAAAGAAGAACATGCTGAACTCCAAAGTTCAGTACAAGATTGCAGCCACATGATCACAGGAAACTGCTTACAGAATCTGGAAGAGGACCTAGTATCTGGAAGCATCTCCATTATATGGTGCAGAATGACCCCCTCAGTGACTGGGAGTCTTAATGTCCCTGTGTGTTTCTGATGATGCATGATAACTGTAATACAGGACACAGTGTTACTGAGACCAAGTGGCCTTTCTTAGAGGAGAAGCCAGGTTTGACTAGAGTTGCTGGACCACTCCTGCTTCTCCTAATTTTTTTGTTTGCATCTGTCTAATAACTTCAGTAGCAGAGAAGACCATAGCAGCAAACACTGAGGCTTCCTATTGATTAAGTTCTTTCACAGATTTGGTTTAACTTGATTATCATAATAATTTAGTGAGTTTGTGGATAAGATGGCTCAATTTTTTATGGGTATGCCATTGTCAAGTATCCTGCTGGGCACTTTCCAAGTGTCAGCTCATGTAAACCTGATGTGTTATAATTATTGCCTTATAGGTGAAGGAGGCGGAACCTGGAGAAAAGAGGTAATGGCATCAAAACCACAAAGCCACAAGGCAGCTGAGCCAGGGCTCAAATCAAAAGCAGTGAGTGTTGGCACAATGTCACTATTTTAAGAGCTTGTGCTGACATTGTTCCTTGGGAGATGTTTTAATACAGGCTCAGTGTAATGGGCTTGGGAACACTACAGAGGGCTCTGGGCTTCTCCATGCTATGGTGCATGGCTTGTAGTGGAGCCAGAAAGAGACAAATGATGAGGTAAGCCTAACACATGATGGGTATACCAATGCCAAACCCTTATAGTCTCTTCAATTTATGAAGGTACCTGGTTTGGTAATTGTCTGTTGGTTTACATCAAAGCAGCCTTGAGGTTGTAAGAATAGAGGACAGAACTTACAAAGGTCATGGGCATCCAACAATGGGAATTATTGCCTTGAATCTATGAGACTGTGAAAAGATTATTAGTTCGTATTTAGTTTGAACAATTAGAGACAACAAATCACAGCCTGAACATTCTAAGGACACCAAACAAAGCTCTGTTCCTTCAAGGATTCGAACCCACAGTTGGCCAGAATCTTCAGCATAAAGAGCTACACAGTACAGCATCTGACAAATGGGAGGCTTGGTACCAATTTCTCCAATTTCGAGAATAATGCTTAAATGAAAGAGTGTTGTGCCCAGTGATAAGAAAATGTTCTAAGAGTCTGGTAAAAGATGTTTCTGTGTGTGTAAAGGGAACTGTGGACAGTATTAGAGACCTTTTGTGTTTGAAAACCCAAAGGATAAAGAAATAACCCCAAGGGAATAATTTTTTAAAAACTTACATGGAAAAAGTACTGCCTGCAGGAGCATTGCCTAATCTATTTGCTCTTGTCCTCATACAACCTCCAAACAAAATACTGTATCTAAGTGGGTGGCTGCACATGATGATTTGGATGAATAAAGATGGAAGAGCAAAGCGAGAAGAATAGCACAGGGAAGAATTCTAGGCTTCTTGCAAGTTTGGTGTTCAAAGGATGCTTATCTGTTTAGGGGAAAGGAGTGGGATTGAAAACAAAATCTTTTGGAACATGGAAACCACTGCATTAATTCTTGTGTGCATGTATGTGTATGTGTGGTTTATGCAAGTGCATGTATATCTTGTGTGTGTAAGCATGAGTAAACACATATTTGTTCATTAGTGCAGAGGTCAGAGGTCAACAGTGAGGGTCTTCCCCTATGGCTCTTCACTATGTTGTTTGGTTCTTTGAGAAAGGGTCTCAAAATGTAGCCTTTGATAGCCTGGAAATCACAATATAGACCAACATGACCTTGAATTCACATAGAGCCATCTGCCTTTATCCAGAAATGCTGGCATTAAAGGCATACTCTCTGCCACATCTGGCTCCATTTTATTTGTTGAGACAAGTTTTTAGCTGAACCTGGAGCTCACTGATTCAGGAAGACTGGTTGGCCCAGCGTGTACCGGTGATCCACCTGTCTCCACTTCCTCAGTCTTGGGGTGATTCCTGCCTCGCTGGGAATCAACCCCCTGATCCTAATGTTTGTGTGGCAAGCACTTTGCCAACTGAGCCATCTCCAGGCCCACTGCAAGAATTTTCCACAATAACATGTAATATCTGTGCTGCTGATAAATTAATTGAAAGCTAGAGATACTCAGAAGAGACTCTTAGAAATTCCAGAACATAAATATCAATGTCCCAGAAAAAGTCAGTGGAACTTCTCCTTCCTAGCATGTGGCAAGACACACACCTCTTTGGAAAAGTGGGATGTACTTGCACATTTTCTAGCCTTCAAATATTTTCTGGGTTTGTATTTCTTGTTGCTCTGCTCTAGAGGTATGCCATCACAGAGTCTTAATGCCCACCTTAATCAGAGTTGAGACCATTCACGTTCTCTTACAAAACAGAGAAATAAACAAGCAGAAACATTTGTTCTCATGATAAGTCTACACATTTTTGATGAACATTCTTCAATGATCCTGCAATTTTTGATTTCCCTCTCTGAAGAACAAATAATCTCATGTTCTTTTATCTTTCCTCCAAGGTCCCATTTTCCTGTGCTTTAATCATTTTTATCGTTTCCATCTGTGCCTACTCTAAATTTCCTATCCCTTTTAAAATGTGTCTGTAAATTAGACACAGTACTTCCCAAATTGGAATAGGTCTGAAGCACCTGTCAGTCTGCTGTGGAATTCCTATCACCATTTGGAAAAGGCAATGTACAGAAAGGGATGGGAAGGACGAGAGGAATGGCAGGGAGTTTCAGATCCAGAAAATGGTTCTAAGTGCAAGCCTTTGCCACAGAGAGAAAGGGAATGACATAATTAAAATGTTATTGCAGAAATTACATTTTTTAAAGAATGAAGAGCATAAAAGTTCTATGAAATGATCACACTTGCAGATGGGCACCTGTATGTAAATGTACAAAGACAGGGGGCACATACAGAAGAAGGTTTCCTGTTACCTGGGGTAGGTTTCTGAGTTTAGTTTTTTCAATTTTTCTTGGAGAATTATCTTTATAACATGTAAAATAATTTTAAAAGGAATCCCTGGAGAATAAGAAAGTAATTCCTAGGGGTATCTAATAATGCAATCATTTCTAAGAATAAAAGAAAGGTTCAGCACATGTTTATGTATCTATGCACATAGATGGGGATTGAGCTGATCTAGTTGAAGGAATTTTTATAAATCTAACAGTGTTTTCTTCTGTTGCTCTTCATGGTTATAATGAATGGGTAGAGAAAACAGTCTATCCCCTAGAATTTCTTGCCTGTCCCTCTAAACTGATGTGATAACTAAAAAAAAAATCCAAAAAGAATTAAAGGAAAAGAAAATAGGCTCAGAGTAATAGAACATCATGACTGGCAGTATCCTAATATATCCTCTAGTCTACAACTCTAATTTCACAGATGACAAGCCAAGGTCTCCAAAGTAGGACTGACTGTTTCATGGTGATATATCAACAGTGGAAGGCAGACTACACATATGCTGTGTTCTAAGGCACTGGGAGGTATTTTCGTGCATGACCCAAGCACAGAAGACTCCTATTCAGTAAGAGAGTGAGGGGTGTGCAATTCCCGTCTTGTCAGAGACCATGTTTCCTATCAGTTTATACTTTTCACAAGTGCAATCAGTGTGGAGTGTGATGGGAATTTGATCTTCTATGTAGCAACAAAAGGAGAGAATCCCACTCACCTATTGGAAATTGTGTTTGGTGAGATGACTCAGCAAGCGAAGGAACCTGTCATTCAAGCATTATAGCTTGAATTTGACCTGCAGAACCCACATAAAGGTATAAGAAGGGAACCCAGTTTTTGAATTTTTTCTCTGACCTCTACATGTATGCTCTTGCATGTTTGTGCATGTGCACATACATCATACAAGCACACACATACACATGCAAATAATGAATGCAAAAAAATTTAAACCTGCAGCTTAATAATTTTTCATGGCCTTTGCTTCCTATTTTGTATATAACACATGCACATCTCACATAGTTACTTTAAGCTATGTATTTTCATTTAATACATAGTCTATGGCTCACAGTTGCCGAAACTCCCCTGAAGGGCTGATGGCTAGCTCATCTTCCATCTGGAGTTTTCCACAGAGTTCCTGTATAGTTCCGAAGAGCAGTTCAAACCCCCAAGTTCTGTTCTTGTAACTGTTGCTGAAGGACTAAAATCCATCCTCTGTTTCCACTGTCAAAGCAGAGGGCGAAACCCTTGAAGTGAGACTTGAAAGGAACAGTGTACGGCTTTGCCAATCAAGGATTTCAGCTGGTTTTGGACAGTTTTTATCCTTTATCTCTGTGCATCTTGATCTGTTCCTCTATCTGTATGTCTGCCTAGCAGGAACTAGGCTAGGTCTCTGGGAATTAAAAAAAGTTATCTCAGAAAATCCATAGCTCCCACAAGAGCTTTCATTGCAAGTTGATGAAGAGTTTGGGAATCTTGGCAAGGCCATGTAGACTGTTTGCTCCAGGGTCTCCCCACATCACCATGGGCTTCACTTGTCACCATAACAGAAGAAGGTCCATGTCATCAAAGACCAAGAAGAAGATACAATAGCCCTTGCTATGCTTTGAACTTGTTAACCCCCCCCCCCAATCCTTTGGCATTTTCCACATACTTTTATTGAGGGATGTTGTCTTAAAGAAGTGATGAAATCACAAAGCACCTTCCCTCATGACTGTGATGATCTGATGGAGGGAACCCATCCCTACAATCTGCTTCTCGCCCACCTCAAGCTGAAGCTGTCAATGTTCTGTGCATTGTTCTTAATCATTGTGGCTGGAGCTCCCTTCATTCCCTAGTTGTTCACTGGTCACGTGAGATTATGAGACCTGGGATGACACTCTTTGAGCCTACATTGAAGAAATGGTAAACAAAAATGAGTGTAATTTGAAAATAATATCAGCTTTCTCATCACATCAGCTGAAGATTGTGTTCTTTCTGTTTTAAAGACCCCCATACCCATTCTTGTTTTTTGCTGTTTCTGTGGTTTTCATACTCATTGTTCATCACTGAATAATCTCTGGCCTGGGCAGTGTGCTGACTGCTTTCAATTCACACATGTCTTCAAGGCTGTCTTCATCCTACCTGTGTGAGAAGAGACTTAGAGAAGTTAAACAACAAGCTTTTTGTCACACTTCAGGTGAGAAACCAAAAATAGTGTTTATGTGGAGCACCATCCAGTTACAAATTCTCAATTTTGTCCCTGGAAGGAACAGAGGAATTACTCAGATTACAAAATCCTGCAAGTGTGGGATTAGGTGATCAAGGGTTGTTAAAGACTGATGGGAGATAGGCCAAATATTTCTACAATTTCTTCTTCAAACAGTGTCCATAATAATAAGTATTAAAATTTCCAAGGCTTGTGGTCATAAATTCACTTACCCTCTGAGACCTTAGTTTACCTCTTCTCAGATTATGTTCTTACACAAATGCTCCCAGAGTAAGAGAAGAGACATCTCCAGTGTAATTATATTTTACATTCTGATTTTGATTATCACACTTTTCTGGGAATAAGGGGAGAGTTATAGAAATTAAGCAAATCTCTCTCAGGCTGAATGTTAAACCTACCAAAGCATTCTGGTGTTGGGTGGCAGACAGTAGACTATAATTAGAGCCCAATTTGTACACGATAGCCTGACTGACATCTTTGATATCTTGTCAACTTTGATAACAAGTGACAAAACGTTGTTCACACTGTTAGTAATAGCCACCATTAGTGGCAAGGCACCTGCAGCTGGCTTTGACATGGGAGGTCGGGCTGCCTTCAAAGGGCATGGGACCTTCAGAGAAACTGTGCATTATTTAGTAGCTTATTTTGATTGCAATCACTCAACTCATTTTTGGCCATTTATATATCTTTATACTCATTGGGTAGTTACTATAAAACTCCATTTTATGATGTAAGTGGCTATAAACTCCAGATGGGCATGGCAGCTCACACCTGTAATCCCAGAACTCCAGAAGTTGGAGCAGGAAAGAAGGCCACCCTGAGTCTGAAGTCGGCCTGAGCTACATGGTGAGACACTTGTCTAAAGAAACAAAACAGCACAAAACAGGGAGAGAAAAAGAAAACAGTATGCGCTTTAAGCGATTACTCAATTTCTTTTTTCTTTTCTTTTTCTGTCAGAGCAATGGCAGAATGCCCAGGACCATGCCTGGTACATCCCAGGATCATAATAAAAAATTGGGTGGATAAAAGAAAGACATCTATGCTGGGTTCTGCCCAGCAGGAGTTGCTATCCCCTGCAAAGAAAGGATTGCTGGCATCCTTGCTTCCGTGCACTCTTAGGGTAGCAATGTGCTAAACAACTCTTTGGGAAACATATTTTCCAAATAAATATTTAACCACATTGAAATTATTTGTATCCTTTTAAGTTTTCAAAAGACCCCCCTTTCCATGTCCCCAAAATGTGAATGGGCCTTTGAAGTCCGCAGAGAGCTTCTGACAGATGGGAACCTGCAGCTTGCCATTAGGAGATAGCAGTTCCTCTTTTCTGAAGGGTAATAGCTTAAGCTGCCAAGTCTTCCAGGTTTGGGTTCAAATATTAGAAATGTCCTCAGCTCAAGGATGCGAGGGCCCACTTGAAAAGTGTGCTACTTTAGTATTTTTGAATTTCAATCCACACAAAGTTGGCCCATGTATCATGGAATGGTTTCTCTAGCTCATGTGATAACACAACATCAAAAATGCTTTTAAAGGGTACAGATAAGATGTTATATTGAAGAAAACTTTACTCCCCATTCTGTTCTTCTCCTTTCTTTACCCCTTCCATAGTTTCCTTTCTTATCCCCACTCTCCCTTGCTTCTCTACTCCCCTGTGTTTCTTTCCTACATCCCCTCCATGTCCCCCACTGTCTCCTGTCTTTAACTCTCTCTCCATCTCTTATTTATTCTTGCAGGACAAATTCTAAAGCTGCATTTCCAAAAACAAAAGAGGAGACAAGAAGACCCATGTTCACTCCCTTCCCCTAAAAAGGTAAAGATCTAGAGAGGATAAAGCCCCACTGAATTCACTGTTATATTTAAGAGCTTAAACAAAACCCATATATTCCAATAATTTTATAGTATAAAAATATATAGGAATAGAAAGTATAAAACATTAATTGTTATACCTGGGCCTGTTCCCATTAATTAATTTCTAAGTCAATGGAATTTGCTGAAACATGGTGATATTTGTCTACAGTTTGGTGTTCAGGCGTAACATTCTATGTTACCAATGCCTTATAGGGTACAAACGTTTCTCAATATGCTGTAGATGGAAGTTTCTATCCCTCCTGGTCCTGAAGCTGTTCAGCCCCAAATAAACACACAGAGGCTTATATTAATTATAATGTGTTTGGCCATTGTTCAGGTTTATTATTAACTAGCTCTTACAAACTTGAATTAACCCAGAGGCTTATCTATGTTTAGCCATATGACTTGGTACCTTTTCTCAATATGGCATTCTCATCTTGCTTCCTCTGTGTCTGGGTAGCAACTGCATCACTGCCTTTCCTATTCCCAAAATTCTAGTTAGATTGCCCTACATATACTTCTTGCCTGACTACTGGTCAATCAGCATTTTTATCAAATAATATGAGTGACAAATCTTTACAGGTATGGGTGCTCCTCATCAAACCCAAGGGTTCGATTCCCAGAATGCAGATGGAGGAAGGATAAACAGAGTTGTGAAAGTTGTCCTGTGCATGTTCACACCTGCATTTCCCACAAAATAAGTAAGTAAATAACTAAGTGTTAAAACAAGTATACTTGAAAAGTAATTTTTGAATATTACCAAGGATTTTTATGTGTCTTGGCTCACTTGTGGAGTATGTCTTTTTTAAATATTAAAACCCTTGCTGGAAAATATCTCCCAAATATGGTTTGTGATGTTTGACTGTCATGGCACTCTAGAAAAATTACACTTTAGTTTTGAGAGCTTGCAGAGTCTCAGTATCCTTGCTAACCCCATCCACACCTTTTTGGTTGGAGCTTGCCTTCTCAGTGGTCAGACCTGTCCTTGAAGCCAAACATGGCATTAATAGTGAATAGATTGGTATTGATTGGAAGAGCAGAGGGCCTCATTAGCACTCCCACAGACTCTAAAGTAAAATTAAGACTCTTGTACTGAGATTTCTTTTGTATTTAAAAAGACGTAAAGAGAGTTTCCTACTTTTCCGATGAAAGAAAATTTGAGGTTTTAATACAAATGATTAAATGAAAATTAGAATTCTGTACATTTTTTTGTTTTCCGTGAGTGGAGATGAACAGGACTTGTAGGCAGGAAAAAAGTGTGCATGCAAATGGTGTGGTGGGGTGTGTGCTTTTATGTACAGTTTTTGTTATTTTTTAGTAGCCAGCTGGTGATAGATTGTCCCTAATACACTCTTTTAGCCCAAACAGACTTCTCTTGTGCAGTCTGAAATGCATTGTTATTTTCTTAAAGTAGAAACATACATTTTGTAGCAAATGATGGGATGCCTGGCTATCTTGTCTCTTCACAGGTATGATGGCTTCCTGTACAGCCATAGAATACGAAAATGAGTTTATTAAGTTTACTTAGAAATGATTTGAAGATAGCCCTGTGAGCTGCTTGAGCTCTGTCAACATTTTCTTGAAAGATACCTGAGATTATTCTATGTTTACTTTCTTAAGTATAGTATTTGTAAGTGAAAGTGCTTGGGAAACATTTTATTACATTTTAAATGTAATTCCTGATCCCCAGCTGCTGTCCATATAAATCTGAACAAACCCAAGACATCGCTATCTATATTAGATCAACAAATCCTCCTAGTCCCTGGACTAGTGTTAGGAGTAAGCAACAAAAGTGAAATTCCTGGGCAATAAAACTTCTCTGTCTTGACAAGGGTGATGTGAGGACATTTTCCCTCTACATTGCATACACTTTTCAAAGCAGGTTACATTGCAAGGGGTGAGTTTGGCCTCCTGCAACTTCTATTTCAAAACTGCCTGGCTTCTAAATAATACACTATTCTAACAACTATTTTACTGGTCACTATTTTTAAGGTCATCTTCATGGGAAATTTAAAACCATGAAATGCCAAAAATCCAATTTTGCTTTAAGAGGATGCTTTTCTTTTTTATTTTATTTACCCTTGTTGGTTTTTATTCCTGTTTCTTAAGTGGCAATCTCAATGGGGACTGGCATACTCATACAGCAAGCTTCATTTGTGACAAATAATTTCTCTAGGAGGACCATGAAATTGGGTGTCCTGATGTGGGCAATTGCTATTGACTTCTCAAATTGTTGTATTTTACTTTTCTTCTAGAAAGCAAATAAATATGGTATTTTCAGGACTAGAAAAACACAAATTTGTCTCTTCCCATTGCCCACAATGACACTGATTCCATGTCCCTGGTTTGTACTGGGAAAATATCCCTACAGCTACAAACTTCAGCATCCCTGAAATGTTATGCTCTCCCCCTAATAATCGTAGTTCTGTGTATGTATTCCCATGGAACATTTGTTATTTATAGTGATGATGACATATTACTTTAGCAATTTGGATACAGTACATGAAATCACACAGGGAAGAGAATATATAACTTGTAATTCTGCCTAAATAACTGTGGGCTACATTATGAGGGAGAGTAATCCCTTGCCAACCTAGCTTGGCCAGCTGAAGTGTTGAGATGACAATGTTATACAAAAATTTAAAATTCTACAACCTATATAAATATACAGGATTCAATTCAATACTCTTAAAACAAGTAGAAAATGATGAATCTGTTTATAACCTCACCCTTCACACACACACACACACATATATATACATATATATATATATATATATATATATATATATATTCTTCATATAGAATTGGGAAGATATTTAATGATTAGTATAGCACAATGGAGAAAGACAGAAAAATCTCTCATTTCAGGAAATTCAAACTTGAGTAGCATGTCTATAACAAAATTTATTGAACATGCTGTCCTTAGGAGACATTGGATACACATGCACATTTGCACACATGCATGCACACACATGCACACAAAGACACACAAATCACTGAGAGGATGAAGATGACAAGTCAGCAGTATCATTATCTACCAACGACCATAAGCTTCAATGGTGTAGCTCTCCCAGTGAAGTAGATTACTTTTTAGACTTTAAATGTAATAGACTGAATTGTTTTTGTTAGGTTCCTTACTTTCCAGGAGTGTTTGGTATAATTACATTTTTCATTTGGATTTGCATGGTTATATTTGCGTGTGTGTGTGAGAGCATGCGCGTGCTCACGCACACATGCAGGTGTATATGGTTGGTTTGTGTGGACATGTATGCATATACAAGGACTTTGTGTGTCTGTTCTGTCATTCTCTGTGTTATTCTTGAACTGGAAAGATTGAGACAGAGGGAACCCTGTAACCAACAGGCTATCCAGCCTATCTCACCGGGTAAGCACATTGTCTTAGAAAGCAAGGTTCATGGCTCCCAAGAAACAACATCAGAGTTCAGTCTCTGACCTCTACATGTGTGTTCACACCTCTGAACCCTCACCCCATACACAGACACAAAATGTCCAAAATCAAACTCAGTAGTATAGAGGAAGGATAATGAATGGTGTCCAAATAGGTTTTATTCCAGAAAGGTAAAGCTGATTTCATATGCAAAAGTCAATTATTGTAATTTTAATACAGCTGTATAAGAAGAGATAGCAAAATAGTCACTCATATTGAACAGCTAGAGATGCACTTGTCATGATTGGCCACTCATTCAGGGGAAAAAGAATGCACTCAGTAATCTGGAATAGAATAAAGTGTTAATCAGATAAAATACATATAAAAATTAACAAGATTTTGGGTGAAATGCTCAAATATTAGGAAGTACAGAAACATCTCTTACTATCTGAATTTTTCTAGAGGTTGTCGTTATTCTCACAAAGCAGGTGAGAAAATAAGGACTAAAGAGGTGGCAGCAGGGCCTTTTGCCTTCTCAGCAGTCACTGTTGCATCCAGGTGGATTTCTAATATATATATATATATATATATATATATATATATATATATATATATATCTGGGAGAAAAAGTGATCTAAGCAACAACTCAGAAGAAAAAACACACATGTACATTTCAATTGTATTTCAATTTTATAACAAAGACATCTAACAGTGAGACGATAGGAACACTGTATTTTCTGAATCATCCAAAATAACAAATATTTGGGATAAATTCAACCTTTGTAAAATCTGTGTACTGATTGATTGTTGATGAGAGAAATGAAAGAATGCACTCCTAAGGAATCTATCCTAGCCATGGATTGGGATACTTGATATTGTTAAGAGGCCAATTATCCCCCAGTAAACTGATCTATAATGTCAGTACAATACCACTAAAAACTTTAGAACTGTGATCTGGAGAAATTGACAAGCTGGTTCCAGAAGGTACATACACATGCAAAGGCAGGGGGTAGGCAATGTTTGTCAAAAGATAATGTGGGATGATTGTTGTACCCGATTCAAAGATTTCTAAAGCTACAGCAATCAAAGTGCTTGATTTCCTCTTGAAATAGACATGAAGATAACTGAAACCTGATGGAATATGTACACACAGGTACAGATATAGACA
This sequence comes from Cricetulus griseus, assembly GCF_003668045.3. Taxonomy (NCBI): domain Eukaryota; kingdom Metazoa; phylum Chordata; class Mammalia; order Rodentia; family Cricetidae; genus Cricetulus; species Cricetulus griseus. Next base: position 126,300,535 of record NC_048596.1, on the reverse strand, counting down.
GGCTTTTGATTGATTTCAATGAAGGAAGGGGATTTTTAAAAGTAATCATTTTTAGAGCAAGTGATCAACAATATGAGAAACAAGTTTAATCTCTCCGTTGAACCATACACAAAAAATCAACTTCACATGGTCCTCCAGTGAACCTGCAAATCCAAAGCTTCTAGAAAAAAAGGTTGACTTCCCAGTGTGGATGGGAAGTCTCACAAGGTGTCTCTCCTACATGGAGAGTTATCATTAATTACTGTCTTCAAAGAGAGCATGAATGTGTCTGACAAGTCCTCTGATGTCATTTAATCCTAAGTGACCAGCCCACTTAGATATATGAACAACACTAAATTGACTCAGCAGGCTATCTATCTATCTATCTATCTATCTATCTATCTATCTATCTATATCTATATCTATATCTATATATATATGTTGCATAATATAAATCATTGTTGTTTGTATATTATATGTAATTATGTAATTATATACATATATATGTATATATATATATATATATATATATTACTTAGTAATAATCACTGAAGAGGCATGAAGTTGAGAGGACGTGTGGGGACATGAGACAAGTTAGAGCAGGTAAATGGTGTAGTAGAAATAATAGAAATATAGTACTCACATATGACATTCTCAGAAATAACAAATGTAAACCAGTATAATATTCTTATAACATTGCCATAAAAGATTGTTTTGAAAAGACTCAGTAATTGCTAACCATAAAATCAATGGATTTGGAGAGTCTCAAAATTAATTATCTCTGCTCCTCAAAAGGCAATATAGTCAAGAAACACTTGCCTTGCTGTCCCTGTCGAAATAAGCATCATACAAGTCAATGAAAAAGAAAAAGATCTCAATTAATATGGGCAAAGGATGCAACAGATGTTCAACCAAGAACTTCTGACACTAGGAAGACACTTAGCAAACATAAACTTCAACATAGTGAGATATGACTGGATTGGTTCAAAGCAAAACCAGACTGCATACATTATGCAAAAACATAGGACACATCAAGTACATAGGCTGCACATCGGTGGTAGACCTGCCAAATGATACAGCCATGGGGAAATAATAGACAGCTTGGTATGACCACAAGCATTGAAAAACCCCACAATCCATCCACTCCAGCCCATATGTCCAGCTGAAGACTTGCAAATGTTCGCATCATTTCTATTCATAGACCACAGCTGGTGAAAACCCAGTAATCCATCAAAGCAAGAATAAGCATTCTATTTATGGCTTATTCATACAGTGAATACCAAGAAATGGAGAGGAATGGGGCAACAAGGATGACACTGCCCCCCCAAAGAGTGCATCATGTTTAACAAACTTAAAGTAAAAATGATAGACTATTTGAAATCAGTGATGGTCAATCTTCACTGTCATTTTGAGCAGCTGAGAAATATATAGGGGATTAGTAACATGTTCCTGTGCTGACATTTCCAGAGATGATTAGTTCATGAGAGCTCTGACCTAAGGAATACATTAGTTGCTTTAGTTAATAACAGGAGGGCATTATTAGGAGATGGCAACAAATAGGAGATAGGGCCCAAATCTACAAGGTTGGTCAGTAGGCATATGCATCTTTGGATTACATGTTGTCCTGGCTCTTTCCTCCTTCTCTCTGTTCTGTCCATCATGAACTGCTCTGCTATACCATGCCACTCAAAGTGATGGGTGGTACCTCTTTAACTGAGATCCCAATAAATTCTCCCTCTTTTTAATCAGGTCTCACCAGTAGTTTGTTTACCACTATGTGTGTGAAATCAATACCATGCTACTTATATTGAATTGTGGATGAGGCTACCAAACTTTAGGGATAGAAGTATGAAAAATTGTTGTCCATGGAGTTTGAGAGTTGAGAATAACCCTGAAACATTGCTGTGTAATAGAAATGCTCCTTAGGGTAGTTTGTGTAGATGTTACTAGGGTAGATATAAAGGAACGAAATCATTCACCTGAACATCTAAGTTGTAACATTATTTCAGTTAGAAGCACAATTGTTTTTAGCATTGGTAAATTCTTTTATCTTTTTAATACATGTAAGTATGTATATAGATTTGTGTGTATGTGTATGTGTGTGTGCGTGTGCGTGTGCGTGTGCGTGTGCGTGTGCGTGTGCGTGTGCGTGTGTGTGTGTGTGTGTGTGTGTGTGTGTGTGAATACGCATGTCCACAATGGTCTGAAGAGGGGTAGGATAATCTGGAAACTGGAATTACATGTAATTGTGATCCGTCCAACATGGGTACTGGGAATTGAACTTGGGTCCTCTGGAAGAAAAGCAAGTGCTTTTTACCATTGAGCCATTTCTTCAGCCTTGAGACGTTAATTCATTTGAACAAATCTGTGATTGAACAAAATATCTTTTCATATCACCTAGCAGCATGTTTAATCACAACAATTCTCTTTACTATGCTTAAGTACATATGGAAAGCATAAGTAAAGGGTGACAGGAGAACATAGCAGGTGTGGCATCAGATAAAGTAAGAGGGGGAAAACAAGGCATAATCTGAACTTTTGAGTAAAAAGAGAGCTAGCAAAATTAGATTGTAAAAATCAATATTTGTCTCTATATACAACTGAATAATGCATACAAAGATATATGTCCATATGCACACACATACATGTATATAGACTTACAGAAGCAAAATGGTGTGCTGTGAATTGGAGTTACCCAGTGGTTTAATAGTGATGTTGAGCTGAGTTTTGTGCAGTCTGCAGTGATGAAATCAAGCTTTGTTGGGACCTAGGAGGCACTCAGTGTCCCAGAATTCCTCAAAATCTCCCCTGTGGAAGATCCAGTAACTGAGAACTCATTGAGGATATCTTAGGACACCATTAAGAACTTGGGAGTCCGTCTGGGGAGATGGCTCAGAGGTTAAGGACACATGCTGCTCCAGTAGAGGGCCCATGTTTCCAGTGCTCTCTTCAGGTGACTCACATCCGTCTATAACTACAGTTCCAGGGGATCTGTGCCCTCTTCTATCCATTGACAGAGGATCTGCATTCAGGTGCCCATAGCCACACACATACACATGACTAATAAATAATAATAAAAGAAATCTTAGAAAAAAAGTCATTTTGGTCAAAACATAAAATAAAACTCATAAACTGTCGGTAGAAATTTAAATGTAGATCTCTATGTATGTATGAACAATTGTGTCAGAATCTATGTCATTTACATATACATGCCAGATCTATACATCTCGAGGATAATGTGAGTCAATATTTGGTTAGAGATAGATTATGTACTGTAAATGTTTATTAAATAAAATTATTTGGCATTTTAATTTTATTCTCTTCGTTGACTTGTAACAGCAACAATTTGTTGATACTGAGGTAATTTGATCTAATCACAGGGAAGAAACAAAGTATAAAGTAGCTGTACAAAAGTTTAAAATGCCATTTTCCTTCATTATTTTTGTCATTTGCTACTACCTAAAAGTGGATAGCACACCGTGGGCCTGGTATTTATTCGAGGCTGACGCTAACTTCAGTTTGGCAGTTTCACTTTCCTGTCTCTCCCTAGCTAATGCATGCACAGGCCACCGAGCCAGTCCTGAACCTGGGTGAACATATGGTCCTTGGGGTTGATCTTAGGACCTCACTGAGGCCTAAGGCTACAAGAAAAATCATCCCAGGTCATGAAATCAGAATAACATTGGTGGTTAATTTTTAAAGAACTTTTTCCCATGCGAACCTCAAAGTCTCTGGGTGACCACACAGCCAGAGGAAGGTACTGGAAATGGGGATCTGATGAAGGCTGATAGAAATTCAAGCCCACAGTACCTACTTTTTCTAAATTTAAAATGTATAAAATGTCAGTGATATGGCCTTTATTTCATGGGCTGCTCCAGGGATTGTCTTGTACAGGTCATAAAAACATTCTAAGGGCTTTCAGTTATGGGTCATCTGCAACCTCTATCCCTTAATGGGGAGGGGAATTATTGATGGCTCAGCCCAGACTAATTGTCCCTGAGGCCTCAGGATTAGTTCTACCATGACCATCTGGAGCAGCCACCCTGACACTCACCCTGGGGACTTCTTGCCTCAGAGACCCCATTGGCTTGCAGCCCTCGCCTTGGCCTTGGGCTTCAGTGGTCTCCACCTCTTCACTCTGTCTGCTATGAATCACACTGGCTGTTTCTAAGATCAGCCTCCCTCAGGAGAAAGGGACGACAGCGTCCATGCTTGGGGCAGAGTGGGTTGCTGAAAAAGACTTGACAAGCTTGTGCTTTAGAGTGTTCTAACCTAGCCTACTTTGTTTCCCCAATCACAGAAGACTCTTGGATGAGAGTGTGGCCATGAATTTGGAAGGGCACTGAAAATTAGACTCTGAGACAAAATTTGCCATAAGGGTGTGGCTCTGCATTTTCAGGTTCACTCGGTTGTAATCCCCAAGGAGCCAACAGGGTTCGGCCCCTGAACTGCATTCCTTCCTCTTCTCTCCAGCCCAGCATCACTGCTATTACATGCTCCCAGTTTGTGATCTTAGCGAGAGGCCAATAATATCAATAAATACAGATGATTCACACAAACAGTGTTTTCATCTGATTTATACCAGAGAAAGGTAAGGAACAGCATAATTTCTCAGCAAATGACTGTAGTATGGCTCAGGTTTGTGAGAAAGGAGCAATGGGTGGAAGGCTGTCTTTCTCAGTCTGCAGGCAGGAGGTTTGCATACAGCTTCACTGTGTGAGATAAAATCAAACTAGTGGAAATGCCACCGCAAACAAACCTTGTTGGAGGAACTGTCCTAGCCGTTTTTCTAATATGAATTAATGAAGCCATATTCCAAATATCAGTGAGATTCTGAAACAGGCAAACAAGGAGGAGAAATGGAAGAGTTTGGTTGGGGGCGGGAGATGATTCTTACATAGACAGTATGAGCCACAGTGAAGGAGAAACTAAGTAGCCAGCTGTGTTCAGTCTTTGGCTTCAGACCTGGAGAAGCAACTACTATGCCAATTATACAGGCAAGAATTTTGTTTTAGCAAAAATAAAGCTGTCACAGTTGGGAGCTGTGTTTCGTAGGAAAAGGTGTACATGTGTGTGTGCGTGCATGTGTGTGTGTGTGTGCTGTGTGTGTGTGTGTGTGTGCTGTGTGTGTGTGTGTGTGTGTGTGTGTGTGTGTGTGTGTGTGTTTAGCATGCTGGCACTAAAAGAGAGGAGACAGGTTGTGAAGGAGTCTTGATTTGGGGTAAAGTAGACATCAAAGACATTTGTGTGATGTATACAGCACGGCCTGCATTTAGTGACAAATGGGCAGTGGTATTTTTTTTTTTATCTATTTCCATTCTGTATGCCCACTGATTAATTGATGATGCATGGTTAAAAAGGAGGCACATTGTTTAAAGAAACTGATTTTTTAAAAAAAAAAAAAAAAAGGAAAGGAAAGCTTGTCTCTTTAGCATGAGAGGTGGAGACAAAATAACCTGCCTGTAATGCGGATTTATTAGCAGTCTTTTGCTGATTTCCAGGAAATACTCTTCGTGTAACCTTGACTTTATTAAGGAGTCCTCAAGGTGCATTTGGAAGATAGATAATGAGTTTGGGGAATAGCCTTATCTACATCAAGCTAATCTTTAACAGCTTGGGAAGGAGTCCGCATAAAGTTTTCCAATTTGAGTGACAGACACATGTTAAAGATGTAACTGTTCACAACGTCCTTTAACTGCGAAGTCTTTATGGTACAGGGTAACATTTTTATAAGCATGCTTCACGCAGCCCGGAGAGCATAAAACAAATAAGAAACGTAGAAAGCCACAGAGCGCTAATACTATTCTTGAGGGTCAAATGAATTGCTAGTTGAGAGAATAAAGAATTCTACTGTCCGAAGCCTCTGAGTGGCACTTTGTATCTGGGTTAATGAAAGCAAGTCAGACGTACCCAGGGGGAAAAAGTGTTTCATTCACATTGGCTGTCTCCTTTAAAAGGAGGGACAATCTGAAGGGGGGGACTTTGAGTGGCATGTCATTGTCGAGACTGCACATGCCACATTGTCAGGGCTTCTATGGAGAGAAATGGCCAGGAACCTTTCTGACCCTTCGCAAGTGCGGGACTCTGTGTGTCTGTGTGGGTGTGCGACAGAAGGCTGGAAGCCGAAAGAAAGGGGGGATGAAAAGGAAACTAATTGAGAAGTATCTTTCTAACGAGACAGCTCATATACCCATGTGCAGATTCCCAAGTTCAGATCTCTCAGTTAGTGGAAAGGCAAGCGTCCTTCTTTAGCATAAGACAGGACATGCGCAGAGAGGCTAATTTCCCTCAGCTTCCATGCCAGTGACATCACTTTCTCAAGCAGGGCCGATTCTGCTTCGAAAGCCTTAAAACATACATTTGTTAGTCTTTTTGTTTCTAATAACCTTGTTTTACTGTGTTTTTTGTTTTCACTTGATTGTTTCTGATTTCATTTATTTTCATTCCCCTTTTTCTTTGGATTCAGACCACTTCTTTCTTCTCCAGAGTACACACACACACACACACACACACACACACACACACACACACACCAGCAACACCACAAACAAAACAAAACAAAACTGAACTCACTTAAATAAAAATCATTAGCCTAGAGGATATGGCTGATTCTCAAATTACGAAATTTGCACAGATGTATTTATTTGGGGAAATCACTTTCGCAGCAGTAAGGCCTTCCTAAAATATACCCCGTTAACTCTGCCCCCTTTGTCAGTTATACAATTCTTTATAATTCTGGAATAAAACTATTCTTTATCCGAAGAAAGACTAAATAGACCGTGGCAAACGGTGGATCTTTATCCGAAGAAAGACTAAATAGACAGTGGCAAACGGTGGAAGACGTCACCACAGGTCTTTCTAGCTGCAGTGGAGGAGATGGCCAGCAGCGTGCACAAAGCAAGGAGCCCTCACTCCTGGGAAATTTCCATGGTGGGTGAGAATGCCAGGATTTAGGATTTGAATGGGCTTTTTTCCCCCACTTTAAGAAGCAAGTGATAATTCATCAGCAAACACACCTTTCTTTGCTGTTGTCAATAGAAAAGTTGTTTTGCTAATGGCTATCTCTCTGCAAGTCCTTGACCTGCTTGTAAACACGTCTCTGCAGGAAAACCCTGGGCCATGGCCTCAGGACTTTGCGTCAACAACAAGAGATAAAGTGACCACAACTTAACCTGTTCTGGCCTGGAGTGCCCTCTGCTGCCCCTTGGCCAAACGAGGCCCTAATCTCTCTGCTAAGGGAACACATGGCTGGGAGGGCTGGCCACGACCCTGCCTGACCCCCCCCCCTTTTTTTTTTTTAAAGTTTATCTAGCCTTGCCAGAGAGGCATTTCCAACTTGCTGTCCATTAACAGAGAAAGGAGGGAGTGGCTCTTTGGACCATAAAATATAGATCTATATGCCTATATTTTATCCTAAGGGAAGTGTTCTAAAAGTGAATACAGAAAAGGATGGAATTTCTTGAATTGTTTGTAGACATTCCATTTACTTCCACCCCTGGAGTAATTTGTACTGAAATGAAGAGAGCTTTTAGAAGCATAAAACGTTAAAGTCCCTGAAGGTATTTCAGATGAGTTGATTTGTGTTCAGGTTTAGTCAAATGAAGATATCTTTAAAATATATTACTTATGTTCAGTTACATTCTGCTCCTTAATTTATCTGCCTCTGTAGCCATACTCAGGATGTCTATGTCCTCCAAGTTTTAACTTCTCTTGTGTCATCTTTCCTTCCCTCCCTCCTTCCCATCTGTCCTTTCCCTTCTTCCCTCTCTCCTCTTTGAGGTTGTCTTTGTAAAGCAATCCCTCCTGTATTGATTCTTGGAGGGGGTGGTTGGTTTCTACTGGGGGGTCCTCTAGTACTACCATCTGGAATTCTCTGTGGTCAGGTCAGAAATACAGATTTTTTAAATGCTAGATTTCACCCCTTGGATACCTTGTCTGTTAATATACATATAACTTCTGTGAGGTGAGCACAAATGAAGAGACTTAAAGTGAGTCCTCAGTGGCATTTAATGCAAAAAATCCAATAAAGCAGCACTATGCCTCTCCCAGGTGATCCACACTCAAGTTAAAGATGGCAAAACCACTGCTTAGAAAGAACTGGGAATTGTTCCTCCAAATTCCTGTCTCCTATAATGCTCTCTGAAAGTAGTCACCAGCTTCATTCCTGGCTTCTTTTGAAAAATTTTTTTTCAAGTCAGGGTTTTTCTGTGTAGCTGTGGCTGCCCTGGTACTCACTATGTAGACCAGGGTGGCCTTGGACTCACAGAGGTCTTCCTGCCTCTGCCTCCTGAGTGCTGGGATTAAAGGCATACTACCAGTATGCAGGGTTTCTGTGATGCATATAAGGGACACATTTTACTGAGCATATCCTTCTGATGGGCAGCATTTCTTCTGAACATTTCAGAAATGTATTTTGTTACCTGTTTCTGTTGAGAAATAAATGTCTTGTTTTTTTACTTATTCAAAGGACACTTTATGTTTCTACTGCTGATGTAGACTGGAAAACTCACACATTGAGATAAACTTGCTGCTTCTGTAGGTCCCTTAGAGCATCAGTAGAGTTTCCTTCCTGTTTCATCGTCCTGTCACCTTTTTGGTGGAGATAGAGTCTCAGCTTAGTTAAGCAAACGGTTAGTATCACTGGATCTTTGCTCTGTAAGATTTCTCACTTCAGCCAGTTAACAGAAGCTTATTTAGCTCTCTCTCCTGGTTTCAACCAGTTGCCATCCATGCCTCACTAAATGCAATAGCCACATGTAGAAGGTAGCATGGCCTTGGACAACATTATACAGAGAGAGTCCCTGAGAATAAGGCTGAAGTTGTACATTACCATTTTCCATGTCAACGGTGTGAATGCTAACACACGTAACAAGCAGTGTTTGAAGAAATGAACTTTCTGCTGAACTTGGGTTTTAAGGCAGTGTTTAGATCCTCTTCCTCAAAGATTTTTCTTTTCCTTTATCTGAGGTATCACTGTCCCAGGTTTGACCTCTCTTCTTTTCTCCCCCTTGGCTATTTGCTCCAAGTCACGTCCTCATCAGAGAGCCTTGTCTCAGTAACATTATTTCAAGGCTAGCCTGGTGCCCAACTGATTTATTTCCAATTTTGTGGATTCTGTTAAAGAAATAACTTTATTTCTCTCTTGATTCTTCCCTCTTATTCCTAATGCCATATTCCAGGGATAGCTAGAAGTGGGTTTTTCACTGTCATGAATTAACCACATCCTGGAGAGGATCAAGAGAGTAGAACCTGTACAGGAACCTGGCGACCTTAACAACTCCATGTGAAGCAAAAAGTTACCTGGTTCATTAGTCTCTAGAACTCACATTAATGAAATTCATAGAATCTAAATAGTAGAGCAGGAACAGCCAGCTGAGTTTCTACAGGTTGAAGTGAGCATCACAGGCTGCTTCAGTCATGTTGCTTGATGGGAGATGTGGTCCTTCTGTGATAGCACAGCTCTGCTTCCCTAAGGTCCTAGACACAGGGCACTTGCCCAAGGTCTAGGATGCTGTCATCTTCAACAGTCTTCTTCAGAATTACTCTCTACTGGGCCTTGGCAAGATCAGCATTATGAAGAGTTGGCACTTGGGTTGAATCTCACCATTCTTTCTGCAAGGCCCACTGTTGACAACATTCCTGTGTTTTTTCATGGCCTAGTTACTGTCTTAAGTCAGGTGTGGAGGGTCATTCTAAAGTGGGTGTTCATAACTCACGCTTTTTGTGATGCATGGAATATGCATACTGGGATATTTAGAGCGTCTGTCTCAGATACATTAGCACAATCTGTGCTTTTATTTTGGCTTATAAATCAATTCATAAATTAATTTATATTTAGGAAGCAAATGAATAACTTTAAAATATTATACTCAGTTATATTATGCATATATTAAATTACAAAACCTATTGGGATCTCGTAAGTTTTCCTAATTTTTATTATTGCCCGTCATCCCAAACAAATGAGATTTTATATGGTGCTTATTGTTGCCTTGCATCATTTTTTATGGTAGTGTTTCTTCTCCCTGTCCCATGCCCTCAAAATGCTCATTAATAATGTCTACTAGTGATTTCTGAATCTATTTCTCATTTCCTTGTCTTTAATTCAGAGCTTGTAGTAATCCAAAAAAAATTAATCTCCCAGTTTGATATTTCTTTCCAGATTCCATAGTCAATTATGTATTTGATTTCCTTGAATCCTGGGTTTCTGGGTTACTGGAAAATTTATTAAATGATATGTATACATTTTATGTATAAATTTTAAAAATGTAAATTTTTAAAAATTTATGCAAAAGTGTGATTTATATATATATATATATAAGTTGTGTATTATAAATGTAAATGTACATACTTTAAGTTATATATACACATGTATATATTTTTCTAAGCCAGAAGTTCTTGACTTCTGACAGGGTTTTTTTTTTTTGTCCTGTCCTATCTTTTCTTAAAGACTTTCTTAACCTTCATGAAGGTCCAGATCCACAAATGATGCCATTCTTTGCATTTCAATGCTAGCAAATATAGATCTGGGAGGTTTCTGGTTTGGTGACTAGCACTTGCCTGCTTTTAACTTTTAATGCTAGAGTCCTCTGGGGCCCCTTTGATCTCCTGATGCTGGCTGGCATTAGTACCTACCTTGTTCATCTGTGCTTTTCTCTTCTTGAGTTTTCCTCGCTGTGATTTTTCACTTCTGATTCAGCTCCCAATAACCTCACCTGTATGATGTCTGTTTGCCTAAGTCTTCTTTTTCTAGCAGCCCTCTAGATTCAGCAGGCCATGGATACTGCCATTGTAGCCATTGGTGTATCTATTGCTGACCCTTGCCTTTATGTTTGTAACATTATCAGGTTCCTTGACCTCCTTATGTTTCCCTTTTACATACCTCCATGATGTAAAGTCTTTTTATCAATGTTGCCTCCATCATGATTTGCATAACAAATTCTAAAATGTGTCTTACCACTACCAATTTGCTACTTGCTACTATTCTCCCAATCTCCACAGCTCAGCCATTCACAAAGAACATTCCTGGGCCTTCAGAATTACCTCTTGTAGTGTGCAACTGTTCCATTTTTGAAATTGAATGTTTCATTCTGTTGAGATAACATCCATGTTTCAAATAGGATTTAAATGATGTATTTTATGCTGTGTGTATCATACCATAATCACATGTTTTCCTCCTTCTAGGAGTCAAGGTAAAAATATGAGAGAAACCTGACATGTTCCCACAAGTTCAGTTGAAGTAGCTGTCCACATACTTGCACAGCACACTGCATGCCTTTCCAGCAGGGCACTGTTGTGGACTGCCTGCTTCGGACTGTGTATGTTTGCACATCTATGTTTTTCAGAAGAACACGTGCTGTTGGTCTTTCATGGTGTCTCGAAAAAGGTTGATGAGATGAGTCTTATGGGACTGCATTTAGAGATACAGAAAAACTGAAGAGATGCTGAGGTCTTCAAAGCACTGGAGGATTGGAAAATGTGTAGGTCACAGAGGCAGAGAGGAACGGTATGCCTCCAGCAAACACATTGATGGATTAGAATCCAGACAGGAGATCTAGTCCCTGTAGTAACATTTATTTAGCTTGCTCCATCTACTTTTGCTTTTGAAGGGAAGAAAAGATGAAAGGATGACTTTTTTTTTTTTAATAAGCAATACTTATGTCCTGTTTTGTTTTGAACTTAAAGACTCACAATTGAGAAAATGCTTTCACCAGATTAGCCTCTAGGCAAATCTGGGGTCGCTTTATTTATTAATGGTTAAGACAGGAGAGCCCAGCTCACTGTAGATGGTACCAACCCTGGCCAGGTATCCTGAGTTGTGTAGAAAGCAGGCTGCACAAGCCGTAAGGGGCAACTCAGCAAGCAGCACTCCTCCATGGTCTCTGTTTGAATTCGTGCCTAAAGTTCCTTCCCTGACTCTCCTCACTGATGGAGTGTGACTTACAAAAATAAAACCTTTTCTTCACAAGTTGCTTTTGGTCATGATGCTTTATCATGGCAACATAAACAGAACAAAGACAACTTATTTTACCAAGATGACAGTAGAAGTGAGAATTTTTTAGGAATTTTGATCAAATTCTTCCAGGATGAATTGGCTCAAAATTGTGCATACAAATATATAGACTAAGTCATTACATCTACAGCAACAAAGACAAAGAACTGGTTTGGCCTTTTGGGAAAGAGATGACTATCAAGTGTGTATCAAAACCCAGAACATTTTTCTTTTGTCTATGGAAAGAACACCTAACTTAAATGCAGGGTGAGAGTGAGATTTGAAGAGGAACTTCACAATTATGACAAAACAAAGAGTCTGTAAATACATTCACACACACTTATTCTCAGAAATTCTGTTTTCTGCTGTAGGTGATAACACCAACATTCCTGTATAATTCTTGACAAGGTGACCTCTTCCTCTTTTAATTGATTAACTTTCTTTGATATAGTCACCTATCAAACAACATAGCAAAGCATGCTATAAATATTTGGTGGACACATTGAAATAAAAAATAATTCATATGACTGTTTATATATGTATTTCCTCGTTTGTCAAGAAAAAATGGTCCAGTTCCACCAACAAAATAGAAAGTAAGACCACTTTTCAGCTGTGGCAATTGACTAAAGATGTAATATTGTTTTTTTTCCTTAATCAGCTACAATAAAGTCGTCTCTTCAGCTAAAGATGAAGAAAAATTGATCTTAGTTCTTCTTCAAGAAACTATCAACACAGTCAGTGAGTACAGTGATTGGAAATGTCAAAAAGAGGGGACCCTCTTTAAAAAAATGGAAACCATTGAGAAATGCATCTATTGTTTAGCATGGGTCCCTTACAGGCTTCTAGGTGTCACACTAATAATAGCTCCTTGTTCTTCCCACAGGATCTTCTCTATGTGAAGGCAGAGCTCATTGCCTTGTTCTTCAGAACAAGATATTCCCTTTCTCTCTATCTCTTTCATCTGTTAAAAAAGTTCTATCAGGCTCCAAGTCCTTTGAGGGGATATATATTAGACATGATTAGGCTGCCAGAACACAAAACGAAATACCGGACTAGCAATAATATTGCTAGTATGATAGTTATCTATATGTGTCACCTTGACTGGGATATAGGGTGCTGAGGTTTGGTTTCAATTGCATATCATTTTCAGGGTATATATGGGAAAGTGTTTCTTGGTGAGAGTGGCATTTAGTTCTGTCCTGAACAGTGGGACATCACTGGGGCAAGAGAGTCAGGGATAGGGAATGGGGGTAAGAAACACAGAAAGAATGACCACATGACAGGATTCTGATCAAGTGGCAAACTTTATTTTACTCAGGCTAGCTTATACAGTCAGCAGAGCAGGATATGGGGATGGGTAGAATGGGTTGTTTGTGCACCAGATGTTAGTGTAGGCAGGATATTAGGAAATCACAAAGAGAGGATGTTTAGCAGGATAAAGAGTTCATGAGTAAGAAGTTCAGGAAGGGTTGCCTAGGTGACTGAGCCTGCAGGTGGAACATTGGGTGGGGGACTGGGTTAAGTTGTTTCTTTTCTTGAGCTGAGGTTCTAAGGAGCTGCTACGTAAAGGTTAATATATAAGAATCTCATCCCAAGCCCTGAGATCTTTGGCTCCCAACACAGTTCAATACTCAGTCATCATCTCCAGTGTGGATGGCTGCCTGACTATATTTGAGCTGGACCATTAGAACTTCTATCTGCAGTTTTAGACTTGAACTAGGAGTTATGTCAGTAGCTGGTCTAGGTCTCCAGTCTGCCGATAGACATGCTTGGACTTCTTACCCTCCTTAACCCTGTAAAACAATTAGCCAGAGATCCTAGACTACTACCATAGAAAAGGTAAAGTATTTATATTACAGAGCCATTGAAACTAAAGTCTCAACACTTTTCTAAAACCACAAGAACAGACTTCCCATATCAAATAAATTTTCTATACTCAACTGTTGCCTTCATTCTTCAAAATAAAAAATTTGTATGTAAAAGGCACAGACTAGAAACAGTTTTAAGATGACTATATAAACTGTGTGCTGTTGGGTTTTCTTCTCCAACATCCACACATGCATATGTTGATATATTTATATATATATGCCATCATGTTTTCATGAAATATCATTCATAGTAATTAGAGTGCAATTATCCATATGTTAATAAACCGAGAGGAGCAAACATATCTTTAGCTCTTCATCTGTGGGGTTATATGGACTTACCACGACACATGGTCAAACATGATGGTTTCTATGAACATAAGTTCTTTTCATTGGGTAACATAAGACAGACAACTGTTTTGTGAATGGTCCCAGGGCAAAGGGCCAATAGATCATATAAAAGGTTCCAGATGTATATTTGGCATAATAAATGTAACAAAAGAGGAGATGAACTTCAGAAATTGTGGTAAGTCCATGATCTTTTTTTTCTGAGAGAAAATTAATCACTTTTTCCTTGAACTCCAGAAGGCTTCACAGTCAACACTTTCTTCTCTTAAGATCTTAGAAGCCAGGGGATTAGAGGCAAGCACTGCAGAATGATTAACATTCGGTAGAGATTATAGGCAAAAGACAGTCACATAAAAACAAAGTAGCCACACATGGGCAAGTTCCTTTTACTGAGTTTATTTATTTATTACATGATACTGTGACACTTTTGTTGTGATGTCCAACATAAGGCAGAGAAGTCCCTAGACTACCAGAGAGAGAGAGAGTGAAGCTGAATTCCGAGTACTCCTTAAGCGATCATTCTATGTAAAATGCTGTAAATGGGAAAAGGGATACTTTCATTAAAACAAGTGGTTACAGAAGTAAAATAGAGTTCAAATGTCTGCTTAAGTGTATGGTTATTCATCAAAATAAGTTAATCCAACTTCATCACTTATCTCTATAAAGAAATTATATTGGTGACAAAATATCACCAGTGTTCCCACTATCCAAAGTCTCATGTGTGTCTTAAAACTGATTTAAAAATGCACTAGAAGACAAACAGATAAACAAGTGCAGAATCGAGCCATACTTTCCTGTCATTGGCTCAGTTGGTCATACTGTTACCTTTTATGTAGGACTTTTCCAGGCTGTTGATCAGGTTTCCACAGCTCAGTGGAAGGGTTTGACTTAGCAGCGTTCCCCTTGAAGGGAGGCACATCCTGTGCATGATCTGAGGATGGCACATGAATTACCTCTCTCTCTGCCACCACCCCCCCAGGAAGGGAATAAAGTGCAGTGGTGCAAGGGTGAGGATGGAAGGGGGAAGGGCAGGGATGTGAACTGCAGCAGGGTTGGGAAAAGGATATTGCCAGTGTGATGGATATTAGTGTTCGGAGCCCACAGACATCAACTTTAACTCTCTCTTCCTGAAACTTGGATGGAACTTAACCACACCTAGCTTGAAGCAAGTGTCACACTTGTTTCCTAAAAACCAGGAAAGAAATTTGGCTTAAACTTTCAGCTTAAAAAAATGAAGCATGAGCACACTTTGAACTTTAGTTGCACATTTGAAATAAATTGTAGGGATAAGAACTTGTTAAGATCATCCATGAGGTTTTCTGGGGTCTCTTGCCTGTTTTCCTCAGGGCATCTTCCATACGCACCCTCTTCAACACTCATTTCATTAATTAACATTTGGAGGTATTGAGAAGTTCATCCATTTGAGGCAAATCTAAAGCTTAGTTGTTTGCTAAATTTTTAACTTAATGGAAGGTTCTAGTTACAGAAATTCATCTGCAGTCATGAAATGTGGTCAATGTATGGTGAGAACGTGCTCTACTCTAAGCATTGTGTTAAAAGTTGAGGATACAAAGATACACGAGCCCAGTACTGACCTCAGGAACCTTGCTGACCAAGGCTTTGGACTACAGGTCAAGTAAGCATTAAGTTTGACCTGTGAGCTGTGAAGGGAAGCCTAGGGGAAGTTGGAAGAAGGCATTTGTAGGGATTATCTGACTGGAAGGTCTCTACGAAGCTAGTGAGTGCTGAAGTTTTAGGGGAGTCAGTCCAAACTCAGCTTCAGCAAATCATTGCTATATAGGAACTTTGGGCAGCTACACCAGATATTCTGAGGTTTTAAGAAACTGTTAAATTGATTCCTTGTGAAAACTGTAAACTATTTCAAGCTGGCCCAATTTGTTATCTATTAGATATGTCCTGTCCCCGATAATCTACAGCTTGTCCATAACTTCATTTTAGTCTTATTACTTCATTGCCAGCTATAACTAAGAATTTTTTTTTATTAATTCAAGTTAGGGAACAGGCTTGTTTCACATGTAAGTCCTTTCTCCCTCTTCCTCCCCTCACCCCCATCCCTCCTCCCCCACCTCCAACCTACCCCCCACCCCATCCACCCACTACTCCCCAGGCAGGGTAGGGCCCTTAACAGGGGCTCTGCAAAGTCCACTAAATCTTCCTGTGCTGGGCCTAGGCCCTTCCCCATGTGTTCAGAGCCAGAGTGTATCCCTTCACGTGGGATGGGCTCTCAAAGTCCCTTCTTACACCAGGGAAAAATGCTAGTCCACTTGCAGAGGCTCCCTGGAGTGCAGGGGCCTCCTTATTGACATCCATGTTCAGGGGGCTGGATCAGTCTTGTACTAGCCTCCCAGATAGCGTCTGGGGTCGATATGCTTTCCCTTGTTCAGGCCAGCTCTTTCTGTGGGTTTCTCCAACCTGGTACAGACCCCTTCGATCTTCATTCCTCCCTCTCTTCAACTAGGTTCCAGATTTCAGCTTAGTGTATTTCTGTGGATGTCTGTCTCTGCTTCCATTAGCCACTGGATGAGGGCTCTAGGATAGCATAAAGAGTAGTCATCAATCTCATTCTAGGGGAAGGGCTTTTAGGTTATCCTCTCCTCCATTGCCTTGATTGTCAGATCGTGCCATCCTTGTAGGTCTCTGGAGATTTCCCTAGTTCCAGATCTCTTCTCGGACCTATAGTTATAACTAAGAATTTTATCGTCAATAAAAAAGACTTCTTCCTTATTAACTTTTGCAAAAAAAATAAGATTCTCAGTCATACTTGAGAGGAAAGGTTATCTATCCTGTTAGTAAGAACAGATTGAGATAAGATGCAGTAACAACAGAGCCCGTAATTTCAACATTATAGCATTTTCCATGCATCCATTACATATTTATTTTGGATCTGTGATATGCTCCAAACTCTTTCCTTTGGCACCAGCACAGTACATTAGTATGTCTCCAGGACACTGTTGGCTATAAAGACTTAGAGAAAACCAGGAACCCGTAATTCTGAAATCATCTGTTTTGAGCTGACCTCAACACTAAAGCCTATTTCATTAGGCAAAGCAATCCATTTAGCCATGGGCTCGGGAAGTGCAATTCTGAACCCTGAAGATGAGAAGAAACAGTTTTTCATGACAAATGATGTTACTGAAAACGAATTTTCATCTACTTCAGTGTCCTAGGAGGTAGATCAATTGTGGGCAGCTGCTACCTCACTGTCTGAAAGAAAAGTTATTTAGTGCTCCCTAAATGTGTATCCTTTATTTGGGTAAACCACGAGGTGTGGTCATTTAGAGAAGTAAATAAAAGCAGAAAAAGTCACTTTGGTTTCAGGAAGAATCCACAAGAGGCTCCAAAATGTGACTGTGATTATTATAAAGACAGATGCTAAATATACCATTTAGCAATAGGAACATTTTTAAACTTTGTTAAAGTTGGGAAAATGGGTCAAAAATATTCTTTACATGGAATTTCATAAAAACTCAACAGCTTAGCTTACAGGTCATCAAACTAAACTCTTGAAGCAAAATCCAGGCCGTTTTTGCTAAGGATGTTGGTGGGATACAGCCAGGACCACTTGTTTATAGACTGCCCACAGCTACTTTCATACCACCGTGCCACAGTGAGTCATTGCAATAGGCTTGTCTGCTAAGTGTTTATTATCTGAACTTTAGGGGAAATGTTTGTTAACCCCTCATGGAGGTTAAATCGCATTATGATTATTTGAGTCAACCAATCTATTCATCCATTAAAGAAATATGTTTATAGTTGGCATTATGTGTCTAATTCTGTTCATACTGCTGACGTATGAAATGAGTGAAATGGAGTCTTTCCCTAATGCAAATTATAGCCTAGTGGAGAAAACAGACATTAAATAAATTATCCTTTAAATAAATCTAAAATTTCATACTAAGCAATGCCAGGCAAAAAGTAAGGACTGACAACTACACAGGATGAAGAAAATTAAGTTAGATTGTGGAGAAAAACCTGCATCTCCTTTGAATGTATGTTCTTGAGCTGAGATTTAAAAATCGGAGCAAATTAAATGATGGGACCAGCATATGTGAGCTTCCTGCAGGAAATAAATGATGGATGCTATTTGCAAGGGAATGAAATACATTCATGGCCTATTAGGGTATATTATGGTATGCAGTATGAGGACAACTCAGATAAGCAAAACTAAATGCTATAGCATATGATTAGGAGATGATATAAGTGAGACTTGTTAATAGAGGAGAAAGAGATTAGAGAAAAGGCATGTGTGTTTCTGATTTGCCCATTTGACAGAGGATCCATGGCATAAGGACATGAAAAGGACTGGTTTTAAAAATAGTTTGTGCAAAGACTCATTTAAGGACATTGCAAATACCTTATGAAGGTATGTTTTAAGATTTAGATTTCAGAGGGGAAAATATTATACTTTGTGTAACCGGCACAGGTGCTATTACATTATAAGAAAATGTATACTATAAAGCAATGGATCTTGGGACAGAGATGCAGGGTCTTTGGACACTCAACAGCTGGATTGAAGGAGATGAATAGGTCCAGAGGAACCCAGAATGATGTTTTACCCCGAGAAGAGAGTATTTTTAGACAGAAGTTGCTCCTAGATGTGTCATTATGGCATTAATCAAGAGAGCCATGGGGATGACTGAAGTCAGTCTCTCCAGGATCTGTTGCTTTCATGGCAAATGGCAACAGTTGTCACCAGTAGGCTTCAGTGCAACATTTGGAGTTAGTCTCTGCAGAGCGAGCAGATTGTATTGAAAAGTGTCAGTGCCTTCTGCAGAGTATACTAACCCCCTCTTGTTCAAGTCCATCCCACAAGTACGTCTCTGGGAATTTACCTAGAGAATAATTTGTTTCTGGAGAATCATGGGAGGACTAGAGGTTCATGGGAAGAGACTCAGCTGTACAGCAATTTAAACACATAATTGTCATTGCTATTTAATTCTACTCTTCTAAGACATTTTATGCTATGTCTTCACATAATAACCATGAACACATAAAAATGTCTTGCAGGGTTGTTGAGATGGTGGAGCATGGAACAGGTAGAGTCCTTATCAGGAAAGCCTGGCAAACTGAGTTTAATTCCCAAAACTCAGGGTGGGAGGAGGCAGATGACTTCTGTGAGTAGTCCTCCAACCATCACACATGCAGTGGCATGTGTGCACCAACACTAACACAGGAACATCACACACATACACACACACACACACATTGACACCAATAACAAATAAAATAAACAATGTTAATCACATTTCTCACATGCACAGGAGGCCTTTGGAGCAGGCCCAGGAATTTGAGATAATCCTTAGGTGACATTAATTCATACAAGGTAAGAAATAAGAAATTCATATGAGATCATAATCAGTGATGACTAGGACAATGCTGTCTCTGAAGAATTCTTTAGGATCTCAAAGATGATTGTGGACTTTCCATTGAAATTTTACCTAGATTATGTTCAAGGATAACTTAAGCTAACATTGGAAACTTATGGGAAATGATTTGATTGTTTTGGAAGAGACATCTGTAAACATAACAAATGGAGAGGCAGACTTGAAAGATTGCCTTTCATGACAGGGACAGTGAGTTGAAATCCTTTGTGTAGTTTGTGTGGGTTGTGAAAACCCTGGGGAGATTCCACAACAGAATGGCAGAGATGAAGGCTAACCTATCAGGGCAGTGATTTGTCTGCTTGCTTGTTTTAAAAACTTCGACTGACTATTCTTATTTATTTTAGATAGAGTTGCTTCAAGAATTAACTCGTGTTAAAATATGATAGCAGTGCTATTTTAAGTGCTTTACTTTATTTCCTCCCAAATTATGTAAGTTCCTGCTTGATTAACCTTGATGTTGAAAAATCCCACTTCTGTTCAGAAACTCCTTGTCACAGTTGGGATAGCTTATAGTATAATAATCCAGAGATAAGGAGTGTGACACATGGATAGATGGCTCAGGGGTTAAGAGTTCTTGCTGTTGTCACAGAGGACCTGAGTTGGGTTCCCAGCACCTATGTAGGGATCAAACACCTGGAACTTTGGTACCAGGTTATTTGATGCCCTCTTCTGGCCTCTGAGGGCACCTACAAATATATGGTCCACATACATACACTCAATACATATATACATAAAATCCATATTTTTAAGAGGCAATGTGAAAGATATCCTTAATTTTAGGAAGTCTGACGCCATCCCATATTCGTATTCTTCAACAGTGCTCCAGAGTCTGATTACATGGGGGTACATATTCCTTAATACTTTCATCTACCTCTTTCTCCCATGCTCCAAGACAATTGGTCCTAGCTCTTCACTCTAGCCCTGTGACCGTCTTTATAACTGCCAATCAGGTCATGGCTTCTTGCTGTTCCTAGGGTAAAAGCAAAGCCATAAACATACTCTATGTGAGTGATTCACTATGCCTAATCTAAGTTTACCCTATGTGAGTGACACTCACTCTGGTCTTCTAACTTCTTTTATTTTCTCCACCTGACTTGTTTTGTTGTTTCCACATTGTTTCCACAGCGTTTTTTCTTCCCTCTGCTCAGAATGTCCTTATGTTCTTCCTAATCTTTGGAACCCATAGCCATGTACCTTACCTGGTACCAGTCCTCTTGGGCCTGAGGACTGCCGAATGAAGAGGTTACCATAGATTACTAGTTGGACCCATTATAGCCAAGAAATTGAGTAGGAGACTGAGGCTGGAATTTGAAAGTGGGAGGCAAAGGATGGAAATCTGCAAGTTTTGTTTGGGGAGGAGATGAGATGTAATACAGACACTATGGATTCTAACTTTGAAGATGAAGGCAGAAGCTATGAGCCACATAGCTGAAAGGCCTATAAATCCTGGAAAACTCAAGGCACTGGATTGGGTCTTAAAGTCACAGGAAGAAACAATCTCTGTTTTGACTCATTTTAAACTTTCAACCACCCAAACTATAATATATCAGTGTCATTTTAAGCTGCTGAATTTGATAACATGTTGTGGCAGCAACTTACACAAATTCCACCCTCATCCTCACACATGGAGCTTATTGTCCATGTACCATTTCTCCAGGACAGCCACTTTAGGTTCCTCACCAGGAACTCATCGTATCATATTCTGCCTCCTGTTATGTTGAACCCACTTGGAGTGATCCTTCAGCACATGTGCCTGCATTTGACATTGTGAATCTGAGGAATAACGTGGCTTCCCGATTGCTTGTTAAATTATACTGGGGACAAGTCATAGCCTTGCCAATGAATGAATGAACATTATAGAGCTAACAGTGGTGATTATCTTTTATACTGAAATAAATAAAAGCCAAGAAAAGAAGTAGAAGGATGTGATTTGTATTATGTTTTATTAAGTTCTGTATTTTAAATAAAAGGTGTGTGTGTGTGTGTGTGTGTGTGTGTGTGTGTATGTGTATTTTGATGTCAAAGGGAAATGTTGGATGTCATTCTTCAGGCACTCTCTAACTTTTTTAACATGTGTGTGGATGCCATTGTAAGCTAGAAGGGAGAGTTGAATATCCTGGACCTGGATTGATAGGTATTTGTGAGCCACCTGACATGGATGTTGGAAACTGAATTCAGATTTTCTGCAAAAAACAGGGTATGTGCTCTCAGCCACTAGGCCATCCCTCACATACTTAGTTCCATCTGTTTGTTGTAACACTCTACTCTGAGCAATGGTCCCAAGACATGATGGAAACTATGACAAGACAGACATCCCCCTCTCATCCTGACAAAGGACATGAGGGCTTGAAAACAATGGGCACAGAGTGTGGAATTTACCCACATGTGCTCTGAACTGTATTGATGTGGGACATTCAGTTTAGCAACTAGGACACTTTCAAGCCATTGTCCAAACTCAAAATGCTGATGCTTACCTTGTTCTGCAAAATATAACCAGCTCAGTAATATTAAGGCAGAAGAAAATGAAAGCATCACTGAATCAGATATTTTAGTGAGAGCAACAAATCATCTTTAGGGAATTCCAACAGGAAACACATTTAAAAAATCAGAGAATCAGGAAGAGCAGAGAAGCAAGCACAGGAAGCAGAAGCAGTTGGCAGTAGCCAAGACCAGGCGTGGAAGGACACTGTGCCTGTCCCCAACGAACACAGATGCCACAACACATTTCCGTAAATAAACTTTCTGCACTGTCTGCTGTCCTTTGAACACCATTACAGGCCGTGCAGCTCCTGCTCTTCTAGGAGACTAACTGCTACTTCCACTACCATCTGCTGTCACTGACACCTATGGTCCTCTGCTTCCCTTGTGAGCATTCCTGGCTCCCCGTTTAAGTCCAGTGATTCTGTTAGTTGGCTCCAGGACATGGGACCTAAGCCAAACAAAGCTGAGAAAATGAGTTGTCTCTGCAATGGCTGTAGAGACTAGGGGATGCTATTCCCCCTAAGATATTTAATTTGGGGATCAAGGTCAGACAAGAGTCAATTATAAAATTTTAGCAAAAATGAAAAACTAATGCTCATTCAAGCAGCCTCTATTTTGATTCAGTGTAAAGAGGGAAACTTTATCAAATACAGAGTATGAGAGGCTGTGTTGTCAACTTTGTGCATTAAATAATTAATTTATTCTTCCTTGTGACCTTTAAGTTACTTGTGAAACCTTTATCTGCAGACAGAATGCCAAGCTGGACACTTGTTCTCAAGGTGTACTATGTATTATTATTTACTAGATGCTGTGCTCACCCCTTTGGTCAAAAACACAATGCAGTGGGAGTCCCTCATGCTTTGAGACTTGTTGTCTCTCCCCTACCCCATGGATGGAGGGTTTGTGTTATCTTAGTTTTCTGGCCTGGCTGGGTGTCAGTTTCTGTTAGTACATCCAAACAACATCCCTAGTAATTTTCAATTCCACTTGCGACTTTTTTTTCCTTTTTCATTTCTTTATGTTGTTTTTGAGGTAGCATGTAAAAGAGATCTATAGATTTTCCTAATCAATGTAGGTTTGTTATTGCTTACCCAAGTGTTTAATAAACCCATCTCAGTGTAGCTAGAAATACTTCATTGACTGTTAGCGAGTTGTTCTTTTCTTTCTGGCCTAAGTGGCCATATAAACTATAATTAAGTACTAATTATGGGCTCTACTGGTCAGATAGAAGGAGGCAACATGCATTGTGCAATCTGCAGAACAAGGTCTTGGAGGAGGATTTTGTTGTTACAAAATATAGAATAATCAAAGTGAATCCTGGAGATGCAAAAAGGAAAGTTAGTTTTCCCCCCACCATCTCCTGATTTCTGGGCTATGATTGGTGCCCTTATAAATTAATATTCTGTTTCATGAATGCATCAGTTTCTTTTCTACTGCTGTGTCAAATCATCATGGTCATGGCCACTTAGCCAAGAAAAAGCTTATTTAGGTTTATGATTCCAGAAACATAAGGGTTCATGATTATCGAGTGAATTCTAATTGGTCTTAATAATAAAAACCTCCATTCAGAAAAAGGGGTTAATACTGAAAGATCAGAGCAGAACAGCCAGCCACTAGTTCTTACCTCTACCAAATCCTCAGACTGAATGGGCAATCCTGTCTCTGTGAATCCTCAGACTGAGTGCCCTGGGCTCCTCCCTCCTTATATTCCTCTCTTCACACAGCCATATCACTCCTGTCTCCACCTCCCTAGTGCTGGGATTAAAGGCATGTGATCTCAGTGCTGGGATCAAAGATGTGAGCTCTGTTACTCTTTTAAATGGATTCAATCTCATGTAGCACAGTGTGGCCTTGAACTCACAGAGATCGTTCTGCTTCTGTCTCCTGAGTGCTGGAATTAAAGGTGTGAGCCACCCACTGCCTAGCCTCGATGGCTAAATAGTGTGGCTAGCTCCACACTCTGATCTTCAGGTGAGCTGTATTTGTTACATCACAAACAAAATATCACATTTCCCCTCTTTTGTCTAAAATAAAAAATGTTATAACTAATGTAAGAAAAACTATACACAGTAAGTACAATAATCATATACAAATATATAAGGCAACCATTACATTAACAATGTCTAATATTTTCATTTAACAAATTCAAAGAAAATACTCCATTATCTATCTTGTCTTGGTGAATTCAAAGTGTTGTCCCTAATTCACTTTTTATCTTATCTTGTCTTACCACATTTCAATATCCCCCTTTTTCTTTTTACAATGAGATCCCTGAATCTAATTTCCGTTGTTCAGCTTTTTTCTTGATCATTACCAATAACAACTTGTACCCAATTCCCTTTAAATGATAATAAACATCCATGACCCATCTGTAGGGATTGTGGGCATAGTTCTCTAGACCACTACCTACTGATGGGTGGTGCTGGTAATCTTTGAGGTACCTGGACTAAATTGAGGATTATGGTCAAGTCCTGACTGGAGAGATCTGTGAGGCTAAATCATCTTAGCCAGCAGCCTTGAAGCTTCTGTAGAACTCAGAGGAAACTGCAACAGGGGTGTGCTGAAATGTTGGATCATCTAGGATATCCCCTCCCTTCCTTTTGGAGATTTTCCAGGCAGTCTTCCTCAATCAAACTTTCAGAAATAAAGGCACAACCTCCATTCCAAAGTAACATATCTTTTGATTTAAATTTTGAAAACAAGACATTAAAAAATATATGTTGTATTAATTCAGCAACATGCAGCTGTTAAACAGTCAAACAGTTTAAAGACAACACAATAACTTTCAGTAGCCAGACACTCTGTATTTTCCATCTTTACGTGGCTTTTGTTTTTATATTACTTCACTCCCTTTTCAAGGACTTTATTTTGTTATTTTAAAAATGTATATTTCTTTGTACCTTCTCTTTACTCTCTCATGCTTATGCATAATTTAAACACACTGTAAACTGTTTACAGTTTTTTTTTTTTTGCTGAATATGTTTTATTGCATATCTCTGCCTTTTGCTGACCACGTGAGTCTTTAAACTGCCAAGCAGCATGGCTAGGACTAAGGTGGCAGCTTTGGTGTCTGGTTCTACCCTTCTCCTTGATTCCCTGAGATGTTAGTGTCATGATGGAAGCACAGTTACCAGAAGCTCTGGGAGCCATGATTCCCACACCAACTCTGGGAAGCTTCTAGCTCCATGCAGCCACTGAGTAGCTGCCATCCTCTGCTCATAAACCCCACTTAAGTGTTTGGTTGCAGGGCCTCTTAGAATAGCCACCTGTTTTTGCCACTAAACTTGAGTCAGAAAGCCTTCCCTTAAAGGAGAACAGCCTTTACTTGCCACTAACAGATAGAACCTAGCCAAGAAAAAGCAGTTACAAAGAAGCCAAGTTTGGCTCCGTGGTTTTTTTGTTTATTTTTTTTTGTTGTGTTTTTTTGTTTTTGTTTTTGCTTTTTGTTTTTTTGGTGTGTGTGTGTGTGTGTGTGTATGTGTGTGTGTGTTAAAGCTTTTTCAGGCTTTATGTGAAAATTTAGGCCTCATGTTGGGCACCACATGTAGTGCAAAGTTTTTTTTTTTATTACCTTTATTAAAACAGTCTTTTTATTTTCCATACCAATCCCAGTTCCCCCTCCCTCCCCTCCTCATACTACCCTCTCCCTTCCCGAATAGCACCCACATCCACTCCTCAGAGAGGGCCTTAAGACCTCTCATGGGGAGTCAACAAAGTCTACCATATCACATTAAAGCAGGATCAAGCTCCTGTCCCTTGTATCTAGGCTGAGCAAGGTAACCCTCCATAGCGAATGGGCTCCAAAAGGCCAGTCCATACAATAAATCCTGGTCTCAATGCTAGTGGCACCATAGACTGACCAAGCCACACAACTGTCACCCACATTCAGAGGGCCTAGTTTGGTCCTATACAGGTTCCCTAGCTGTCAGTCCAGAGTCAGTGAGCTCCCACTTGCTCAGGTCAGCTGTTTCTATGGGTTTCCCCATCATGCTCTTGATCCCTTTGCTCATATTATCTTCTCCCTCTCTTTGACTGGACTCTGGGAACTTGCTCCAGTGCTCAGATGTGGATCTCTGCATTTGCTTCCATCATTTACTGGATGAAGTTTATAGGATGATAATTAAGGTAGCCATCAATTTAACTACAGGGGAAGGCTATTCAGTCACTCCACTATTGCTAAGAGTCTTAGCTGTGGTCATCCTTATGGATTCCTGAGAATTTCCCTAGCACCAGGTTTCTCACTAGCCCCTTAATGACTCCCTCAATCAAGATATCTTGCTATTTCAGAAAATGCACCTTTTACACTTTCTTTTTTAGTTATTCTTTGTGTTTTTCACATCATATATCTCTAGTCCATTCATTTCCCCATCCCTAGGTATCTGCCCTCTGTCCTTGCAACCTGCCCCCAAAATAAAATAAAATAAATTTTAAGAGGAAAACAAAGAAAAGGAAATATCAATTTCATGATGGTGTAGCACAGTGAGTAAACCTTTTTATCCATATGTCTTTACTTGCAAGTGTTCATTGCAAAGCGTCATTGGTCTGATTTGAGGCCTCTGGTTTCTATTACATTGTCAATGCTGAGCCCTCACTAGAACTCCTCTTGGTTATCCTGCTGTTGTCCTGTGTCATGGAGAACCAGAAGCTTTAGTCTTCAGGACCTGCCCCTTCACATGTTCCACAGATGGGGTGGATATTGGGGTGGGTCAACTCATAACCATGGTTCTGGGCCTGGGTAGTTGCAGGGTTGGTCAGCCCCCTAGCTCTCCTTTGTCTTCATCACCAGGGTGAGTTCTCCTGCATTTCCCTAGCTAGTTCACGCCTTGCAGCAATGATCAAGGGACACGGCCCGGTGGAAATTAAGCTTTGTGGCTTGTGGATATGATACTTTAATGTTTAAAGTACTTGCTTTTGAAGCATAAGGACCTGCTTGGATCACCAGAATTCATGTAAAATAGCCAAGAATGGTGGCTTTGTGCTTCTAATCCAATGCTGAGGAGTTGGAGAGAGGCAGATCTGTGGGGCTACATAAACAGCCTAGATAGTTTCTTGGTGAACCTCAGATTCCATTGTTACACACACACACACACACACACACACACACACACACACACATTCACATACAAACCTGCTCAAGCATACATACATACAATTAAGTTTGAAATTCAATCTCCGAATTTTAGGTATCATTAGCTGTGCAACATCCATTTCTGTTGGAAGTTTTCAGTGAAGAGAAAGAGAAGAATATGATTGGAGACGCAGGATAGAAGTACTAATTCCAACTCCCCCCACATGCACTTCTGCTTGCTCATACATTTGTGCAGTCACATACAAGGAGCCCACCTGCACACCAGTGTATGCAGCTTTCAGCTGTGATCTCTCCCTGCTGCCTGTCAAAAAGAGGGTCCTGGCCACGGCTCTGCACACACTTCACAGGAGCTTAGCATAGAAAGGACATATTTAACAGTTTATAACTGTCTCAGTGACAGCAAGTTCTAATTTAAAACTCCTGTGTAATACTTGTTAGGATGTTTTTATATCAAAAGGCCAGCCAAGGTCTTCCATGAAAAATTTCTAGACAGTGAAAGAAACTAATCCCTTTTAGTGATGTTTGGCTTCCCCTCTGCGGTAGGCGATCTCAGTTTCATATTTTATATTCATGGTTTGTTAGTGAAAGGTACTCCCTCAAAGACCTCACAGAAAAGGGACGGGAAAGCACCACAGTTTATGTGTAAGTGAAAGGCACAGAGAACAACTAAAATATCCTGCTGACATTCTAAAATGGCTTAAAAAATTGTCTATTGTTCTCTTGAGGGACTTCTCACTACTAGGCTGTCTGATATGACTGAGGAGTGAGCTAGCATTGGGTCACTTTCCAAATTTGCTTCTTGTATACATTAATAGCATGGTCATTATTTGAGTAGTTACTGTCCCTGCAGGATGTGACCACCTTCCCACTGCTCCTTTACCTGGAAGGAATTCAAGGCTTATTACAATTCCCTTAGGGTGTGGTCACAGGTGAGGTTGAGTTGCCTGTCACTTCTAGTCAGTGCTGGTGCTGCACTGCACACTGCAAGAAATAAGAAATATGATAGTCTCCTCCCATAGTTGCTTCAGGAACATTCTTTATCTCCTCCTACAAAATATGTAGACATGTGTCATATATGCTGAAACACAAGTATGTGTTGTTGTATAAGCAAAGTGAATATGTGTGAACATATAAAGGTCAATTTGGACTGAAACATATAGAGAATAACTTAGGTACTTTGTGATTGTCCTATGCTATTGCAACTTTGATACACAGTCATAAAAATACTGTGTGTAAATGGCCTAAAAGATGGGATACTGCTTTCCAAGACATCAGTCATATCAAGTTACTTGATAGTTGTTGAATATTAATCATTTTTGAAACAAACTACTTGGGCAATTATCCCAGATATCTTAACAGTCACACATATAGACTACTTTCAGGCTATAAGACAAAAATAACAATGACTAAACAGCACCTTGCATTAACTATTTCTTTTGTTGTTTATATGGCATGCTATGTTTAACAATTGACATGTCTCTCTGATCCTTTTATTTATCTATTTTTATCTTAGTGTGTTGCATGCATATTTTATAAGCTGTGTCAGGTAGTCTTTGGAAAAAATGTGTGTATGTGGGGGAAGGATGGCTTAAGGGAGAGGTAGTAAATAAATAAATAATACCTGATTTGTATGGGGTACTTACATTTTTTAGACAATGCATTTAACATCATGTTAGTTCAATGGCTGTCATGCATTGATATGGTTATCATTTTCTTTCTTTTTTCAATATAATGAAAAATGGGAATAATCTTTAATACTAATGAGCTTGTGTTTAAAAGCATTATTGATTTCTTTTAGCCAAGACATTACATTTCTTTATAATTCATGCTTTACTAAGATTTATTAACAAATAAAGGTAGAAATTGGGTTTTTTAGATACCTATTAGGAAGTAGATGACAGCCCCAAACACAGCCTTTTGAAATTTGTGTTAGAAAGAACTGTGGTGATGATTTTGACCCAATCATGGGTAATTTCATCTAAGAAACCCAATAATCTTTTGGCTCTTTTCATCATTGCCCCATTCTGTTAAAGGTAACTGTCATTTGTAGAAGTTGCCATAATGCCCCATGGTTCTGTCTGATCCACTGCAGCTCATTAAAATCTGGTTTCTAGCATTGGGCAATAACTACTCTTCTTTATTATCCATCTGCTCTGACCACTCAATTCCCATGTGCAATTCCTTTATATGTAACCAAAAGAGTTACAGATGTGTTTATTCCAATGATAAACATCAGTGATGGAGATGCATGTCTGTGTCACCCGAATGACATTAGAGCATTCGTTTGATTGGAAACAATGGAGAGGGATGTTTTCTCATTAAAGAAGCTCTCCCCTAGAACCAGGGTCACACTCCATGAAGACTAAAGAAAAAATATCTTCCCTGGTATCTCAGAACACCCACAGCCTGGAGCAGCTACATCTCTCTAAGACTATTTATTTCCAGATAGAACTGCCCCACTTCCTTGGCACTTGGTTACCACTAAGGCTCACTAGCAGTGTTCTGTACTCATACCATTTACCCTTCCAATCATGCTGGACTGTAAGTACTGCCAGGGTAGGCATGGAACACCATACCAATTTAGTGACTGAGGATCTTGTCCATGATACAGGCTCAAGAGTCTCCAATTGAGGAGCAAGGCAGATTTGACACTGTAGAATGCTTATGATTTTCTGGGTCGGCCCCACACATTGCAGGTGTGTTCATTACATTCTCAGAATAGTCCTGTGGGTAGACAGTCTTCCTTCCAATCTGTGTATGGAAACTCTAAGACTAAAAGTTTGGTGCTTTGCCTAGAACCAGCTCACTAGAGAAGAGTGGGCTGTGTGACCAGGTCTTGGGTTTTTCTTAACGATCACACTGCAGTGTGCAGACAAGGCCTAAGGCAAGGTTTTATACACCAGTGCTCACTCAAGATCAATTCTACATGGAACAGTCTGTATGACTATGGTAAGGTAACAGAGCCCTCAGGTTCAAAGCCACCACTGACCTCTAATTATACTCAGGATAAAGTCCCAAACAACAGCAGGCATTGTTTCCTGGCTTCCTCCACAACCCAGCTTCTACCCCACTGACCTCTCCTCCTCTGACACTGTCTCTCTATTCCAACCCACAATGCACCTTGAATGAATCATCTAGAAACCAAGGTGATGTCATTTAATTTCAAAGAAATATTCTCCCCCCCAGACATTCTTGGTCCTTCTCTTCTCTGCACAATTGCCTCACAGCCTCAGCGATAGCATCTTTGATCAGCACCGGAGCACCTGCTTCCTTTTCCATGTCTCTGCTATATCATTGCCTGGCTTTCCTTCTGAGAATTTCACCTTTAGCAGATACCACTGTATGCAGGTATTTGAGACTCCCTTTGCTTCTATCCTTGGCATAAGAGCTCTGCACTTCAGCAATTCTCTTCATTGTGTTTCCTTCAACACCCCACTGCCTACCTGGCATTTAATAGATTTGCAATAAAACAAGAAAAATTTTAATTGAACTACTATTCTATCAGACGTTTGTAGGTAACTTTGATTTTTCTACTACACTGGATCCTTCATTTTCATTTATGAAATGAGAGTGCCATGTGGCTTTCCAAACACCGTAGGGATTGAACATTTTCATCTGATCCAAGAGAAGGTGGCTATATTGAGTGCGTGAGACGCTCTGAAATAAGTATTCCAAAGAAATATCTAAGGTTCAAGGTGACTTTGACATTTTTCAGGGGGAATGGATTCTACTTTGTGACTATAACAAGAGTACTCTTCTCTGGATGTAAGATAAAAATCCATGTATAAAACTAAAATGATAAACTCCCATGTACTGGTTAATGAACTGTGACTGCTGTATGGACTTCATTCTAAGTAGTATATATAAAATAATGTATATGTATATATCCTCATCTCATCTCCATGAGGTACAAATTCTCCTTCCTAACCCGTGAAGAAGTCAAATGTCTTGTGGTTGAAAGATGTGTGCCAAGTGAAACCCACTTTGGTTGATAGGAATAACATTTGCAAACAACTCAGCCCAGCTCTGCAATCTGAGCAAAAAAAAAAAAAAATCAGAATCTGATTCAAAGCTACCCATCTCTGTCATCCCCTTACCAGTCCACAGTTTCATCTCATTCCCAGCACCTCCTCCCTAACACCAATAGACAAAGGCACACACACCACGGGGCAACCTCAAGTCTATGGAGCACAGCCAAGGATTTGAGGCTGAGGTTTCCTGTGCCAAGCTCTCTCCCGCTAAGCTCGGAATACAACACCCTCTTTTGGTTTTGCTAAAGCTTCACAACAAATCTTAAACCAGATACACTCTTTTTAATCCTATTGTTACTGTCTCATGTGGTGCCAAAGTAAAGACAAGACGTGCTTTTAAAATAGGGACACTAAGGAGATATAAGTAGGATACACAAAACACACTTAGAACGATTTCCCACAGGGTTAAAGCATGATCTCTCCTAGCCAGACTTCCCTTTTCCTGGCCCCTGCTTCCTGTGCAGTAGTAAGTACATAAATGAACCAATAAGCAACACACTACTCTATTTTCTTTTGAGAGGACAGTGCAATGTTCTCCACAATGTCCAACAACGCAACAATGCAATAGTTATTTCATCTTAATTTCCAGAGAAATCCAAAGCACCTACTATGAACATGGCACAGAGGCAGCCCATGTATTATTTCATTTACCTTTAACATGGCCCAGTGATAGCTGGAGTTAGTGACACAGAGACTGCCGCTCACAGAAGTGAGTTGATTTCAGATCAAGCAACTATTTGTTGTAATTTAACTGCACTTTCAATTCAAATACAGTGGCTTGAATATCCAAGCTTTTATTCACTTTCATCCAGTTTGCAAGACTGGCCAATGAATAAATGAATGAATGAATGAATGAATGAATGAATGAACAAATAAATAAATAAATAAGCATGCATGCCATTCAAGTTATGACAAAAGAAGCCAAATTTATACATTTGCATGAGTGCGATGGAACTGAGGACAAGGAAAAGGAAAGACAAGGAAAAAGAAGAGGCAGGAAGCTGTGAAGATGGCAGAGCCGGGCAAACATGGTGCTGACATGACACATGCTGAATGGGCATTCCCTTGCTTGGGGGTCAGAGGTCTCTGTTTTACTTGTTGCCTAACCTCTTCATGCAGGTTGAAAGCAGTTGAGGCAATCAAGCAGTAAACTGGTTGATAGGACTTAGCTTCTCTTCGGTCAGTGTTCTGTGGCAGGGAGAAAGAATGTCCTGGTGAGTGAGGCTAGTGGCTGATGAATTAGTGCTTTTTACCAGCAGGGGCTCTGCACCCTTTCATTTCTGAGGTGAAATCACCGTATACCACCTCTGTCTTGTCAGGGTTGTGACAGCTCTTTGTCACACATTGACATGAGACTTCTGAGGGGAAAACTGGAAAAAAGTGGACAGGAAATAAATATGTATCAAAACAAAAGGTGGGGGAAAGGAGTTGATTTTCAACATCACGTAGATTGACTATCAGAGGCCTGAATCTGTGCAGGAAGTTGAGAATGTGGTCAATTCAATTGCACATATTATTAAAACCTGTCTGCCTTCCTCCAAAGAGCCACACAACTTTGGCCAGCACAGTTATTCTAAGTGGCCAGTGTGGCATGTATAGTTCACTGGGAGGCATAGATGTACCTGATTCATAATACACCTTGAGAATACATCTTGTAGACTCACATCTCTCAATTTTTAAATGAGGATTTCTTGAGGCATAACAGTAAAACAAACTCTTTTCTTCTTACATGTCTTTCAAGATGAGTGACCTTAACTATGAATCAAAACTTCCTTTCTGATATAGAGAACTGGCTATAGCCATGTCATGGTATAAATTTCAGAATGTCTCCTTCCATAGATCCTTGCAATATGCTTTACCATGCATGAGCTTTAAATATGGTTGGATGCCATTCTTTTTACACAACTGTTGAATGAGTACTTTCTTGGATTGACATCTGTGCCTTTCTTTACATCAAATGCAGAGATGCTTAAATGACAACCCTCTGGTCAAATATTAAAATGTACAATCTCTCCTACTCTTGTAATGCTTGGCTGATGTGCAGTTATTGTCCTGAAAGCCAGTCATTGGAGTTGAAAGATAAATATTATTCCATATCTTATTGAATAAAATATATTATATCACAGGTGATGGAGACAGATTGACTCAATAAATTCTAATAGTGTATGCTGAGAAATAGTGGCAATAAAAATGCTGATGACTCGACACAGGGAGAATATTGAATGTCATTAACATGCTATTTCCTCTGTTCTGATCTCCCTGTCCTGTTCCTTACACTGTTATAATCTCTGTCAGTGGGGTTTTCTTCGGTTTACCAGCTTGAAAAAAAGAATGTCTTTTTTTTTCTTTTTTTTTCCAGTGCCTTAAATTATGGAAGACTCCACTGATTGAAGAAAGGATGTAGCCATATAAAGCGCAGAAAACTGATGTGGACTGTTTCCTTGATTATGTTCTTCAAATGTCATGTCAAGCTACATTCTATAGCTTGGGCTCACCTCAAATATTGTTCACATTACCCTTTTTCTTTTCTTTTCTCTTCCTCCCCCCTCCCTCCCTGCCTCTTTCTTTTGGTTTTTCTTGGTAAGGTTTCTCTGTGTAACAGATTTGGCTATTCTGGGAACTCACTTTGTAGGCCAGGCTAGCATCCAACTCAGAGATCTACCTGCCTCTGCCTTCTGAGTGTTGGGATGAAAGGCTTGTGCCACCACAGCCTGACTCACTTTCTATTTTTCTTGACTTCATTTTTTTTTTTTTTTTATTCAGTGAATCAGTTTGGAATAAGGACTGAGAGTTTTAAAAACAAGTCAGTTTTAAGAGTTTATTAGGTTATTTTTAAAGATGGTAATTACATGACTGTTTTTACAGAATATTTTTAAAGTTTCTGTTGATTCTTATTTTCTGTATGTTGACTGGGGGACGTGCATATGTGTGCATACACAGATACATTATGCTGATGAAGCTTGGCTTTTTAAGTCACAATTCTTACATTAATATAAAAGATAGGGAATATACTGGGAAAGTAGCAATCATCAAAGACGACATCATAACATGACAAGGCTTCCCAAGTTTCTAAACTGTCCATAGGAACCAGCTCCTCCTTCTGTCTCCCTCATCTCTGTCCCCATAGGAACTGGCTCCCTCCTCATTCACCCTCATCCTTCATCCAGTCTGCAAAACAAACCTGACATTTCTGTTGTCCCTGCCTCTTCTCCCTGATTGTCTTCCTCAGCAAGCACCAAGCATCCTTGTCGTGTCAGTATCCACCCGGTTCTTCAGACCCCCACTTATTCTACTTATACAGACTATAACAATTCTTGTCTTACCTTTTTTACTTAAGCTTCTATGGCCTTGGGTGAGTTGGTCATGCCCCTAGCTGGCCTCTGTAGCAGAAGAGTTGGTCTTGTCCCTCACAGAAGAGCTACCCCTTCCCTTCCTGCCCCCCACAGCGCCCGCTTGCGGGCCTGCCCGCCCACACACACTCAGGAGAGCTGGCCAATAGCATGGACCTAGAAAAGCTGGCTCCTCCCCTTGCCTGAGGTGGGCATGCTAGCAGACCAGACTGAACGAATCAGCTACAACCCAGACCCAGGGATTTGAGTTGTCCCACTCCAACATCTACCCCATCTATGACCTCTGGGAGTGTGTGAAGGGACTGGTCCCGAGGAACATTGCCTGGGATCTCCATGACATGGGGCAATGGCGAGATATCCAAGAGGAGTTTCAGTAAG